>NW_005054342.1:3707537-3749804 GCF_000277835.1 Geospiza fortis | reverse complement strand
AGGGTCAGTGGTGGAAACCACACAAGGGGAGTTTACCAGGTCTTCCACTAGATTCCGTCTTAGTTTAATCTGGTTTAATTTAATTTCATTTTGTTTGGTTGGTTTATAGTTATTTTTATTATCAAATCATAGCACTATTTTGGGCCTTTATGATATCATCCATAAAATCCAAGAGCAGTTTTCCAGACTGTCTGATTCAGATTAGCCTAAATTATTTTTTCTCCCCTTTTCTGGGAATTTCTGTTTGCATTGTAGTTAGAAATCCATGTGTTTGTTTTGCATGGATTCTATAAATGCAGGATAGGGAAGAAATAGTACATGCACTTTTTTTCCTAGAATAATTTTAGTCCTTTAATGCTTTGTGAGATATTATACTATTATTTCCAAAACATCTTCTTTGGAGTAATATCACTCCAGTAGGTGAAATATATAAGGCATCTCATTTTGTTATTGATGGCACTAGCAGATGTCTCTCTTTTTTTTCCCAGAAATGATTTTTTTTTGGGATGCTGTGTAACTGTTCCACACCCCTCTTTTTGTTAAGAATATTGTAAGATTGTGATGTGGCTCTTTTTGTCTCTTTGACCATGGTCAGGAAAGATTAGAATCCTGGACAAACCTTGTGAATTAAGGAAATTTTCTCAGAGTGATGGCTGAAGAACTGCTGTGTCTGCCTGGGGTGTCAGTGATCATGGCAGATTAGTGATTTATCTGAGATCTGATAAGATTGCATTTGAATCATCTCACATGAAGGTATCAGGCACAGTTGCCCAGAAATGCTTTTGTAGACTCACATTCAGTCTTGTCTCCCTGTTCAATGCATGTGCACATTGTGGTAGGAGGTACATGCCTTGATTGTGGGGTTTACAGTATGCTAAAGATATCTTACTACAAATCAGCATTTGAATTGAAGATGCCAGTTCTGTCAGATGTCTTAAACTGTGCCTGGACGAAACTGGATCATGGGACAAGAGTTACCTGGCATAATTTTGTCATAATGTATCACTTGTCTCAAGAAAAAACCCAAACATTATGAATGTGATTAATGGCTTGACATTTTTATTGATGCTTTTTGTAATGTAAATTTAGATATATTGATTAAAGAACTCAGCTTTGATCCAACATCTTTTGAGTTCAATAGAAAGATTCCCAATGGTTTAAAAGACTTCCTACTAGTTTAAATAACTACCAAATCCTGTTTAAAAACCAATCCTATTGATTTCAGTTGCTGTTGTACAGTATCTCCTATATAATTCAAAACCATGTTTGAATGAAAGGTTCCTGCATTGGAAGTTGTTTCAGAATGGCAATATAATAATTTTCTGATTTGTTTAAGAAAGGAGTCAAAGACTATTGCAAATATTATGAACATAAAAATAATGATCAAATAAGGGGAAATATTTTAATTTCATACATTATTGATTTAATTTACACAAGTCAGATCACTAGATTTTCTATGACTGAGGTCTGCAAGACATTGAATACACTTTTACATATATAAATATTTAGGCATGTACATCTGTGCATATATGCGTGCGTGCAAATGAAACTTCTAACAAGGCCAAAAATTTAAGTGCATTTCTCCATAAAGCAAACTTACATATAATCAGTATTTTGATCCATGACATTTTATTTGCTCCCTTTTTCATTTTATTCAATATAATCTGTGTTGGAGTCAGCAGCATTTTGCCAATGTCTGCTAGTACAAATATTGTCCCAGGATATGGCCTGCTCACTTGAATTTGGTCTTCTTTCCTTTAACATAGCCTATCCAGAATTAAGCATTCCCTATATTTCACTTTTCTAAGCAGAAAAGTTCCTTTCTAAAGAAAATAATGAGCAGTTCATGAACACCTTGACTTTAAAATCTCATTAAAACCATCATAACCAAATAATAGAAAAATGATGTTGCTATCCTAATCTAAATACATAAATCATCTCCAAAAATTATTTTTCATTAAAAGTATTTGTCTTCAGGTTTTTTTTCCTTTTTTTTTTTCCTTTAAGCCTACATACATATATACACATCTATTACTGATGCAGGTAAGCTACAACTCTTTTTGAATGTGAAATTGAACTAGCAGCCTTTGATCTGAACTACAGGCTGATCTGAATTCAAGAAAAGGCTGCTGCTAAGCCACATTCCCATTCAATCCATTAAACCATTCACTTCCATGCTCCTCATCACACTGACTCCTAATTTGACAATGACAAAGAGCTCCACGGTGATTTTAAATTTCATAATTTTAATCTGTCAAGTCTGACATTTAATTAGTGCCCTTCTAACCTGTGCCCGCTCACTTGAAGGTTACTGTTGGTTTTCCTTTAGAAATTTTTCCTCTGGAAGAGTGGATTAATAAATATGTACATAACTGGCAGGGATAAAGACAATACACACACAATGGTCTATTAGTTCCAAATCTAGACAGATGAGGTTAATAATATTTTAAAGTGCTGCTTTATTGTATTAAGAGTGATTAAGCCCTTGGCTCAACCCTGTATGAGTTGTTCATTCAAAACATAAAATATAAGGTCTATTAAGGAAAGTCTAGCGAGAATGGTTACTCAAACTACAGCAGTCCTGTGCTCAAAAGGCATACTGCAGGAGTGCAGAATATCTGAGGTATAATTTCATGATTTAACAAACAAAATGAAACATGCCAGGCTTGCTAAACAGACTAATTAGATTTTGATCACCAGTCTGTCATTGAGAACCCACCTTAAAGACTAAAATCTGGTGCAATTTAATGTTCTGGTATTTACTTTTCTGGAGGACTGAATTCAAATGTAACAATGTAACTTGTTAAAAATTAGTTAACTGTTCTTAGATCAGCCCCACAAGGACTTAAATCCCAGTCACAAAAATATGCCACCATTTGTTAGGTCTAGCAGAGTGGTCAGTCAAAGTCCTTGGGGAACAAACCGAGCCGAGCTCTCCAGCACCATACGTGGCTGCTGGTCTGTAATGTATGATGTTCATTATATTGTCACTAAATATTGAACATCTACAAGTGAAGATAGGAATAAAAGAACATATTTTCTTAGGGCAGGCATTAGAGAAAGAACAGCTGAGCAAGTACAGACATATTGTGAGCCTCCACTTCTCAGCTGGGTTTCCCCTTTTTTTTCCTGGTGCCACAGTGCAAGCATTTCAGAAAATAATGAGTCTACATGAATACTATTATTTTATTTACTAAAGAACCACCCACCATGATGCAGTATCTTATCTGACAATTCAGACTCCTAGTGCAATTTAACATTACTGAGGCTTCTTCTTTTCTTTTTCCAGAAGACCGAGATGAAGAAACAAATAAGAAAAACTAGTTTTCTACAAACACTATAGTCTCAACCTCAAATTGGATAGAGGTTTGTATCCCACCAATTTTGCCCAGGCTCCTCTCTCAGAGTAGCATTGTTATGGTTAAATGCTGCTGAAGTCAAATAATGGTTCCCAAATTGCCCATGAGCAATCTTTAAAACATCAAAATGTCAGGAAAAATTATTCACTTTTGGCTTTATACAATATATCAATTTACATGTACAGGTGATATACACCAGTATCCCAGGATTACCCTCTCCCTCTGGATACTGTTCTTCCATTGTAGCAAGTACAGAAAACTTAAAATTCTGAAAAAATTCTGTACATTTCCTGAATTAACATGTTTAGTTAAATGGAAACATAAATTTATAATAAACCCCAGTACATTATGCCTAAATATTTTCAGGGAGAATTCAGGGGAGATCAATGTTGGAGTGGAAATGAAAGGATAACTGGTGATCACTGTGGCACAAACACATGACTAGGTCTGGAATTTGCTGCCATCCATTTCTCACTCTTCATTTGCCTCACCAATTCTTTGAGAACATTGCTAGCCTCTACACGCTGTCACTCTCCAGTACAAATCTGCATTTTTCTGGGTCTATCAATGTTGCTATAGAATGGAAGCATTAACTGGTTTTCACTAATGCCCTACTCTCCTGCAAGCAAAACACTGGAAGAAGATTAAAAAATATTAGTGAAAATAACCCCAAATCTCCTTATTAATACTTGCAGATTCCCTTTTCCTAATAGTCCTAGTAATTTTCTGACATCTTTATGGGACTTTCCTGAAGAATAGGGTGGCAATGGTGTATAATATAGTGTGCTCTTCTTTGTTAATGCTGTCATCTTCATCAGGATAAGTCACGGAGATTTCCCATGCTTTTTTTGCATCTCAGCAGTAAATAGTGCTTTTCTACTGAACTCAGGGGTTCAGGCTCAGCTCGAACAAGGCCTTTTTTTGTTTGGGAACTGCTGAGCAACATGGTCAATTTTTGAATGAATGCGTAACTATTTCAGGTGAACTTTTGTCAGGAAATGTTCCTCACCTTCAGAAGCTCAAGAAAGTTAAGCACTTCCTCACAGCAACCTTCAAAGGATGTTATTTTATCTCCCACATGCAAGAAGTAAGTTCAAATCTCCCTGAATGAGCATCTTGGTAACTTTTATTGACAATTCTTCATTTCATTTCTTTGTTTGTTCGGGTACAGATTTTAAAATGTTTTCTGTCCACTTGTGGAAAAGGAGCACTTTTTAAATCTTTAGAAATATCCCTGGATAGGTAGTTTACAGAGTTCTTGTAGCATTTCTTTCTAAAAATTTCATTTTCCCAATTTCAAGTTTTCTAAATTAGGGCAGTATTTTAAGGAAACAGTTAATCTTTGCTTACTGTTCCCAGATGTGACAGCTTATAAGAACGAATACATGATTCTGGTGTCCAAGTTAGGAGTTAACCATTTTGTCTGCAACCAAAATATGTTCTTAAGTCAGGAAAGGCTCCTTTCTATAACTATTCCTACTGTTACAACTGTAGTAACTTATTATGAGAGTTGGTGTGACTAATTATATAACATCATTAATGGAACACTGTTTAATATAATATGGCATAGGCATGGATTTGTTCCCAAAAATTGTGGCACATAGGCTATTACCAAGATCTTAATGTGTCCTTTACAGTTAGGGCTGAGAGAACACATACTCATCTGCTAAATTATTTGTGACAAATGGCTGTCACGAAATAGTGATAGCAATGACTAAAAATGGAGACCAATGCATTTAAATAAATTCACTTCGTATATGTACATTTTTTGTATATGAGACAGCACACTGAAGACTACAGCTATTTTCCCACTATTGGCCAGACACCAGTTTAACTCAATGCTTGTGAATAATAGAACAGCAGCAGCTATTTGTTTGAATGGCTTTCATCTGAACAGAGATATTCCTGCTCAGCTTACAAGTCCTGACTACTCCTCACTTCCATGCAGTATTTTAATAAATATATTATATATATATATCTGCTTACCAGATGTTCTGGAAGGGACAATCCTCACCAGACTGGTGTTTTAGAATAGAATTGATTTGTTAAAATTGGAAAAGAACCCTAAGATCATTGAGTTCAACCTCTGTCAAAATACCACCAGACCAACTAAAACAATACAACTGAAGGCCAAGTTCAGTCATTTGTTGAACACTTCCGGGGATGGTGACTCCACCACTTCCCTGGGCATTCCATTCCAAAGTCTAACAAACCTTTCAGTGAATAAACACTTCCTGATGTTTAACCTAAACCTCCCCTTTGGCAGCTTGAGGCCATTTCATCTTGTCCTGTTGCTGGTTGCCTGGGAGAAGAGGTTGACCTCTGCCTGGCTTCAGCCTCCTTCGGGTGGTTCTAGAGAGCACTAAGGTCACACCTGAGCCTCCTTTTCTCAGGGTTAAACACCCCCAGCTCCCTCAGCCTCTCCTCATAGAACTCACTCTCTAGACCCTTCATCTTTGTTCTTCTCAGAACTTGCTCCAGCACCTCGAAGCCTTTCTTGTAGTGAGGGGCCAGGACTGGACACAGCACTCAAGGCATGGCCTCACCAGTGACGATGGTCACTGCAGGATGGTCACTGCCCTGCTCCTGCTGGTCACACTACTGCTGATGCAGACCAGGATGACACTGGCCTTTTTGGCCACCTGGGCACACACGGGCTCGTGTTCAGCAGCTGTTGAACAGCACTTCCAGGTCCTTTTTTGCTGTGCTGCTTTCCAGCTACTCTTCCCTCAGCCTTTAGTGATGTGTGGCATTGTTGTCATCGAAATACAGGACTTGGCATTAACCTTATTGAACCTCATACCAATGGCTGCAACTCATCAATCCAGCCTGTCCAGATCCCTCTTCAGAGACTTAAAATAAACAGAGACTTTGAGGTGTGAATTAGATGCAGTTTATTTAAGAGAATACAAACCTGTCACTGACCAAGCCAGGTCTTGAGATGATGGGTCTCCAGTTAAACAGTTGGAAGTGGGGTCCACATTTCAGGCACTTCCACTAGCCCTCTGTTGACTCCCCTGCTAGTCATCCATTCCAAAGAGCAGATAGGTGAGGAGGAATATCCCAGAATCTTTTGTCTAGGTAAGGTGTTATTTTAGGAGCACAAACGTGAATGAATGAATGAATGAATGGAAGTCACGAATGCCTGAAACTGCTTAGTTCAGAAGGCAGTTAAAGCTGTCTCCCACAAAAGCAGCTTCTAGCTTACTTCAGAAAAGAAAGAAAAGTTGTCTTGTCTCTGCGCTATCAGAGATTAATGGCAGGTGCTTATTCTTGCAAAGGATCCTGGGGTTGGGGTTTTAGTGGAGAAAACTTTTCTTAAAGGTCAGTTTAGAAGAGTAGCCCTGAAGAGGGGTGGAAATACAGTTACTTCCCCCTTATTGTTTTCTGTTGATTAGCTCTAACTCTCTCCTGCTCCTCTAACTCTCTGCTTCCTTTAGTGTCTGGAGTTAACCAGTCGCCAAGCACTGTGCTCTGCTCAGAGCTGAACTTTGGTTATCTTTCCTGGTGTTACACAAGCGGATTGATGAACAGTGATTAAAAGCAACACCCTGGACCATTTCAGTCATCCAGGATACATTGATTTATTGGCAGGTTAAATGAAATGGAGTAGTAAAAGAGTACAAGACTACATTTGTGAAAACTTATGTCTTGCTCATGACCTCTTTGGCCCAGCTTCCATTTTTTCATTCCCAATTACAGTAGCCCTAATTCTGAGTTGACTATATTTATATGTTCTTGGCATGGGAGAATCCAAGAGATATTATTTTCCATTTACTCTCCAAATTATATTTCTTGAGAAGTTATGGATCAGTCCTGTGTCTCCTGTTTGCCATAGAATCATCTGGGCATTTGCTTTATTTAATCTCACTTCTGTTTATTTTATTGTGTTCCATCCATTATAACCTGGGATCTGACTGAATTTACACCCTGTTATACTGATGTTAGAGAGGTAAGAAAGGAAAATAAAGACACAGTCTGTAACCTATTTAAATAAAATAAATTGACACATGAAAAAATTTATGGTAACTGTGTTCCTACACCAGTCTCTGAGTATCTCTGTGGAGAACTCTTATTTTATTAGGGATAGCTAAAGCAATTATAGCTGGGCAAAAAATATGTTATTGATGACTGAGTATAGTTGTGTAGTGCTCACTAATTTTTACATAGTTTTTGACTTTTTTTTCTTTTATTTACAAACTATACTTTTATGTAATGGTGAACTTTATATAAAGCTCACTTGGAAACCTGGACATTGTTTAGTTTTGTTTCCAAATCTGTGATGCATGACTGTGTCTGTGGGATGTCAGCACACAGTTCACAAAATACTTCAGAAAACTCATTTTAGGAGCATAGATAGGAATTACCACTTTTAATCAAGGCTACAAACAAAAGGAAACTAGATTAAAGTGATAAAGAGACTAAAAATTTAGCATAATTTTTATTTGTCTGTAGAAGAGAAGTAGGGTGGAAATATTGTAAAAGGCAACCTGTGGACTGCTTCCAAAATGATCATGTTGGCCTCCGTTCTTCTAAGACTTTTAGAGTGGAAAGATACCCACACACATTTCCTCTGGAACAGAAAGAAAAGAGACTGTTTAAATCAGACACTAAGATTAGAGTTACCTTGAGACTGACATTAATATATACGTAACAAACTAAAATCAAATGAAAACTCACTGTGTTCCTATTAGTCTACTTTATTCTTTACTCTGTCCTGTTGGACACACTGGATAAACAAACACTGTAAGAATTTTAAATTTCAATATCACTGTGGTCCATTAAAGCTGTCAAACAAAAATAAATACAATACATCTCTATTAAAATTCACAACCTAATTTTCCTGAAGACTTTTCAGTGCCATCATCACACTGCAGAAGCACCAGTAACAGTTAATTCTCCTAATGCTCACCTTTTTCTGTCTAAGTCGCCCATTGGTTGCTTGTCAGAAAAATAAATAGACTAAGTCCTGTTGTGGAGAGGCCCAGAAATCATTTCTTGTGTGATTAAGAGCATTTCCTTCAGTTAGTCTTTATGATTTCATAGAAAGAGGAACATGTACTGGATCTGATGGGGATGTGTTCTTCCTTATGCTTCCTCTGGCTCACCGCTTTCCTGGGTTTGTCTCAAATATTCTGGATGCTCCGAATGTCAAGAGCATACACAGTCTACTCCAACTGCCTTTTCCAAGGAGGCAGAAAACCTCAGAAATATTTTCAAAGTTAGTTTTACCTCTTTCTATTAGCTGTTTTAACCAGACTGTTTCCTGTTACATCATTTTAGTTTCAGGTTTTAATAAGAACTGGAATTCTGGTTTAAATGCCAAACCAGATTTGTTCTATATGAGCCAGCTAGTTTCAAAAACTTATTTTCAGCTTAATTAAGCTCAAAGAGTCACCAGAAACTGAAAAGTCACTGAAGATTTCTTTTCTTAACAGAATTTCTAAAAGTAATTTTAGGTTTCAGCATGTAATAAGACTAAAAATAGCTGCATAAGTATTTCTACACTAATATGAATATTACTGCAGTTATTATGAAGCTCCTTTTTTTAAAAGACTTGCTAAGAATCAGTTGCAGCGCTCTACAGGACCGTTATATACTGCACCTAAGACACGCTGCTACTGAAATTATAAGGGTGTTAGGCAAACATTGCCAGAATTGTACAAAGATTTGCAGCTAGAATTTTCAAAGAGAAACTGCTAATATCCAGTTTTTAAGATACAGCCATAATTTGCATTCTTTCCTGGAAAGATCAGCTAGACCAAAGTAACCAACATCTTCAGTAGAATATTTTCCAGTGTTGGTTTTTTCTTTGAAATCTTTAGTATATTAATGCAAAAAAGTATTTTCCAGAAATAACTTCATAAATGCTGAAACTGGAAGTTTTCTGAGGAATGAATGGAAGAAATTCAGCTTTTATGACATGACTTATGGCTCTGATAACACACCCACTCTTACCTCTCCACTTCTAAAAAGAACATCCTTTCTATCTTTCAAAATCAGAGCTCAGTAAACCAGGAATACCTTACAAAGTTCCTTCCCTGAAATAAAGATTATAATTACACCACATGAGTTTCTTGTATGGGGGCCCTTATTATTTGAGAATAAAGTCTTTTTGTTTGTCTGTGTCTCAAGTGTGTGACTCCCTGTTCTACAATAAACTCTATGAAGGGTTTACCTTGCAACTCCTAACCAATGCTGTGAGAAATCAGCATAAACAAGGACTGAGTTATAGATGCATTTTCTAAAATAAAATAGAAATCCAAAAAAGAATATGGATGTTAAAAGAGGCTTTTTAGACTCTTAAAAGTGTGTCTGTTCCGTGGTTAGGAATGCTATCTTCCTTGGGGGTTGAATGACTTTTTGGGTAACAGAAAGAAGAAATATCCATATTTTCTTTAGTAAACAAAAAGATTTAATTTATTAGAATAAGAAATCAACTTCTTCACTCCCTTAGACCAAAAACTGAACAGCACCAAACCATATGTTATTACTCTGTTCTCTTGATCACATGTATCCTATACAAAGGCACAATAATTTGTCTTTAGAATTCTGCAGACTGGTAAAAATCTGACAGTGCAAGCTATAGAAGCTCTAGTACAACTATTCTGATATCAATAATGAAGATTTATCTTCACGAATTTTTGTTACCTGCAAGGGTATTAATGTTTTAAAATGAAAAAATGAAGAATATATATCACACATTTTCATTCCCCAGAGAGATTTCAGGCAATCAGAAGAAATGTTAGAGTTGTCTGGATATTTTGGAAAGCTGTACTTATACAGCCAAAACCTGGCTGACACTTTCCATGATTATAATTAGAATGTAATAAAAAAACCCCATATTACATAGTTGAAAATAATCTGAACAGCTCTTACATATTTCTTGAAATTTAAAACCTTTCAAATTTTAATTTAATTTATTTGAGAATGCAGACAAATATGAAAACCCAACAAACATACAATTCTACTTTCCTCAGAGTACCTTCATCTTTCTCTGTTTCTCCACATGTTCCCTGAGAGAATAATGAGCCCCAGTGATTTGCTGAGGCACCACTTCTGTCTATTCATGTTAGGTCATCCAGTTGGGGAAAAGAAACAATATCTTCCTAATTATCATTGTGGCATCTGAGTGCCTAAGTAGGTGAGTGATTACAAACATCAAAACATGATTTGTGAATAATGAATTCCCTAAATGAGCATTTGCAGCAAACTGCTTGCAAAAAAATGAGCTGCTATTTGTTTGCACAAGTGTGTGAAACAACTCTGAGCTGCAAACATATTCATAAGAATGTTTTGGCTTTAGGACAATCTTTAAGGTAAAAAAGTAGACTAGACTAGAATATATGTGTTGGAAGGGACCTATGATGAACACCTAATCCAACTGCCTGACTATTCCAGGGCTGAGACAAAGTTATTAAGGGCATTGTCCAAATGCCTCTTAAACACTGATGGGCTTGGGGCACCAATAACTTCTCTAGCAGGCCTGGTTCCAGTGTTTGACCATTGTCTCAGTAATGAAATACTTCCTAATATCCAGTCTAAGCTCCCCTGGTACAGTTTTGAACCATTCCCACATGTCCTGCTATTGCATCCCTAGGAGTAGAGGTCAGCGCCTCACTTTATACTTCCAATTCTCAGGAAGCTGTAGACAAACTGAGGTCTCCCCTCAGCCTCCTTTTCTCTAAATTGGACAAAACCAGAGTCAGCTGGTGCCTGGTCACCAGTCAGCTGTAACCCCACACGCTGCAGCCCCTCTGGGCTCTCCCCTTCAGCCAGGTGTTCACCCAGGGCACTGGGTCCATGTTGTGAGGAAAAGTATCAAAAGTCTTCCTAGGATCCAGAAAAACTACATCCACTATCTTCCCTTAATCCATGAGGAGGGTGGTGACTTTATCATAGAAGGATATCAAATTAGTTAAACAGGACTTCCCCACTGTGAGACCCTGTTGGCTGTGCCTGATGACTATACTGCTCTTTAAATGCCTTCCAACAGTACCCAGTAAATCTTTTCTATATTTTTTCCATGATCTGAGGTTAGACTAACAGGTCTGTATTTCTCTGGGTCTTTCTTCATGCTCTTTCTCTGGAGAGAGAATTCTCTGGAATAACATTGACAAGCTGCCAGCCAGCAGAAACCTTCCCAGGTTCCCAAGACCTTAGGTGATCAAGAAGGGTTCTGCCATAACCTCTGCTGGCTTCTTCAGGACTCTGGGATGATTCCCATTAGGCCACATGGACTCCTGAACATTCAGCTGATACAACTTGCAATTTCAGTGTCCACTAATGGAAAATCACTGTTAGACTCATGGACCTCTGACTCAGGGGATTGAGCAGCCCAGTGTCTATCAGTACTATTGAAGACTGAGGCAAAAAATGCATGCCTGTTGAATGCCTCTGCTTTTTCCTCATGGTTATTAGCCAGATGACCATCTTCAACAAGCACTTGTCCGCTGTTTTATTTAGACCTCAGATTTCACAGCTCTTGCCCAACCCCAGCTTTCTTCTGGGAGAAGCAGCGTATGAGGAAAGCTGCTGTACTAAGCAAGCACAGATCCTTAATAGCATATTAGAAACACTGCTCTAGTCACAAATCTAAAACACAGCACCTACAGGCTGCTATGAATAAAAACAAATCCATCACAGCTAGATCCAGCACATTTATTTAGAAGTATCATACTAAGTAGTCTTTTTTGTTTTTCCTTTTTCAGAATATTATGTGACAGTGACTGTTACACTGGGTCTGTCTCCTCTTTTTTACCAAGAAAATCCAACACAGGATTTGGGTTTAAGTTTTTTTTTAATTTTTAATGGGGGTGCTTGGACTTCCAGACTTGATGAAATAGGTTATCATTGGAATTCAAAGGGATGTGGGTGTGACAATTCTCTTCTCTTGGCAGTGATAGCTAATAGAATTAGATTGGCAGCATCCATGAAACTCCATGAAAAATGTTTAATATTGGGCTATGGGGTGGGTCTTGACACTAAGGGAGAGAGTACCAGAGACACTGGGCAGGTGTCCTGAGTCTGCATCTCTTCAGCCTCCCTTTAGACACTTCCCAAGGAAAGCCTGAAAATGAGGTGATTGCCTGGCACAAAGTAAGCATAAAGGAAAAGATCAGCTAAGCAAAGAGGCAATGTCCTTCCCTCCTCCTGCTCCTGCACAGAGTCTGGCATCTTTGCCCTCCCTTAGGGAGCCATTGGCAATCAGTTCCAATAATGAAGAAAGCATTGGCAATCAGTTCCAATAATGGCTTCATTATTAATGAGAATGTTTTCTTCCTACGATATGTTTCTTCCTTGATTCTGTCTGTAGGAGTCTTATTCTCCTTACCCCTTCGGCTAGCATTAATTTGTTCAGCTTTTTTTCTTTTTTTCCTGCCCTTTCTTTTCCCTTCAAACCTTAATTAATTCTGTATATTCTAGTTTAATAATACTTACCTACCTCAGAGGGACATTTTGAAGCTTAATTAATTATTGTGCAGGTATTTTTTTTAGTGGCATCTTTGAGCAATCCCTCTTTGCAGCTATTCTGGCAGCTTCTTACTCTTTTCCCTCTTCCTTCATAGGCCTTGTAAACTCTTGTGCACAGTGAAGATTATTAAAATTTCTTTTATATTCTTCCACATTGAGTAACCCTTCCTTGCAGTAAGGTCTGCTTGCTCTGGCGTTCATTTGAAAGGGAACCTACATTAATCCTGCTTGCTTGCTTTTCCACATACTGAGTTTCAGAGCCATGGTCCCTGTCCTAAGCTGCTGAAGAAGTGCCACCCTCAGCTGGGATGAGGCCCCTCAATGCTCAGCTGCCCTGGGAGATAGTACCTGAGTTTTGAAGAAACACACAAACCAGAGGAAGCACCATTTTTAACTTCTTCATCCCTTGTGACATGGTGATTTTAACCAGACGAAACAGACCTAAGGTACTGCCTGTCCATTCTCATGGGCAGCTAAGAGCTGTGCATCATCCTCAGTCTTCACCTCCACACCATTCTTTACCCCTCAGCAGCCACTGAAACCCCTTCACTCACAATCCTGTAAGCTTTTCAGATATATATTCATGTGGCATTTTTGCCTTCAAAGATATTATTTTGTCACATCTGCATATGCCACCACCTCACCACCCTCAGGATGAACCTTTAGGGCAGTTTGATAGCAGAACAAATTTTTTTCTGTCACTATAGAGGAAAAGGATGGCTGAAACATTTCACAATATTCCCAAAAATGTCCTCCAATCATCCAATTGCCTTAGCAGGAGCTTAACAGTGACAGTGTTTGAGCCTTGAGATTAATAGACATGGGGGGGACTGTGACACAGAAAGGAAAAATCACTAGTCTAAGACTTTATAATAAATTCTAAGTGAAACGACTTCTTACAATAATTAAAAAGTTCTACTGATATTTATTTTTAAAATATTAGCTAATTCTACACCTCCGGTTTCCTTTGATCTAAGACATCAAACTTCCACAGAACCACCCCAGCAGAAGAGGACATAATTCCACTAGCTGATTATATTCAAGAAAAAGAGAAAGAAGGAGGAAATCTTGTCTAAATGCTTTAAGTGACTTCACTAAAATCAGAGGGGATCTTTTGTAGGGAGCTTTGCTTTCTCTTTTTTTTTCAGATGCTGCCTTGTTACTTGATTCATGTCAGGTGGTTTAAGGACAGCGACTCAGACAAGAATTAGAAACAAACTACATTATGACTTGAAAAAAAATTCCTGGTGCTTGCATTGGCCTAGTGATTATGCCAAATTTGGATCATGTAGCACAAGCTACATTTCTGAAATCATGACAGATTGTAAAAGCAATAAATTGTAACTCATATTTTAAATTATTTTTTTGGCCTAGTGTGTATTCTGAATATTCTGTACAATTTCCATAGCCTGTGCTACCTCTGAAATCAAAAAGAGAACTATAATGTGAATTCAAAGACTGAGTTTTGCGTCTGGAGTTTTGACACCAAAATAACTCGTTTTTTCTTAGAAAGTGTGGGTTTCGGATTAGCAAAAGAGTCTTTATAACACAGAGATGAGACACCTTGAATCTCATTTTGGTTTCCTGTCGGTATCCACTCCCCTTTCCCAAGCCCAGAACTAGAGGCAGTAGGAGGAGGTACAAAAGCACCTTTGTGGTTTCAATGAAACCTATGGCCAAACACCTGATTTGAGTTCCCACATCAGTTGGTATGTAAATTCTCTGTCACAAGAGAGCCAATTTTATTTGCAACAGGTCTTCAATGAAGTTACTAAATGTTTATAGCTACAAATCAATTTAATAAGAAAGAATGAACACTTTTTTGTATGTGCTAAATTTACTAATATCCCCTTTCCCATTCCTCCCAGTGTTATGAGAAGCATATGTTTTGTCAGGTCTACTGCTACTTGAAAGATGTCTACCGAAAAAATAATTAAATAATAACACTAGTTGACATGCTTAAAATTTCCTAAGAGTTGTTGCAGAGTGCTCCAAACTCCGAAATGGCCATGAAGGAAAAATTTCATTGTGCTCCACACAGCACGAGCATCTGTGTAGGGTTTGCATGGCCTGGTTTTTGGGAGTGGGGAACCATGAGGGGGAAGGCTACAGGGGTGGCTTCTGTGAGGAGCTGCCAGAAGCTTCCTCCATGTCCTGCAGACCCAATCCCTCAGGGCTCTAAAGATGGACATGCTGCTGGCCAAGACTGGACAATAAAAAATAATGGCAACATATTTAAGAAGAAAGAAAAACAAAAAGTTGTTGCTCACTATTAATTGTGGCCAGAGAGGAGCAGGGCGAGAATATGTGAGGAGAACAACTCTGCAGACACCAAGGCCAGTGAAGGAAGAGGAGGAGGTGCTCCAGGCACTGGAGCCAAGATTCCTCTGCAGGCTGTGGTGAAGACCATGGTGCAGACCATGGTGAAGCAGCTGTGCCCCTGCAGCCCATGGAGGTCCATGGGGATGCAGAGATCCATCTGCAGCCCATGGAGGAGCCCCACAGTGGAGCAGGAGGATGCCTGAGACGAGGCTGTAAACCCGTGGGACACACAACATGAGGGGCCCTGCTGCCATGCTGGAGCAGCCTGTCCTTGGAGGACTGCACCCTGTGGAAGAGGGACCCATGTGCAGCAGTTTTGGGAGCACTGTTTGCCTGTGGGATGGACTCACAGTGCAGCAGGTCACAGGGAGCTGCTGCTCGTGAGATTGGAGCCACGCTGGAGAGGGTCACAGAGAACTGTGTCCTGTGGGAGGGACCCCACGGTGCAGCAGGGGAACAGCTCCTCTCCCTGAGCAGAGGGAGAAGCCACAGGTGATGAACTGACCATAACCCCCCTTCCCTCCCTCCTTGCACTGCTGGTGTAGCAGGTAGAGCTGGAAGGAGGGAAGGGTAGGAGAAAAGTCTTTTTAAGGGTTTATTTTACTTCTCATTATCCTGCTCTGATTTTGTTAGTAATAAATTCACTTTGTATCTCGAAGTTGAGCCTGTTTTGCCTTTGATGGTATTTGATGAGTGATCTCTCCTGGTCCTATCTCAGTTCATGAACCTTTTGTTATATTTTCTCTCCCTTGTCTGATATGGGGGTGAGTGAGAGAGCACCTTTGGTGGGTGCCTGGCATCTGGCCAGAGTCAGCCTACTAGAAAAGTCTTTTTAAGGGTTTATTTTACTTCTCATTATCCTGCTCTGATTTTGTTAGTAATAAATTCACTTTGTATCTCGAAGTTGAGCCTGTTTTGCCTTTGATGGTATTTGATGAGTGATCTCTCCTGGTCCTATCTCAGTTCATGAACCTTTTGTTATATTTTCTCTCCCTTGTCTGATATGGGGGTGAGTGAGAGAGCACCTTTGGTGGGTCAGCTTCAAGACAGGATTTTTTTTCCAGTTCTATCCTGCAGCATTCCAGATATCTTCTTCCAGTCTTGCCCAGAGCCTGGCTAAGCCTTTGTCATCAATCCAGCAATCACCACCATGGCTCAATAAATGTACTGCTTGGGATAAAGTGATTTGAAAAAAAAAAGGTACTGACAGAAAATATTTTACTTCCTATAGGCAGCATATTTTAATCACAGATTTACTGTTAATCAGCCTACTTATTTCTCCTCTGTTGGGCATTTTTACCATTTTTCATCATAGTTTTTCTTCAGTTCTCCATTCATCCTGCTTTGTTGAGGGGAAAAAATCAATGATTGTAATGCAATGCTACCTACAATATTTCCATTGTGTTACTATTCACCTGCTTTCACATGTAAAGCAATTTTTAAAATGAATAAAAGCAGCGAATTTTGCTTGCTTAATTTAGAATGTAACAAAATTACATAAAAAGATGAAACCATGTGGGGTACTTATTAAACTCCCCCACATTTGTGTAATTTAGACATTACATAATGTATGAAGGAGCACATCTCATATATACATATTTCAACAATAAACATTAATAACATGTTAATATATTTATGTCTATGCTTTTCCTTTAATCTACCAAAGGAAGCTGGAAGCAAAGTTCATATCACAGTTATTTTCATTAAAGCTACCCTATTTTAAGAAAGGCCTAAGCTTTCTTCAGTGGGTTATGAATATTTTACCTTTCAGCATACACATAAATATACAAATATATGTATTTCATATACCTGCTTCTTAACAAATGTTCCCCATCTGGACAAGAAGATATTTCCAGAACATTTGGACTCATTATGATGAATGGAGTCATTGCAGAAGATCAGGTACAGGGTCATGGAAAACAATGGACAAAGTTGGTAGGAAACTGATTTGAATTCTGCGGAGATGGATATAATAGCTGCTTCCTCAGTTACGTTTATATTTATTGCTTATACATTCTCTATTTCCACAGTTATTGCAGCTATAGTCTATATTTTATAATGTAAAACCATGCTGAGACTGCTGATAATAGAATTTGATGTTTATATTGCAATGAAGCCTAGAGACTATTCCACTTTGCCCTTGCAATAAGCACCAGGCGAGTGCAAAAATGTCTGTAGACTAGAATTTGAAGATAACTGTGATGTACCCAGCCTTTTTATCTGAACCCCACTCAAATCACATCTGATTTTCTTGAATGCAAAATGTAATTTAAAAAGGAAAAGAGAAAAAGAGTCCAAAACCTCTGAGCCAGGGTAAGGAGAGTAGAGAGTGTATATCCCTGGTGCCATGGAGTACGACCAAGTTGCCCCAGATTGTCCTCTACATGAGAATCCCACAGCTGCTGACTGAACTAGTACTGCAGGAAGAGGTTTACTCCCAACTGAGATAAAATTATAACTAGGGAGCGTCAGAGCAACATTTCTTCTGCCCTACCTAGAAGAACCTGGAGTCCTTTAATACAGAGTGCACAGACAGTGTGAAAGCACAAGATCCACCCCAAGACCTCTGGAGCAACCAGGGAGCAGATGGGGAAAGAGACTGGTGAAATTTACTGGTTCAGTAGGACACAGGCTAAGGCAACTTCTGCCACTGGATACTTTTGGGAAATAGCAAAGTATCTATTAATCGTATTTTACATATCATTGATCTTATTTTGGAGTAGAGGAATGGATTATGTTCTTCTAACTCTATTATGAGAGTATTACTTTGACAGTCTATTTAAAGTGTATTTGACAGTGTATTTAAAGAGTGACTCATAGTCCTTGGGCCAACTTGTGTATGGCAAGATCACAATAATCAACATTCAATAGTTTAAATAACAGAAAATACACTAGCAGCACAAACAGGATGTGAGGCATGAGATTCAGCTGTTTGGGATTGATGGACCAGTAGTGGGTGGCTGTTTGGGTTCATGGCAGGGCAATGCAACACA
Organism: Geospiza fortis; assembly: GCF_000277835.1. Lineage (NCBI taxonomy): Eukaryota > Metazoa > Chordata > Aves > Passeriformes > Thraupidae > Geospiza > Geospiza fortis. The sequence continues at coordinate 3,731,656 of NW_005054342.1, read as the reverse complement.
ACTTAATTAATCACTTGGTTTAATTAATCAGCTGCGGGACAAGATTTGCCTATGGAAGGTGGGGGCTCTTCACTGACTTTGGGGAAGATCCCTTCCAACCTCAGCTATTCTGTGAAGTTATGACTCCTTCACCCTAGGAGGGCAGTGCACAGAGGGGCAGCGCCAGTGTGGGCACAGGCTGGGTGTCAGGTACCAACACTAGGCTGAAAGACCCCTGTAAAGAGCTCTTTCACTGCTGCCATCCTCAGCAGAACAACTGGACACAGAAGCTGTCAATGACCTCAGCCAGCTGTTCTGAACCAGTCGCACCAGCCCACCTCTCCATGGGGAGACCTGTCAGCCCTGCCACAGAAGGGTGTCTGTCCCCCTGGGGCTCTCATATTTCAGGCCTGATCATCCCTGAGGCACAGTGCTCTGTGCCCTGGCAAGAGTCCCATCAGTGGGTGCTGCAGTGATGCCACCTCCCTGCGTCCACACTGACACTGTATGATTAAGGGCAACAGAGAAGGAGCTAACCTAAGAGGTAGTTTTAGAGCTCACAGTTTATTGAGCAACACTAGCTGGGATTAGTGGAGAGATGGGTACTGAAAAAAGCCCCAGGCTGCCTGCAGAAATGCAGTATCTGGGCATGCATGTCAGTGTGATCAGTTCTCCTACTTTCTTGGGTGTGTGGCTGGAGAACACCCATCATCAGAAAGAGTAGTAACAAGCAAATGATGACACGAGACGCAATTAAAATCAATGTTGGTGTTATCAGAAAACCAGCTTGCTTAGGGAGCTGATCATACCAGCTGGAAGACAGCAACAGTTGTTCCCTCATGAAAGAGTTAGAAGAAAATGCTGTATAAATAGGTAATAAATATTTGAAAGAAATCATCAAGATATGCTTGAATGACTGAAAATATCCCAGATCTACAGAAAGAGGAAAGAACACATTAAAGTTTATTTATCTTGAGAAATGGATTAATGAAGACAAGAATCTCTATGAAGATCAATCAATAAATCCAGAAATAAACATTTTTTTATCAGTCAATCATTATAGATAGTAGCAGCAGAATCTGACTTATACCACATCTAACTCCTGTGGTGTGATATTCCTCAGCAATTGTAGCATAACAAAATCATCAAGGTGAAGTAGGAAATATCAACAATTAAATGAATTCAGTTAGATAAAATCAGTCATTCTAGACATTGCTAAAAGTCAAAGACTAGGAATAAAGGACAATGTTGTTTACAAATTAAAAGTCATATTCACATTTTCTAAGGAAGTTGTTTTCCCACACAGACTTGTATTAATATGGCAACCAAATTAGGGCTTGTTTTAAAGATAAATATAGTTAAGCTTACAATTTGGTTAACTAGTGCAAAAAAGGGATTTAATTTTATTTTGCTAGAGTGTGTCAATGAAATATCCTACTATAGGTTTTTGCAATCAGAAGCTTAACCTTAGCTGTTCTAGTTAGTTTCTCTGAATTATGCACTTGTTAAACTGTTTGTATAGAAATTACACTTACACTGAAATAGCAATATATATTGCTATATATAACAAAATGTTTGCAAATAATTTGAAAACCACCAAATGTCGCAGTAGAGGTTTTGAGGTAAAATATCAGCATGGTTCATGAAAGCACCCAAAAGAATTAAGGTATGGGGTAAAGCACTCATAAAGCACCCAAAGAGAAAAATAAGAGAAATTGAAAATTGATGGTATAAACATATTTTCTAGAATTCATACAAGTTTATTCCCAGGTCTGTCTTAAACACATCATTTTTTTTGGAATAGTCATGTGCAGCACGCACTGAAAAACTTTCTAATGAGTCCTCTTGTTCTTTGAGGAACCTCCATCTCCTCCACTAACCATAACACATATAAAAGCAGAAAAACACATATATTCCAAGATGTTAATAGTGCATTTCTTTGTAAATTTTACATTTAGGAGAATCATTCTTTTCAAAGTTGGACCATTATAGTATTTTTTAAAATTTTGAACTGTCAAAGATTTTGCAATCAAAGTTCCTTAATAATATTGAACTTAAAGGAAGTACGAGTTCCCAAGAAAATATCTCCCCATCTCCTTCCACAGGGAGCTGTGACCTTTCCTTTCAGACAATGAGTTGGCTGCAGTGTGTGAGCATGTTATCTCTTGTCTGTATGCCCACAGCTGTACCACTCATTTGAATGTAAAACTGGAGAAAAAGATTACAACTGATAAAGTGTGTGTTATTTCTTCATGCCTGATGCCTCTGTTCAAATTTTTTACTCACCAGTCATCTTGAGATGCCACCTCTTCGTTCTAATCGCAGTCTTAATTTTCACAAGAATTTATGGTTTACTAGCTGCAACTGAAATCAAGTCTTAATTCCTGGGATAGTGCACAAAACTGAGGGTAGAGTATTTGATGAACAGGGACACATGTTCCCTATTCTAAGCTGTCATAAGAGAGGAGCCCAGATGGATCCACAGCCCTTCTGTCTTAAGAAATGCTGTGAAACTTCCATATTTAAATGAGATTTTTCCACAGAAAACAGTTGTAGAGCTCCAGTATTGATCCCCATCAGCCTTGCCTGATCCGCCGACAAACACTCTTTAAGCTGAACTTGAATCAGGGTCAGAAGTCCATGAGGAAAGAAGCTCAAGGATGCTGTTCTTGATTTTATGTGAAAAACACAGATATTCCAGGAATAAATGATAAGGCAAATCACAAGATGGCAAGATTGGGAGAAGAAGAAAAAAAAAAGCCATTTGAAACAATCCTTGATTTGTATTTGTTTGGAATGCACTATAGACAATTTGGCATGTATTTGTTTGGAATGCACTATAGACAGTGAATTTTTGACAAAAGTTGCCAAAATTCAGAATTTGTTCATAAATGAAAACTCTCTTTACATTTCCATGAAGATGTCTGGTAGTATTTGAAGTTCTGGAGAAAGCTAAAAATTTTCTGCCAGAATGGAAAGCAGTTTAATCTTACCCAGGCCCAAAGCCTGAATGTTATGTAAGCGAATATTGATAGCTTAAACATTACTAGGGCATTAGAATCAAAGCTGCAAGAAATTCAGACCTGTATAGCTGATGTTGAAATTAAATCCATGGATTCCATATTTACCCAGTGTCAACAACAGCTACTCACATGTTTTCAATGCTTTCAGTCTATGCATGGGGCGAGTGCATAAAAGATAGGAACCATGTGGCAAACCATATAGTAGCAATCTGTGCTGTATAATGGACAGAAAAAAAGCATTATACACCCTTGATTATCCTGTGAATGCACATAAAGATCTTACATATAAGAAAACCATCAAATCTACGGCAGAAGAAAGATACATATTTAGCCACGACCACCAGGTCTTTTGGAGTGTATTGCTTTCAGTACAAATAACAGTTTCAGTTTTCTGTTGCAGAAAAGCAGTGAAATATTATTGTCTGAGTTCAAACAAACATCTATCACTACAGTTAGGTAGAACAACAGGTAGTTATTAAGGTAGATCCATGCTCCACATAGAGAGATGTCTACACACTTAAATATATACACGTTGCTATGTTTGCATTTATATATATATATATATTATATAGATCATTGTAGAGAAAGAAAGAAAGAAAGAGTGAGCAAAAATGAAGAAGAATACAAATATAGAAGAGAATTGTCAATGCTTTACGATACAGTCAGTATATTACCTTCTTGAAAGGAGAAGGAAGGATTTATTCATGGGCACATTCTTAGGGACTGCTGAAGACAGTGATATTTTTGTCTAATTAAAATTTTGAGGGTTTAAAAGGAAAGTCAGTGGGAAAGTTTGAACGGAAATTTGCATGAACATCCAACTTTATTTCTCTCAAATTTCTATTTCCCTTTGCTGGTTGCATTTATGGATGAAGGACATTGATTTTTTTGCTCAGAAACTGTATTCCATCCTCTTGCTAGAGCCTTTATTGAAGAAATTCTCAAATTTTCCAGCTCCTACTTCCACTTCTGTTTTCCGTGAATTTTACGTAACAGATATTTTGCTCCTTTTCATATAATGATGGATTAATTGTGCAGTGATGCCAAAGCTAGATGTCAAAAATGTTAGACTGTATTAGTTTTGAAACTTAAGAGAAACTGGACTTTTAGAGTTGTCCTGTATGACATATGTGTCAGACAGTGGTAGGACTGAAATTAATGACTAAGTAGTTAATATCCTGAATGGCAGAGATATAACAAGACTTGAAATAATACCTTACAGACACACTTCCATTACTACAATGTGAAATGTACCTAGAGGTCAGAAAGTTTTAAAAATGAAAACTTCAAAGAACCTGATCTCTGTTTCGGTACCTAAGGACATGGAATAATTTTCAAAGCGCTCATGAAATGATAGCATGCTAAAACATTCTGAAAATCTGAGTGAAAAGTAATTTCTAAGATCATTAGGAAATGAAGACTTGGGCCTATTCTTTTTAAACCTTGGACAAAATAACAAGATCATTATGGGCTGAACAGTGAATGGAAGAAAATAGTATTTTCCCATGGTACTTTTGCTACCGGGCCACAGGAGATTTTTCTGTGTCTCAGAGCCACATTGTATAGACAGAAGTAGTTGAACTGTGGAAATAATGATTCACAGATGTGTGAGAATTTGTTTCAGACACTGAGGAAGATACACATATAAAATGTGCATTGTGAGAGTTCTACTATCCTTTTCCCTAATGACATGAGTTAAACTTCTGAGTAGGTAGGATTTTACCTAGCAATGCTTTTAATATAGCTTATACACTCTTATTTTTCATCTGGCACATGTGGTGAGAACACAAAGACTCCTTTATTGCTAAGGTTAAACTTCCTCTCTATTACCATAGCACCTAAAACCTGGGAGAAACTGCAGATAATTTCAATAAGTCACATATTTACGGGCTGATTTTTCAGACCAGACCACATGAGTGGAAAAGTCACCTCAAGATCATGGTTTTTGCTGGCATTCTACAAGGTCCACTATGCCAGTTGTCAAGTTGGTTATCCATTTTGTAAATGTGCTGACCTTTTCTTTCCCCTGAGCTGCATTTTGTTCTGGTGGTCCCCAAGGCTTGACCAACCTACTTCAGGTTCTTTTGATTGCTGCTAGTTTTCAATTTAGTATTGGCACTGGTAAGTCCACAGTACAATAATCCTAGTTAGATTTAAAGTCTAGTTAGATTTAAACAGGCTTTAAAATTAGTAATGTGAGTGTTGACATAGTCATTGTTTGTGGCATTGAAAGGTAAATATATTCCTCTTCTCTTGCTTTCAGGTCAGAAAAAAAAGTAGTCTCTTCTTCTGCCCAAGTCCTCAGACCAGTACTTCTCCAGCACCTCAATTTTCTGCAGTCACAAAACTCATCAAACACCTTTGAGAGCTGATCATTACCTAGGACATTCTCCTGGTCTCTTCTTGACCTTTCACTGCCCCCCCTCTATGAGTTTATAAAAAACTTTCAGTTTCTCATTTTTTTCTCACAGTGGTCAATGCTTTATCCATGTCCTGTCTTTCCTTCCACTGCTTCCATATTGCATAATTTCTTTTTTTTCTGTGAAAACTAACCATCCCAGTAAATAAGGGTACCTAGCAGGCTCTCCCTCTCTGCTGCTGTGTAGCTGCTGTTTTATTTTCCTGTTAATCACATTGCTCCCCTAGCTATGGATCTCACTGGACTGACCACTGCCCCCACAGTTTATACAGCGCCTTCTAGGGAAAAAAAAAACGATCTCTGTACTCTGAAACTAGGTTGTCACTTTGCTATTTAGAGGCACTGTAGTGCAGTGTTTCCTCTAGGTGTTTCCTGCTGCCTCCACCAAGCTTCTTCCTCCTGTAAAGATACAGAATAGTGTGTGTGGGGGGGATGTGTTCAGGTTGCAGTTTATTAAATCCAAATGCAACTTTAAAAATCAGACCAGATGACTGGCAATCTATAAGCAGCTCTTTCTCTCTGCTGAAATGGGGGGGGGTTAGGCAATTAGGTAAGATGAAGATGTCTACCCTGTCTGAATTGAGGCGAGATAAATCCCATCAGTGTTACTTGTGATGGATAGTTTTTACTTCAGAGCCATTAAATAACATCTAAAGATATTTAAAAGAACCTTAATAAAAGGTGTTGTGAAGCAAAAAACAACTGCTCTTAACACGTTGTAATTGCACACTTCAGCGTGTCTGGCAGATAAGGCATTTATTGTTCCTTTAATGCACGTGAGACACATAGCACATTTAATTACCCTGTATGTCAAAATTAATACAGATCCCAAAGCAGGCAGTGTCAATACATTTAGTTATATAGCAATTATAGTGCAGCCAGAGCCACTTAATGTACAGGATTGAAAACAGAAACTAAGCAAACATGAAAAAAGAGGAAAAAAATCATGGATTAGGGCTTCAAAGAATAACCTTATAACCTTAAGAAAGCAGGAGTTGTTCATTAGTACTAGGCTGCAAGTCCAAATAAATATGTAACCTCTCAAAAGTGTTCAGACCAACCCCAGAGCCTGTTAGGCCTTGTTGTTTTAGAGACCTCAGAAAGGTGAAGGTGAGCTCTTGACACAATGCTTTTCATTTGAATTCGCTTCCTGCTCTCTCGTTTACTGGAGGTAACTTCCCTTGGTACCTCAGCTGGCTTTCTTCGCACAGAATGATTCTCTATTTGCATTTTGTTTCTAATACTGAATTCGCCTAACATGATTCAATCTTATTTTCCCAGTGGTACCATTAATATTTTAATTTAATCAGAATTTCAGGAACTTGTTTGCCATCCAGAGCAACTTGGTTACCTGTCAGCCTCCATCAGCTTGTCATATTAGAGGTGATTGTTCCTTGAATCTAATCTACTTTAAATGATTTCATTGGGTAGAGGTCTATAAATCATTTCAGAATGGGTCTGACAGATGAAGGCTTAGGTAAGTAAACAAATCAGGCTTGCTTTACTTTAGGCAGCAATGAACTTGGCTTTATCAACTTCTCATTGATTTCTGCACTGCAAAAGGTCAAAAAAATCTCTTTAACATAAGAACATTATTAATATAAGTACAGTATTACAACCAACCATAATTAAGATAAGTCCCAACATTCAGTGGTAAGGCTGACTTAAGAACATTGCAGACTGCATTTCAATAAAGCCTGTTATGCAGTTTGAATTGATGAATTAGTTTCCAAAAAGTTTACTTTTGTCTTTCCAATCAAAACAGAAATTAACTAATTAAGCGATCCGGAGTCCCTCTGGATTTTGAGCCAAGATTGGAAAGGATAATATGACAAGGCTGCAGCTAGGAGTCTGGTAGTACAGTATATTATTTGAATCTTACAGTATCTTCACATTTATTTACCTAAATCATAGCTAAAAGTAAAAAACCTGGTCCCTCTGAAATATTCCTAAGGAGTCAGACATCACATTGGGCTTCATTTCAGACATGCTCTAGGGCTGAGTGATTAATCAGTGATTGTCAGCATGAAGTTGGCAATGACAAGGTGATACAGAGAACAAGCTATGTTATGTAAGAACACATTTTGTTGTAGTCTGGATTTCCAACAATGCTGGCACGTGTGGCCTGGAAGAGCTGTATCTGCTTCAGGATTTTGAGTAAGGAGGAAGGATCTGCTTCCCTGCAGATGATACCCACATGTGATAGTTCGGGGAAAGAAGTGAAAAATAGGAGTAAAAATGAAAAAAAAAACCCTAATTTATTTAATTAATTGTGTACACAGTTAACTAAAACACTAATAGGAAATGTATGAGAAGACATCCTGGAACAATTTCAGATGCCTTTAAAAAAGAGGGTAAATCAACATCTAGAAACTATGGCCCACATAACTCCCTCCTCCCCCATATGTGTTCTACAAAAAAGCAAAGAATGCCTATTTCTGTTTCTGTTTAGCTTACAAAACTGCATTCAGACAAAATATAAATTTAGTAATAAGGAATGTTTTCCTTGGAAAAGCAGATTTGGCTGCATTGATCAATGGAAGTCAGAGAGTTTTGCAGGCAAACATGCCGATGGCAGTGTGGCACATAGTTACAAAGTTTGAACTCATCCAGAAGGGACCAACACTACTCAATTTTGCATGTCCCAAGAACATGTGCAGGAGGTAAAGGTAATAGTTAATATGACCCTAGACATGTTGAAGTAAAATTCCTTCATGTTGATCTCTAAAACACTTCACAGAATTTAGTTTCATATTGGGCTGACCTTCCTGTTTTGTATACTTATATCCACATGCAAAGCTGCTTCAAAATTGCTATTAGGGTTACAATATTCATGGATAATAATAGGCTATGTAAAATGTCAGATTAATGAAAGTTAGTGTCTGAAGCCAAAGAATTTATGAGGCTGGTGTCACACCTACTTGCTTTAGCACCTCAGCACAAGTTATGAAGAAGCTATTTACAGCTGAAATCACTGGGCGAATTTACAGGAGTTCATGACATGGCTTAAATACACTTAAATTGTAGAAATTGTCTTCAATGCTCTGCTCCAGAAGTCCTAAAACCACTAATAAGCTAGGAAGTGTGTTGCTTGGGAATGCTTCTTTTTGTCTCAGGCAAGAGTATTGCATTATATTTTCTAGTTGCATCGGCGTGTATTTACAGGTCACTTTCCTGTGCAGTATCAAACAGTTGCTGTGTAGGCAGTGAATTGGGCTGCAGCTGGTGACAACACTTTTTCCTGCACTGGACAATGTTCATGAGTGAGGCTGACATGTAGAAAGAGAATGTGAATACTGGCCTGAAAGGACACATGCGTCTCAGCCGCCTAAAGTCTGGTAGAAAAGGCATCTGTATGTAGCAATTTATCCCAGTTCTCTTTGATGGCATGTGTCCTAGAAATGCCCAGTTTTCCTTCCAGTTATAAAGAGAGTCTGAACCATGTCTACTCACAGTAGAATTACCATTAGCCTGGATGGATAAAATTGTTGAGAAAGAAGCTCACTCTAAAGACATTGACTGTCTCAAGCCCACAAATTCTACTTAGAATAAGGGACCATGTCATCTGCTGGTAGATGGTCACTATGTTCTGAACAGAGTCCATGATCTGCCCTTCAGATCATAGGCTAACATCAGATATCGTGAGGATTAATAATTTTTTTTCCTATCCTGGTGGAGTTTTTCTTTTTTGTTGTTTTGTTTTGTTTGTGTTTTTTGTTGTTTTTATTTCTTTTTTGTTTTGTTAATACATTTAGCACCAAATTTTTTCCTCTGCAGAACTGCAAGACAAAAAGAGTTTATTGAATTTCTCAGAGAATAAACTCTCTTATCTTGGGTGGCTTCCCAGGAACACTAGAAAGAAAAGGAAAGCCTTGCATGTGGAGAATACTGCAACATCCAGGCTACATTGCACACACATACAAATATGATTTTGTTTTGGAGCAGCTTTTCAATTGCCCCAAAATTATCCTCAGGACTAACATTGTCCGTTTCTAATATACATCTATTTATTTATGGTTTTGATTATATTAATATTTAGGAATGACATATTTTAGCTACTTAAGTGCTTTCACCCCAGTTAGATATGCTTTAAGTATTGTTACAATTTTAAGGATTATCACTAGAAAAACACATTTAATTTAAAGTCATAACTGTACTAACATAAGAAACATTTTATAAGAAATTTTATAAGAAATATTTTATTTAAATGAGATTTATAGATGCTAGTGAGTTCCAATACTTCTTTCCACCTTTAGTTCCTATTTTATTTGAAAATAGCCATGATTTGAGAAGAGTTCAAGTCTTACATAAGAATGTTAAGCATTGAGAGCTACCATGGGACCTCTGGTATTATATATGGCAAGGAAGAAAATACAATCCTGTGAGATTTATGTTGCTGCTGAACTCAGCTTTAGCTGATGGTCCATTTTGCAGATGAATGAAAATGGTTCTGTCCAACATGGGGGTCGGGTTCTGGTGTCTTCTCACAGAAGCCTCCTTGGTAGACTCCACACAGCCAAAACCCTGCAGGACCCCACTAGTGACAAGTCACCAGTCTGATGTCACCTCATTCATTGTTGTGCCCAACCCATGAGATAGCTGCTCACCCATTCCATGATGACTTTATCCAGCTCTGTGCTGGACATTTTGTCCAGAAGGATACAGAGAGAAACAGTATTGAAAGCTTTACTGAAATCCAAACCCTTGATCACCTGGGTGGGTTACCTCGTAATAAAAGGATACCAGGTTTGATAAGCAGGAATTTCCTCTCATGATCTCATGCTGGACCAATGACTGCATTGCATCTCAGGTGTTTTTTTTTAATATCTCCTGGAATAATCTTCTCATAACATTCTCAGCTACTGAAGTGAGACTGACAGGCCTGTAGTTTTTGGGATCCTCCCTCTTGCTCTTCTTAAAAATTAGGACAATGTTTGCCAGCTTCCAGTCAGCTGGGACCTTTGTATTCCCAAGAGTGTTCAAAATCACTGAGAGTGGTCTTATGATGACATCAGCTAGCTCTTTGAGGATTCTTGGAATTAGGCCTTATAGGTTTGTAGGGATCCACCTGGAGCAATTTCAGGGTCGGCTGAGATTTGATCATTCTTGCAATTGCTATTGCCAATGGAACTGCATAGTCAGACATCAGTGTTAAATATAATATGGGAGTGACATTTACCAAACTTTGTCACAGATTGTTCCTGTTTACAGAAGTACAGATTTGTACAGATTTTCTGTACAGATTTTTTTTTTTTTAGTTTAGCAAAATTAGCATTTACCAGCAATAATTAAAATGTTTACGATAAAACTCTTTGGTAGTAACTTCAGAATTTCCTAATCAGACATATCTCATCTGAAAACAGAAACATTCTGACTTGCTTTAGTTTTGTTTGTTATTGCCATTCGGAAACATTTGGTGGGAAAGAAGCCTATGTGAACTGAAATTCTAACATCTGGTTGTCTTAAGCAAAAGTTAAACTGAAGGTGTAAATTTGTATTTTGGTGTTTTGCATTTTTTTTAGTATGAGATCAGTGAGAGTGTCTAGTAAGGGGCATTTATCACTGTTTTTTATTAAAGCCTGTCTGGAAACTTCAGGAAAGTATTATCAGTGAATGCACATGAATATACTAAAATAAATGGGTACATGCTTTATATTATAACTTCTGCTTTCATATATTTCCAATACCTTAATCAAAGTTATGCCTTGGAATTATATTAAACATATCTAATATGTGTACAATGAATACTTTGAATTCTGTCTCTATCAGGCTTAAAATACAAATCAGGAGGCATACTGTCAATTGCTCAGGGCTGGATCCTCCTCAGCCTCTTCATTCCAGTGGGAATTTTTCTATTAAATTCACAAGGATTTTTACTGCCTTTTTAGCTTTAGCCAGCAAGGAGTGAGTTTCTCATTCAATGGTAAGCAAAAATTATATGGGCTGAGGGAGGTGCTCTTCAGGCGTGAAACCTGCCTCTTGATGGTCCAGAAGCCACATGATTTTGATGAAATGCTGAAGTAATTCTTGGATTTCATATGGAGTTTTTATCACAGTACAAGACCCTGTCAGTTCCAGAGTTTACCAGTGGGAAAACTTGCAATTCATGAGTTTGTTTTGTTCAGCTGAAGTGTCCGAGTGTGTGTTGGACAGAATACACAAGAATAATTTTTGTGATACTATTAGCAGAAGATTGAAGTTTTTTGTACAACACAAAAATTTTTAACCTAAACAAATATTTAAAATTTAAAGAATTTATCTGCCCAAGAACTTTATTTCACCCCCATTGGTGTTAATATGAGTCTCCTTTACAAATAAAAGGTCTGCATATTTCTTGGCGTGTGAGACCAAACATTTTGAGGAGTCTAAGCCACAGTTATGGTTAGCTGGAGCTACAGTGAAGAGGGGCTATGATCGCTTAAAAACTTGAGACAGTCATTAAAATCAATATTCTGTATGGCAAATATAAATACTCAAGTTTTAAAAAATGTAAATTTGCTGTGGTTTGGCTCTCTTTCGGTTTTTTGCTTCATAAAATTTGATATTGCATGATTGAAATGTATGTGGAAATAAATTGTTTTCAGCAGTCCCAGTCTCCATTTGAATAACAAAGAAGAAATACTAGTGTTCTTGATTTGAAGCAATTTTCTTTTCTCAATTTGCCAAGCAAAGGGAAGGAGTGGGACAAAAACAATTCCACAACCCTGTGATCTTGTTACTATTTTCCTGATGGCACAGAGAGAAATTAAACTGAACCTAGGGAAACATTAGAATATTTTGATTCTTATGTTCTCTAAACCTAATGTTGCTATTTTATGATATGAAAGTTTAATGCTTCTTTCCTTTTGGTACCAAAAATAGGACTGTTCTTCCCTGACTGACATCATTGCAAATTCAGTAAGATCAGCTTTTGTGTTAGAAATGAATAGTGAAAGGGTGGAAAATTCATACACATCTCCTGCAGATCTTTTTTAGGTCAGCTGGTTGTAGTTCTCTTTTTGTTTAGTTTCAGCTCAGAGGGATTTTTGTTTGTTTATTTTGGTGACTTGTAGTAAGAAAACAAAAACTTTGGGCCGTATTCTACCAATATTATATATAGAGAACACCCAGAGGCTGTCTACAGTACTTTCCCAAGATGAGATGATAGATACAGAGATTGGCAGGACGAACTAGATGATCTAATGAGTTTTTCTTTTTTTCTGTCTAAGGTCTATTAAATAAGTTTAAAGAAGAAAGATACTGACACATTTTTCCCCTTGGCCAAAGGATTGAAAATGCTGGAGTGATTGCACATAGCCTCTGTTTAACAGAGATAATTTCAATGCAGATTTCAGCTTGGATTTTACAGAAATTTATCTGCAATGAAAAGGAAAATCATTGGTACTAAAAAATGTAGATTTCACTGCTTGATATGAAAATTTAAATCTTCCCTACTCACAAGCTCTGGGAAATTGAATATAAGACATCAGAAAAAATGTGTTTTGCAGTATAGTGGATAATGGTAAGGCCAGGTTATGAATATATTTCAGTTCTTGCTGACTAATAACATTCTGTTATTTATGATTGAAAAGGATGTGAAAGATTAATATTTAAAGCATTAAAATATCAAAAATAGCAATAACAAGAATACTGTTTGTAAAATGTGTACTTTCATGTTTACGTTGAATGTGGAGTACTGGTGTTATAAAATTCTTAAAAGATTTTGTATACATATTTAACTCCTAAGAGAAATTAAATAAGTGGCAATCAGAACAGGGATTCTTTGCTGGCTTGTGCAGTCAGTTGTTACTTTTGAAAAAATTACTTGATTATTCATGATATAATACTTTGAAAAAAACCCCTTTTTTTTCAGTGTATGAGCTTGTAGATTTTGCTTGGTAGATTAGTCCCAGACATTTCAAATGCTCTAAAATAACACATTCTTCTTTTCTGGTCACTGTGTCAAGAACAAGATTGCTACAACATACATCCATGAGTAGGTGGTCAGCACAGCAGGCAAATGCTAGGACTATAAGACAAATGATAGGTATAAATTATTTGCAAGCTCAAGTAACAGCAAATTGACTTTTTTGAGCCTGTAACAATGCCCCCAGAGACGAAAGTGTGAATTTCTGTAGATCATTGCATTTTCACGGCCTTGGCATTAAGTAAAGGTTGCAGCTCTAGGTTTTGAATTTCCCTACTCATAAATAAGAGCCATTTTGGGTTTTATGTCTGATTTTTGCATGAAATATGTCTATTCTAATCCTTGCTGAGAAGTCTTCAAGGAGTAATAGTGGAGGCTTTTTGGTATAAAATTTCCTCTCACATGCTTGCAGAAACATACATCTTTGGTGTTGAAGTTGCAGCACCTATATCAAGGGCCTGAGTATCAAAGCCATCCTCTTCTGTATTATAATGTTTAACAATTTGCTGATCATGACTGACAGGTTTATACAACTAACATGTTCTGGAGCTGTGGGTGATTTATTCCAGAATAACTTTTGTGATTCAGAGAATTTAACTGCTACAGTCTTCCTTCTCATGACAGAAATGAAACATCTTTTAGGATTGATTCCATTCCATTTAAGTATCTTCATTAGAGAAGGGACTTTGTGCTAGTGTCTTCAAGTAATAGCAATGGAGGCACCCAAATTCTCATTGAAGAAACACAGAGAAAGGTCTATTTGTTAATCTCCATCATTAGCCTTTGCAGTTGGAGGTATTGTTATTTGTGTTGGCCAAGCTTTCTTTTCTTTTCTTTTCTTGAGAGGATCATTCTTTTCCTATGTTCTCACGCAGAGAACAAAGCTTGTATACAGAACTCAAGAGACAAACAAATCCCTGGCATGATGAAAGTGGAAACAATTCTTACAAGAAGATTAGGTATTTGACTTGTATGCCACAACCATAGTAAATGTGAGATCACAGACCTGATGTAAATGTAAGTTGTGTATTTTTTCAGTAATTTTCTTTATATGGGCACTGAACCTGTCCTTCCTTATCTCCACCACAGAATGCAATGATGTAATTTTATATGAGCAAAATTAAGCAGAAGAGCTAACTGCAGACACTGAGTTGAAATTGCATCTGATCACATTTTTGTTAGGATTCTTTAGTAGAAATTAACATCTTTCTCATTGTGGTTTATGACTAAGGTAAAGTTAATTTTCTTCATGGTAGCTGGTGGGGCAGTGTTTTACATTTGTGCTTGGAAAAGTGTAGATAGAATCACAGAGTCAATCATAGCATCATGGAATCGCAGAATGGCATGGTTTGGAAGAGATCTTAAAGATTATCTAATTCCAATCCCCCTGCCATGGGCAGGGACACTTTTCTCTAGATCAGATTGCTCAGAATTCCATCTAACTGGGCCTTATACATTTCCAAGGATGGTGATGGCACAGGGAGCTGAGCAGTGCTTGCACAGAGTCAAGTCCATTTCTGCTTCTCACCCCAGCAGTGAACAGGCTGGGGGTGAACAAGGAGTTGGGAGGGGACATAGCCAGGACAGCTGACCCCAGATGGCCATGGGAGTATGGCAGACAACGTGGCCTCATGCTTGGCATGTAAAACTGGGGAAGAGATGAAGGGGGGGATGTTTGGAGTGATGGCGTTTGTCTTCCCAAGTCACTGTTGTGTGACATGGGCCCTGCTCTCCTGGAGATGGCTGAACACCTGCCTGCCCATGGGAAGCAGTGAGGGAATTCCTTCTTTTGCTTTGACTGTGTGCACAGCTTTTGCTTTGCTTACTAAACTCTCTTTATCTCAATCCACTTAGAGTTGAAAACTTAGAGTTTTTAAGTGAAAAATTAGAGTTTTCTAATTCTCCCCATCTCACTGTGGGTGGAGTGAGTGAGTAGCTGCGTGGGGTTTAGCTGCTGGCTGGGGTTAAACCACAACATATATTAGTTACATCAATGCTTGACTAGAGTTTCTAGGAAATGTAAACTTTTGAAGTGCTAGATCCTGTATGGAATATAATAGTAGGCCAAGAGCTGGTGGGTAAAATAACTGATGAGCAGATGTGGCACAGAGATGGGTGTCAATCCAACAAATAGAAATGCACACACTCAATTTCATAGAATAAACTGGTCTCACTCAGAAGCCTCCAGATGACAGATCTGGATGTGGATAGCCTTACTTCACAATCTTGTTTAGCCCACTCAAAAACACAACAATTTCTATAAAATTGTCCCCCTAGTTATTTGCCTGACTTTGAGCTCATGGGTAACCGGCACAGAGGATGAGAAAAGATACATCTACATGTATTTAAACGTGTAGATACATGTTTACCTGTATCTACAGCTTTAAAATATGAACTGACTTCTCCATCTCTCACTAGTCAGTTGTCAGAAGCTGGGTACGGGAAAGCACAGAATTTCAGAACAGTACTTTCTCCTGGAAATCATACCTGAACACAAGGTACTACTGACATGTGCATTAAATGTGGATTCTCTTACATGACCATCCTTTTTTTTTATGCTGCCAAGGAAGTAGCAAGATAGGTCTGTGACCTAGAAACTTCTAACAAGCATCTATTTAGAGGCTTCTAAGAAAAGCTTCTCCCTTCTTCTAAGCCAGAAGAGGAAACTAGCATCTTAGTGAATACCTAGCTTCAGTTCTAGGCTAACTGAAGAAAAGTCTTATTTTCTCCTCTCATGTTAAAAGGTAGGTTTGCTTTGAGAGAATAAACCCCAAACTTGAACAACTGTGAGGAACAGTTGAAAAAAGAATTGGGTGAATAGCTATCCCCAACAGGGACTGGGAGTAAGTGGAGAGCTTAAGAAGATACTCAAAGCATTATTTCTGAAGGAAGCTGTGACTAGAAGGCCAGGATGTTATTGGGTTGGATGTTTCTAGCCAAATACAAATGCCTACAATGTGTGTTTATTCTGGGCTTATTCAAACTATACTTTTTTAACTGTAAAAGAGAAACAATTTTTTTTTCAGTTATACATGTCATTTACTCACATAAAAGTGTGGGAGAAGTCAGAAGAACCACATCATTAAAAACCAGTTTAGGATACCTAGTTCAGATGTATAAAATGACACTTTAGACATCTCAATTAAATGTAGAACAATTGTGGTAAAAGAGATTAAATAAAAATGATCAGAATTATTAGAACTAGAAAAAGGAGGTATAAAGGGAATAGGAAAAGGCCTTTAGTTATCATAGAATGATAGAATGGCTTGGGTTGGAAGATGATCTAGTTTCAATCTCCTGCCACAGGAAGGGAGACCTTCCACTAGACCAGATTGCTCAAAACAGCATCCGGTGTGGCTTTGAAAACTTCCAGTGATGAGGCAAACACCACTTCTACAGGCAACCTGTTCCAGTACCTCACCACCCTCACAGTAAAGAATTTCTTCCTAATATCTAACCTAAATCTACTCTCTTTCAGTTTGAAGCCATTCCCCTTTGTCCTCTCTCTATATTCCCTTCTGAAAAGTATCTCTCCATCTTTCTTGTAGGTTCCCTTCAGGAACTGAAGGGCCACAATTTGGTCACCCAGTAGCCTCCACTATTCTAGGCCGAACAGTTCCAATTCCCTCAGCCTTTCCCCGCAGGAGGGGTGCTGCATCCTGCTAATCATCTTTGTGTTCTCCTCTGGGCTTCCTCCAACAGGTCCATGTCTTTTCTTTGCTGAGGTTGCCAGAGCTGGAAGCAGCATTCCAGGTGTGCTCTCATGAGAGTAGAGGGGCAGAATCCCTCTCCTTGCCCTGATGACCACGTGCTTTTGATGCAGTCCAAGCCACATTTGGCTTTTTGGGCTGCAAGTGCACATTTCTGGGTCATGTCCAGCCTCTCACCACCTATGTATGTGTAGACAGTTATTGTACATTTATAAAATTATATTAGGACATATATAAGAGGACAGAGATGATGTAGGTTTGGTAATTTGAATATTTTTTCCAGCCAAAGAAGGAGAAACAGACTAACTAAATTTGGCAAAAGCGAAACTGTGAGAAAATAGGACAGCTATCCTAAAGTATATCCAAACAGTAACGACAAGAGAGTTATTTATGCTGAAGGACAAAGTAGGAAACAGAACATTTGTTTAGAAAGTGTCCACAGAGAAATTAAAGAAAGGTTTCTAATTATTACAAGAATTTAACTAAGAAAGACTCTTTGCAATTACAAACGTATCTAGTTTTAAAGTTTTAAATACCTGACAGATTTCTTAAGAACTTTGAATGATGTGGGTTTGCCTATTATTTTAATGCTCTCTAGCTGATCCAGTCTTAAGCCTTGGTTTGTTTTAAGTTTTATTTTAGAAGCTTTCTGGCTGAAGGCTGTTGTAAAAAAATTATGGCCACTGTCAAATTCTCCACAAACTCCATTATTTTTATAGCACTTCTACTGTTTTGTTTTTGTTTTGTTAAGTCTTTGAGAGCAAGTTACCCAAGAGAAGGAAGCCATTTCTCCCTTGCCTATTCCACTTATCCCTGAGCACTAATACAAAGGCCAGCTGTAGTACAGACCTTAGGAGATTTATAACCAATTTGACCACAATAGTTGAAGAGCTTTTTGAAAATTCGTGGTTTCATCTCTAATTACATCTTCTGCAAAATATCCTCTCTCTTTTGAGGGAAACCTTAGATTTTGTTGGTAAAAAAGAAATGTTTTTGTTAGATCTATTTATTTTAGAAGATCCCCTCTAAATAGAATTTGGATTTGCAAACGTATTGAGCATTTCTAGTAGAGCTTTTAAGAATATGTGCCATAACTGAACATAATCCAGACTTAGGAGAAAAATATGAAAACATGTGAATACAATCAAAGTGTACCTATTCTACCTTCAATACTTGTGGGTTAGTATCTTTTCTAACATTTGAAATTACAGATAAACCTTAGATTTTCCCACTGGTTTCTCTTTAGGAATATGAAGCACTTTCCAGATTTTAAAACAGATCTCTGGCCAGTTCAGACAGGCCTTCAGGTAAGAGAAGATAGAATGTTTGAGCATGGTATCATCCTATTCCCAGTTTATCTCCAATTCCATTGCCAGGGCACATTCCAAATCTTTCTCAAGACCTACAGAAGGATCACTTTGAAGAGAGTTCAGACCTCTTTTCTTCGATGTCCAAGCACTCATATTTCATGATCTAAAAGAAGTTGTTTGGGTATCCATTTAATTATAAAGACAATAATTTAAGTTTTTCTTTATAGCTTATTAATGAACATCTTGAATTTTTGTGAAATTCTATGAGCTTTGAATTACAGTGTCTCCCCTAACCATTCCAAGAAACAGTCAGCAGCTGAGGTCATTCATGCAGATGATGTGCCAAGAATTATGATGCTCCTCAACTCCTTGTCACATTCTGCCTCTGCCCCCAGTGGTACCCTAGGATGGCTGAACTGGAAGGGTGGATTTTTCTCTTGCATTTTGATCTTTGCACACTGTAGAAAAATATTAAGGGCTCAGCCCTCCCTTTTTGCCTCCCCTCAGACTTTTCCAATATCCTTGTCCTATTTCTGATGGGCCTTCCTCATGGGGAAAAGAGAAGAGCTTTTCGGTGTAAATTTCTGGGGACATCAGTAGTAGAAAAGCCCCCTGTTCTTGTGAAATATCTTCTGCCTGGATGCAGGTGAAACATCATCTCAGACCCACAATTCACTGTGAGTTTTGTAGAGGATCAACTGATCATCCTGGATTTTCTATCAGCACCATGAATTTTTAAAGCTGTTAAGGGTGTTAGCACTAACAAATCTCCCAGCTTCTTCCTCAGGCACCTCCATCTGAGTCCTTGGTCCTAATCCAGCAAACTATTTAGGCACATGACTACATGTGAGTGGAAGAGTGGCATTTTGGGAGGTTTGCACTGGTTCAACATTGAGCATAAGTTTAAATTCATTCCTGAACTGGAAGTTTCTGATGAAGCAACTCCTTAGCTCGTTCATAGTATCACCACAGCCTGAATTAGGGTGATAAAGCAGCTGTACTGTGTATGTCCATGTGCACAGACTCGAGCCTCAGAGCACAGAGATCATATAGCACAGCTGGACGGAAGTGATGATTCTTCCTCATTTTTCCCCAGATTGCTGGAATGAGAACATGCTAAAAAGTGTGGAGATTCTGTTCTTTTCGGCACAATGTATTTGAAATAGCCAGATTTAAGGTGTTAGTGAATATTAATGATAAACATCTGCAAGTTCATGTAGCAAGTACATTGTAACTTTAATTCATTAAAGAGAAAAATCATTCTTTTCCTTTAATTTGCTGCTATAGTGCTATAGCCTTTGCAGGCGCATCATTCCTCCACTATCTGTCTTTTAGTGGTGTTTAACATTCTGCAACTTTTCCTTTTTGCTGCTCTTAGATGAGGCATAAAAGGTTAATACCTCTAATTGTACCTCATGTATATATATACATATATTTATATCTATATATGCCATGTTTCACTTTGCTACTGGTGCCAAGGAAAATGTTGGATTCTATTCAGTTTTCTTCATATTCATTTTCCTGCCCACTTAACAAAATTACATTCAATGAGCTGTGGGAGAAATTCACATCAACGGGCATGTAATGCAATTTCTGGTATATATGCAGGAAGAAAAAATCCTACAGTTTCTTTCATTTCTGTCAAAATCAATCAAATTGTACTGAACTGAACATAATCTCTTAAAAAAAAATCACCCAGGCATTTCCAGTGAAATAAGCCTCTCTTACATGGTAACATGCACATATTTAAGTGGTCTCTGTTTTATTTTTTTTTAATCATGCCTAATTAGTTTTTTTTAATCACCCACACAACTAAGGCTCTTGCCTGCATAATTTATGACATAGAGGGGCCGGTGTCAGAAATCAAATGTTGTAAATTAAAAATAACAAGTTTGAGACTAGTGATTCAATTAAAGCCCTAGAAAACATTGGATTATGCATAATTGAGAGCTTGTATGCAGAGATGCATGTCATGCTTGTCAGCTTGGATGGGAGGATTGGATTGGAGCTGTCAAGAGCATTTAAATCAACTCAGTAAAAAAATTAGAAAACAAAGATGATATTTATTATTAACTTCCAGTGTTCAAAAATAAACTGAGAGGTATTTAAATTGAATGCTTAGATGACAAGGCTTTATTTATAGCAGAAGTTATAAAACTCAGTAATAACCCTAGCTGGCACAGATGTAAAGATACTACTGTGCAGCTGAGCTGCAGCCTGCAGTGTGAGGATTCAGCAGTTGGCCCTGAATCAGATCCAACTAATTGAAAGTTATGTTGTAAAAGAAGAAATCCAGATTCTTGAAGGGAGCTTTGAAAGACTAAATCCTTATTTTCCTTTCCTTCACTTTCTTTTCTTCCTCCATAGACTGATGATACCCCATGAAACACTTTATGACCCCTGAGAATATGCAAGAATATTGCAGGGAAAGACTGACTTGTCCTGGTGAACCAGGTCTGCAGGACTATATTTTACCAGCTAGTGATGTCATTTCGTAGGAATAGCTGAGGACTGAAGATCAACATCTTCCCACTTCAGCCACATCTGAGAGTAAGTTTCAAACTTTATTTAAAATTGTTGAATCAGCAAGACATTTCACTGTTGAAAGTAAACTTTAAAGCTTGCTGGGATACTTTCCACATTTGATAATAAAGAGCATTTTCATTTCTAGCTTGAGAAGAAAGACTCCAACAAAACAAAATTGTGATTCTCAGGACTACATTACGTTTGTCTCTAAACTGGGCTCACAAGGGCTCATTCTAGCCCTCAAAAGTACATCAAAGTACTGAATGCTCAGGAAGTTCATTTAGTCCTTGGCCCATATCAGAGACATAAAATTAGGTTGTATTTATTTAAAAACAGTTTGGTCCCTATTGGCATGGCCTTTTGGATGACTTGAAATCTCATGACAAGATACCCCGAAATGCTGAATTTTTTGTTTTGTTTTGTTTTGTTTTGTTTTTTTTTTTTGTTTTATACAGACCCTTTTTTAAGCAACTCCTAAGACGAGATATTTTTCCCATGAAGCTTCTGTAAATCTAAGTTTGCCAGCATACCCAGTTTCCTAGCAGGGTATCTTACCAATCAAAACAGGAATGCAAAGGGGTCACCATCAGCTTTAGAAAGTTTTTTATCAGCTCAGTGGGGTGATACAAGACAGTGGCAATGTCAGCCTTTTTAATGTTTTATGACATTTAAATTTAAATAAAAATCTAAGGGAAAATTATTGCCTGAGGAAAGGCAAAAAGGATCTCCAGAAAGTGGAGAAAATTATATGAAGAGTTAAATTCTTCTCCTTTGGTAAACTGCTAACCACTGACGTCAACGGGATTTGCGAATGCACATCTGAGAATGGAATTTGGCCATAAGTGAGGTGGAAAAATGATTGATGACTGCCTAACAGTGGATGACTTGGATCAGCAGTCACAGAGCAGAGCTGGAAATTGCCCAGCTTACCCTCAGCAGATTTCTGCTGATTTTCCCCAAGAGCTCAGGGGCAGGTGGAGAATCTCCAGAAACATGGTAGCTCCTGGTACCCAGCTACTCTGGCTGAACAGGAGCTCCAGACAATGCCACTGGAGACCTGAGCTGTTTAGGGCCATGACACTACAGGGGTGAGTCAGGCCACCTTTGGTGCACAGGGAGTATGTACACCTTTGTATGCATATAGAGACCAACCCTAAATTTGGAGAGCAAAGCAGAGGTGTACTTAGGCAACTTCCAAGAGTTCTGGAGGGAAATAGATAGTTAAAGCTCCTTAGTGAATCTAGAGGTAAGATTTTAGTGGTTCATTTTTTTAAATCTCAATTGGCAATTCCAAATCTTTGCTATACTAAATTCCTCTTATAAGCTACGATCACTTGGTAGCATTTACATATACTATCTTTGTATCTCTTTCATCATCTTTCTTTGATGTTTTATTAGTTACAAGGTTTAGCCTAGAAAAGCCTGTGCATTCCTCTTTACTTAAAAAAATTAAAATGTGAAAGATTTTAATTTAAGCCATTCTGAGAATTCTCCAAATTATAACAAGACTATAAATATGAGAAGGAGTCTTATGTAAGCAGAAGAGATGAAGCAGTGGTGCATGATTTTTACTGTATTGGAAACTGGAGCTTTATTTCTGAAAGTTTAAAATAATAAAATAATTTTCCATTTTTATAAGCAAAATCAACTAAATGAGAAAATTGTGTAAGTAATAGGAGAACTGCAAGTGCCTTCCACACAGGCCTAGCCTTGCTCTTATTAACCTCTAACAGTTTTCATACAAACTTCAACGGGACTAGAGTTCAGCCAAAGTCCCTCCATTTATTAACTCTGGCGCCTGGGAAAAGGATCAAACTTTTGCCATTTTTTGAAGGAAATGCTGGTGTCAGTAAGTTAATGTGTAATAGGGAAAAAAAGTTAAATTCCATTTCTGTTAGAGCACAACCCACTATCAGAATTCCCCACTAAAAGATAAGTAAGCCATTTTCTCCTACACCAAAAATAAAATGAAAGTATTTCATTCAAACTGACTTTCTAGACTTAAAGGAGTAGAAATTAGAGAAAATTTTTTGCAGGCAAAAACATTAATCATTAATACTGTTCATTGTCATGGGACTCTTCTCTTTACTGTGTTCTACACTTCCACTTCCCACAGAAACTAAAAGTTCTTGTGTTTTCCTCATGGACTAAATCAAATGGAGGGATACTTTAAAGACTATTCTGGCAATTTAAGTTTAAGTAGATGCACCCCACAAACATTCCTCAAGGAAAAAAAAAAAAAAAGCTGAGCACAGATTTCTAGTATGGAAAGGCAGGAAGCAGGCTGGCATGATGAAGGCTGGATGTGGATGAGGAAGGCTTACAGAAACGGGGAATGAGATTGTGGGTCTTTCTGGCCATTTTCTACATTTTATTCTCTGAAATTAAGACTTCACCCATTGCACTTGGCTCCTCTACCTTTCACCACTTTCATTGCTTCTGCAAATGGAGCATGGTGTTAATAACGCCAAGGTCACGGCATTTATCCCCGTATGGACAACTCACTTAAGAACTGGACTCCATGATCCTTGTGGGGCTATTCCAACACAGAATATTCTGTAATCTGCAGGTCTGTGCAAAGGCAGTGAAAGTCAAACCTACCTGCAGTCTGCCTTGTGTTAGAGACTGTCTAGAGTTTTTCAGATTATCCCTGACCTGAATTTTACTCCTGGTAGAAACTGCACTGAGTTTCAAGGGATGAGATCTGTGAGAGAGTAAAAAATTTTCATTTGGTCAAATGGCAAATCTAATGTAGTTGGATGGACCTCCATCTAACACTCTGTGCCTCTTCTCTTTCATGGGATCCCCAGGACTAAGTTAGCTCCCCCTGCATGCAGTGTGAGATGAGATAGGACTTGGAAATGTTTTCTGTGAAATTCAGCATGTTGCATGGGCAGCCCCATAAGATGCCACTGTAAGCATTTTGGCTCAGCTTTCCCCTCTCTCCTTGGCCTAGTAAAGTGCTGCTTGCACTGATGTTTGAGCATGTGTAGGCTGACCCCAGAGCCATCTGCAGGTGTGGGCTGGTGGAAAGGCACTAGGAGTGGTCCAAAGCAGAGCCAGGGATCCTGCTATCAGTAAAGCAGTGCGGCCCGTGCACAAAGTTATTATTTCTACCTCTTAGCTAGCAGCGCACATATATACTCAGAAAATTTAACTGGAGAAAAATTAGTTTCTGGATGCTGGCTATGCATAACCAAGTGGCAAGACAAAGATCAAGACTGAGTCACATCAGGACACTTGTAG
>NW_005054342.1:3701508-3707509 GCF_000277835.1 Geospiza fortis | reverse complement strand
ACTGCCTGGCAGCTCAGGCTGCAGCTTAATGGAGCTTCTTGGGGTTACAGTCTGGTGTAGAGACGTAAAAATTTTTTCCTAATTCCTGCTAGAGACACCTACCTGTCTTTCTAGATGTGGTATAACATATTTAGAGAATATTATTAGCAGAAACTTAGGTGCCATGGGAAGACAACCATCTTCCCTTGGGGTGAGGCAGCAGCTCAGCTGGGGCTTTGAAGATCTACATTTTGGACTTAGATGTTTACAATGGCTGTTAGGATCCTATTCTTTTAGTGGATCTAGGCCATAGCATATAGGCAAAGCTTGGTGGAGTCAGCTGAATTTTTTCTTAGAAGTTTTGGGTTTCTTTGAAGCTGAAACTCACAATGGAACTAATTATAACTTAACTGTAGTTGTCTGCCTAATGCCTTATAATATTCTTGTTTGAGACATTATGTACAATTATTTTTTGTACTTCTAAAAATGTAGCATCACATTCTATCTGCAAAAATTAAGAGTGTTTGTGGTGCATATGAACTCTGGTATTGGATGTTAGGTGTAGAATTTTATCATAAAACCAGACATAAGACTATTTTTCTGTTAAAAAGCTTAAATTTCTGCTGATCATTAAAGAAAAAAAAAGAAACAAACAAAACAAACAACATTTCATTTAGTTCATGTTGGTCATATTTAATTAATAAAACACATTACTTAATGGGTATAAATAGTCATGCAAAGGTATATGTAATAAGTATATGTTTTAGTAACGTCTTAGTGATATGCATATCAAGGCATTCAAAACCTGTGATTTTTGATTGAATTATTCACAGAATTTAAGATCTGTGGAAACTGATTCAACCATGCAGTCTGACCTTATGTACTCAAATGGTCCTCTGGCAGACCGTGAGAGAGAAATTCCCATGATGTGACTTTACTCTGAAACTGTGTGTCCAAGAGATTGTGGGAGAAATACTTCATCAGAGGAATGAACTTAAATGTTAGCAGACTGCTAGCTTGCCCTTTTTGATTAGCCTGAAATCTCTGTATTGCATTAACTGCATTCCTCTTAACAAGCTACAATATAAGGCTAATGTCATATAGGTAACTAAATATTAACCTTTGTACTAGTAAATTTTTTTTCAAAAGACAATGAAATATGAATCTACTTGTGTAGTGTTGAGGAATTAATTGGGGCTGCCCCATTTCAGAGGACTCGATTAAAAAGAAAAAGGAATTGCATGATGAGAAGCAAAGAAGTTAGAATAGAGAAGACCTCAGTAATAAGAAAATGAAACAAGGGCTTGAAAATGCAGGTTCCAAAATCCCAAATCATCCAAAAAAAAGTAGTAAGTGAAATCCCCAAAATACAGGATCAAAAAAACATCAAAGCAAGCACGTATACACTGCTAACAATTAGAACAGTATTAATTAGCAACAATGTTCTTTAATCTATAAATAATAAAGTGATCAAACGGTCCCACAGAGAGGTGTATAACAATACATAGAATTTTACAGTCGTAGGTCAAAAAGTCTATTTAAAATCCCTGTGGCTAATTCAAACATTCAGATTTAAAGCCCTGTTTATAGTTTAGTTGAGAGATCACTCCAAAGTGGAAGAGATGTCAAAATCAGACCCAGTGCCTCAGACAAAATACATAGCACACAATAAAGAAACTGCAGTCTCTAACTCTTTGTAATGAAGGAAAAAGGTGCAGCAAGTAAAAAACTGCAATAAGACAGAATCTATGTTTTAGAAGAAACCTAAAACATCCACTAAGACAAGGAGTGTACTTAGCATATCAGGAGTGAGCTATGCCATCTCACTGAGGGTTATGACAGGTGATCACAGAGCTGCAGCAACATTAACATAGATATATAGACATCTGTGTATCACATTATACTGTAGGTCAGAATACTTAGAAATATTCTTGGTCAAGTCGTGTTAAAAGATTTATATAATTAAGATATAATTATATATATTAAAAGATATATATAATTCTGATGAGCTAAATTAATATTGCTATCTACATTTAAATAGTGAGTCAACTGAAACAGGTTAAATGAGTAACACAAGGTTATTTTTTATCTCATATTCCATCTAGAAGACTGCTTTAGAATCTGATTACTCAAGTAGTAAAGAGCTTTCTTAATACTCACACAAATTTTTTAAGAATTTGTTTCTAAAACTTGACTTTTTGCCATTTTGTAATATACTAAAATCACAGATCATTCTCCACCTACTACTTGATTATTTCCATATAGGCTAGAAATCTGCAGTTTTCTTTACTGAATCATGCATTGATTTTTTTTCCTGAACACTTCTTCACCTTATCAATCTTAAAATTTAACTGCGACCTCCAACGTGTTGTGCTCCCTTCCAGATGGCTTAATCTGAAGACTCAATGAATGCATTTGCAATTCTTTTATTGAAGTCATTAATAAAAATATGGATCAGTAGGAAGTTTATAATTACTCTTGCAATAAGCTTCCACATCCAATAAGTGTTTCACCACTGATATTTCCCTAGTTTGTTCACGAAATCACCTGTTAGTAACAGAGCCAAAGCACCACTGAATTCAAGAGAGCTTTGCAGTACAGAATGGTTTGAAGGCAAAGGAGAAACAAACTGACAGAAATATATCTCATTGAAGCCTTCTTGGCATAAATATGTCTCTCTGCTTCCCTCTTATTTGAAACTTATTAGCCCTAGAAGAAATTCTTGCTATTACTCCCCATGTATGTGAACTTATGCCACAAATATAATATACTTTGACAGAAAAACATATATTTCATACATAACATGGAGTAATTAAGCACACATATATGTACTATATATGTTATCTGCATTTATGTATAAATGTTGAGTAAAGTTGCTGTCATTTGTAATTTTCATAATTTTCATGAATTTCATAAGCTTTATAGTCTTTGCTAGATTTAAGAAGCTAACCTTTATCCTATACCTGGATGACCATTACCTTCCATCTTAGTGTTTATTTCACCTTTAGCCATCACAATGAAGCTTAACATGCAGTGACTTTATGTTGTTGCAATGTTTGTGACGAAACATTCTCATCAATATATTTTGTTAATTTTAACATTGCTTTACTACTGAGTACATGTATTCTTCAGCATCTCCCTCCAAAACTCAAAAGCCCTTCAATAGCCTAGTTTTTCTTTTCACATATTGCAAAGTAATTAGTTCTTTCCTGATGGGTCATCAGGAGGCCTGGCCCGTACAGGCTCCTTAAAGCTTTGAGCTCAGGGCTTTTAGACCCTCCATGCTCTAGTTTGCAGTGCATTTCTCCTCAGCAAAGAGAACATCAGGCTCCTCTGCTTCTGAACAAGTGCTGCCCTATAGTAGCTTTCTGCTCTCAGCATATTTTAACATCTTTCTTTTTGATGGTGTGTGTTTCCTCTTTAATTGTTTTTAGTTGAGCAAGATTTTAGCTGATTTGAGCCTAGAATTCTCTTTAGCTGTCTTTAGTCAGAAAAAACATTTCTCTTGTTATCCACTTCATAAAAATCTTCACCACTGCAGTAAGAGCACAACAAATGAATCTCCTTTTAGACACAGATTTCATTTGCTCTGCTGTTAGGCAGTTTTGGGGCTTCTGGTTCAATGTTCTTCACTTTCTCCATGGTAAATTGTATCCAACCTCTAAA
The DNA here is from genome assembly GCF_000277835.1 of Geospiza fortis. Classification (NCBI taxonomy): domain Eukaryota; kingdom Metazoa; phylum Chordata; class Aves; order Passeriformes; family Thraupidae; genus Geospiza; species Geospiza fortis. Next base: position 3,703,864 of record NW_005054342.1, on the reverse strand, counting down.
TCTTGCTACTTAACACAAATTTCATTTTCTCAGCTGTTCAACAGTTTTGGGGCTTGTGGTTCTATGCCCTTCATTTTCTCCACAGTAAATTGTATCCAAGCTCTATATCTTGCTACTTAACCCTAGTCAGTAATGCTACTCAGTCGTGTGCTCAAAACCACGAAAGTTGCACCTCAGCAGTGGTTTCAGAAACAGCCAGATAATGAGAACAATTTAGGTACAAGTGGTTTAAGTTTGGCAATAGCATACACTGAAAAGAATGCCAAGCAATGTTTAGCCATGGCCTTTTCTACTGACCTTACCTACAACTCATCCCTGCAGGTGAGAATGGTTCCCTTTCATTGTGTCCTAGGCTCTTGTGGGCTAGGAACATGGAGCAGGTACATTTTTAAAATATTTTTCCTCTAGAAAAGTGGGATTTAAGAGACTAGTACAACTGGGCTATATGATACATGTACTAGCTTAGCATTACTAGTTTTCTGTAGAATTGCAGGTGGTTCACTGCTTGCAAACAATGCAATCTGAAGTGCTGATAGCTGTAATGTCCACAGGGTCTGCTAGCTTTTCATGAAATAGCAGGAGTTCTCTTGCATGATGTGGACTGCAGTTTTTAGCTTATGCAAGTGCTCCTTTTTTTGTATTTCTGAATTCTCCACCCAGGGACTAACTAATGATTATTTGGATCATTTCCTACTCTTCTTGTCTTGCTGTCTGCCCCTTCCCTGAACTGTAACTCTGTATAGCAAATACAAGATGATTCATGGTACATAAATGAGCCAAGAAGAAGAATTATCTGTTCTCTTTAAGTGAGCAAAAAGTAGGTTTGTGTATTTTACAGATAACATCAGAAAGCTGCTCAACACAAAAGCATGTATTTTTCTAATGACATATAATTTCATTTACTGAAAAGAGGACATTATCATGTCATCTTCATTTCAGTAAGATTTCCCCAGGTAACATCTTACATTGTGAGTGTCTTGAAGTTAATTTCAATTTCAGAAAAGCTCATTGGTGCATTCTTCAATATTGATATATAAGTAAAAGAATATCCTTTAAAATTTTAATATTATGCATAGTTTGACGATCCTTATGCTAAGGAAACCTAGGACATGCACATTTAGAGTCTTATTTAGAAACTTGGATTTTGGATGGTTATATGAACATTGTAGAATGTCATGTTGGAAAAATATTTCCTTCATACTTTTGTAAGAGACTAGGGCCAATGTTTTAAAGCTGTATATCAAATCATACAAGGGCGAAGTGGGATTATAATTCATTTTGCTAGAGCTGGAAGTAAATCTTGACAAGACCACAAAATGTGCAGGTGAAAATAAAAGAAAATGCTTTTTGCTTCTTTTTCCTCTCTGTAGTGAAATTCACAATCAGGTGAAGACAGCATTTTCTGTTCACTCTCTGACTTATGTTAACTAGATGCTATCCTTCTTTGTAAAACCTTAATGTAATGATCCTTAGTTCAGTTCTGCAGTAAACAAAAAAATTTGCAGTTTTCTGTGTTGGGAAGGGTTCAAGTAAATTCATGCCTTTTTGTACTTGTTTTTGGTGGTTACATAGCAAATATATAGACAGATGGATGACAGAATATTTACAGAAGGAAAGAGAAACTGGCAACTGCAAGCTTTTGCTTAAATAAGCTGATTCTCATCTAGCCAGGATACAGGAATGTATATCACATAATTTCACACCTCAAAATATATTGAGACTTCGGTAGAGATGAACAATGCATAATCTATGTGCTGTTTAAGAACTTGCAGAATAATGAAAGCTTTTTAAAATAATGAATATATTTGACAAAATCAGTTTGTGCAGAAAAAGTCCATGAATGAACAGTTATATTCAGCAAATATGATTTTTAAATGAATTATTAAACTATGACTAGTAAATAGTTCCCAAACATGGAACTCTAATATGAGGCTTTTACAAGGAGACTCTACCTCACAAATATTGGAAATATCCGTTTGCAAAGCAGTCATTTCCTGGTGCAGAAGACAGTCAACATAGGAAAATTCATAATTTAATTGTTCATGGGATTTTATGAAATATTTTGCACAAAGCACTTTTTGCTCAGACTCCTTTCACCCACTATGAAATCAAGAATAACAGAAGCTGGACAAGCTGATGATCAAAGTTTAAATGTCGCTTGTAGCATCCCAGAGACCTCAATTTGAATTCTGCCCAGTGTGATCCATTGTCTTAAGGAAGCTTTGAAAGAAAAGAGAAGAAGAAAACTCACTGTCAGGAAAAAAAGAGAAAAAAAACCCAGCAAAACCCTAGCTTGAATTAAAATGTAGATTAAGGATTAAGAGGGAACTAATCACTATCTTCTGCTTTCCTGCTG
>NW_005054342.1:3698086-3701467 GCF_000277835.1 Geospiza fortis | reverse complement strand
CTGATGGCCACATGGCTAAGTAAAGATAAGCACCCACTTTATTGTATTCCTGATTTTTAGGTGCTCCTGTAGTCTCTAATACTGCAGTCCCTAAGCATGTCCCCATCCTTCTTGTAGGTATACACATAACTCCCCTTCAAGGTGGCAAAAGTTTTGTTCACGATATTTTAAATTTAGCAACAAACAGTAAGTGAGGAAGATCTGTTGTGCTCACTAAGGTCTAAATTTATTTCACCTATTTTAGGTACTTCACTGAGACACTCAACCTAGTACAGCAACTGCCCTTTTGTAGAAATGTACAGTCTCAGGCAGCGTCTCCCCTGGTACATTTAGGCAAGAGAAATTTTAGTCACAGAGGGTTTTTATGCGCAGAGGACTAACTCCCGATGCTGCGGGATGCCTGACTTTCAGCTGGAGATGTATAAAAAAGTATCAAACACTATATGGACATCAAATGCTTCTCCAGGCTGCAATGGATGACACTCCTTTAAATAAGCTAGGTTTTTTACCTTGCTCTCTTGGGCACCACAACACTGAAATCATGCTGAGGATATTGCTCCACTGTTCCATGCTAAGGCAAACTCACTCAGATAAATGGTAATGAAGCAGAGGGCTTCTCCATCTCTCTCATTTCTGGAGCCTCCTTCCTCACTTGTCAAGCCTTTGCTTTTTATTAACCTAAAAAGGGGACTGTGCGGTGATGATAGGTGACTTTGTGAGCTCATGCCAACTCACACTCACTGATACTGAAGTTTGAAATTGCCATAACACTTCAGTTGTTGCTGGCAGCTGTAACTGGGAGTCTGTCAACCAAGGGGACAGGAAATAAATTTCTTCCTCCACAGTTGCTGCACTGCAGCTGAGAATGATGTAGTGAAGGATGCTAGTGCCTCTATGTCACACTGCCTCTGGGAGGGGGAAGGCAGCATTCCCACTGCAAGGCTTCTCAGTGCACATTTTCTGGAGTGCTTGAATAGCTCAAACATACTTGCAGGCACACAGTTTTACAAAGGAGCTGTTTTGCCTACTAGCAAACCTTGGAGTTTTATTAATCTGTAAGATTTTTTACCTGAGGAACAAAGCTTTTTCCTAGGCTCACATGGATAGTTCTTCCAACTTTAAGAAGGGTATTGGCTGCAATAAAGCAAGCAGCTTTTGGCCCTTTCTCCCACCAGTGATAAAATATCACCAAAAAACCCTTAAATTTACAGTCGTATTGATAACACATAATTGCAATCAGCCTTGAAAAATTTTTGATGTTAGCCTTTGCTGCACAATATGGGTTGTTTTCCTTAAAAAAAAAAGAAAAAAAAGGAGCTCAAGCTTTCACGCTGTAAATATTGAATTATCATTAATATATTAGCACAGAGAACTTAAGCCCTAAGACCTTCAGTGTCTTTGCTGAAGTCAGCATCTTCAACCAAAGCCTATCACTGATGTCTCTTGTGTAAATCCTTTGAAGTTATTACTGCTCTGAAGTGAGGAGAGAAACCAGGATTTTAAAAGAGAAAAAACCCTATGTATTCAACTGGCAGATGAGTTCTGTTCTGGGAGGTGGCAGGAGCAGGTGACAACCCATGTGGTGGACAGCACAGAATGACAGAGTACTGTTAAGGACTCATTGACAGCTTGTATTAATGTCTGCTGCCCTACTCAAGCTGGTGGAGCTCCCAGGTTTCCATCACCTGTGCCACTGCACCTTTCTACTCTGATCTCACCTGAGCTACTCTCACTTCATCTCCACTAAGGACTCCCCAGAGACAGAGGAAGATGTAAAGTTCTCATTCCTCTCACCCAGTACAGAGGTCTGGAGCCTGATAGTTGTCACAACTTGGGAGAGCCCAGTGAAGGAAAGAGGGATGAATGGAGGACACCTGTAAGGAATACATGTATATTGTCAGGGTGGTAAAAACTACTGCAGCTCCTAACACTGTCCACAGAAATCTCCTTTGCACTCTGAGTTCAAGATGAGAGTTTTTGTTGCAAGACTTGGCTGCATCTTCCATCTTCATTAAGCTCCTAGTTTTCCAAAGTAACATTGATATAGGTTGTTGTTTTTATGAGAAAAATAAACCAAGACAACAGGAGTATCTGAGTAAGAGTCCAGTGAGAAACCATCTCCTTTTAAATAGAGCAACAGTTCTTCACTTTGTTGGGGGGAACCAAAGAGGTCTCAGGCAGATGAGATATGATAGGGTTCCAGTGCTTGGAGCAAACGAACTTCACATGCAAGTAGAGGCAAACAGCTTTTTTTTGTAGACTGATTTTGCTTCTTAATCCTTTCTTTCCTGTAGTTACACAGCACAAAACTAACCTGACATTTGAATAGGATACCAGGGGAAATACATAGTTCAGTACATTACATAAACACACAAGATACACTAACTTATTGAAGACTCTGCACAACTTGGTGGGAAAATTTGTACACAACATCCTTTCTTGTTGTTTTAAGAGAGAAAGTTTCAGCTTCTGTTTCTTAGAAATTGGAGCAGTTGGAATAAATGTTTTATGTGCTGGCCATGAAGTTACTAATTTATCTGTAGAGCTGAATAGCATTTTCTCTTTGTGTAAGTGGTAATTAGGGAAATAGAGCTGCTCATTTTCCTTGAAGAAATTTAGGTAGGCGTTTAAGATGAGGAAGGTATTTTGTTACTTGACCACTAATCATCAAACGTCCTGACCTATAGTCACTGCAACTTTCTGTATGTTTAGTTGCCAAGATCTTCCCAGAGTGGCATGAAAACTAAGATATCTATGCATTTGAAAACTTCCTGATTTTTAAATGTGATGGATTTTGGAACTGACACTATTGTAAGGCTAAACCACATTCCTGCAAGTTTTACTCAGGTAAACCTCTCAACTGAGTTACTCTAAGTTGGATCACATACACAAAAATGGATGAATCTGTTGCAGTCAGAGGTTCCATTGAAGAAGCTGGAAATAAAAGCAAGGAATACAGCAGACCAGACAAAACTCTTAGGTACCATTTTAGAAGTGTTATGATCAACCGGGGATTCATTTTCATTGCTAGTTCAATTCCTTAAGCCTTGTCTAAACTCCAGAAACATACCATTCTAAGAAGTGGCTGGCCCTTCTAACTTGGTTGTAAAATACCTCATGTCCATGCTACACTCCTGATTTGATTTGCGGAAGTGTGCAAATAAGAAAAAAAATTCCCACTGGTGGGAACCACAGGGTAGACAACATGTCTATGAATGTAGCTATTTTTACCACCATTTTGCTTAGCTTTTTCTGTAGGTTTAATGAAAACTGTGGTTGTGGCTCCCACCAATTTTAACACCTTCATCAACATTGGAGGCAAGCCGGTGGAATTTTGACCAGCTCTAAATTTCCTTACTATTAACTTAGATGTAAATCTAT
>NW_005054342.1:3671160-3697521 GCF_000277835.1 Geospiza fortis | reverse complement strand
TCTTTCTTTCTTTCTGTCTTTCTTTCTGTCTTTCTTTCTTTTTCTTTCTTTCTTTCTTTCTTTCTTTCTTTCTTTCTTTCTCTCTTTCTCTCTTTCTCTCTCTCTTTCTGCCTTTCTCTTTCTCTCTTTCTGCCTTTTTCTTTCTTCCTTTCTTTTATTTTCTTCCTTTCTTTCCTTTCTTCCTTTCTCTCTCCCTCTCCCCCCACCCCTTTCCCCATTACCCCCACCCACAACCCCCCATGTTACATTTACTATCAATTATTCAAATCATTACTGGAGTGTTTCACATTAAACCTGCATGGTCTTCATGCCTGTGCAAACAGAAGCCACCACCTTGTATGAAGACTTGTCTGAAGCTCACTTTTGCCCTTCCACATGACACGGCTGCCAAGTCCACCGGCAGAGTTACTGCCCCTGCAGTGCCTGGGCACTGTGTCAGATCCATGAGCCAGGGGGTGGCAGCCCTACCTCCCTCCAAGGGGGATATGCCCACGCAGACCAGAGGGGTCAGATGAAGGACCCTGGGAGGTTGTGGGTACAGGAGCTGGGCAAAAACCAAAGGGTAAAGCAGGTTCTGAAGGCAGAATGATCCCCAGCCAAGAACAGCCCATATAGCCACACGTGTCACTCAGTGTGCCTTGATCAGCCAGAAACAGCCCTGTTTTCTGCTGCTGGCACATATCCAGGGTGTTGAAAAGCTTTGTGTGGGTAAGTACCGGAGAATCAGGTTATGGTCTAGCTCTACACTTTCCTCACATTACACAAATACTAGACATGGTACCGAGGGGGATACATTTTAACCTTAACACCTCAGTGATGGATAGTAGGATGGATAGCTGTGCTTTCTTTCTAAGAGTTGTTCATTTACATTTGGGGGTCTCGGGTGACAGACTACTATTCCACTCTCTTTCCACTCTTTTTCAATGAATATGCACAATTGCAGCTTAGTTCCAAAAACAAACTTTAAGCTGAATATAAATGTTTTCTTTTCTCTAAGAGGGAGAGAGAAATCCACATATCTAACAACCACAGACTGTGTCTGTCTCTTTAAGTTTTCAAATGTTTATAACCAATTTACAAATGGGTAAATTTCTACAACCCCTGTGAATTGCCACGTTTTTTAATGCAAGTATTGTTTTATTTGGACTATCTCTTTTTCTTTTTTTTTTCAAGAAAACATGCCATACAAAGAAGAATGTGTGGGTGTTGTGAGAATGAATGATTTTCAAGCTGAGAGGACATTATGGCCTCACATACTCTACAAAAAGTACTGGCTGATGACGACTGGTGTCAACAGTGACCATGTCTGAACAGTGCTGAAAACAATTTAAGTCCTTCTGTCCCCCAGCTCACACAGTATTCAGCAACATTTCAGGTAGTTTGATTAAAATCTGAAGAGGCACTGATTCTACTAGCCTGGTATTAACAGGAGAGTGAGCCCTAGTGTAGACAGCTGCCTGGCTCCAGAAGCCATCGACAGTGCTCTTTGTGCTTGACATGTCCTGGAAATGGCTTCTGAGCCAGAAAGCTGTCTACACTGAAGTATTCACTATTTATGCCACCCCTTTTCCTGTGTCAGCATCAGCATAGGGTGAAAATTAAATAAGTGCTGTTGAAAGATACAAATATCCTTTTTGTTTAAATTTTCTCACCAAACAGGGATTTAAGATACTTTTGTCAAAACCTGAATTACTTTTTTTTCATATCCTTTTCACAGTAGTAAAAGGAAAGAAAGACTGAAAAGTAAACAGCCAAATAATTCTCCAGATTAATATTTTAAATTAAAAGTATGATCATAGCAGGATTCTTTTGAATTTTTCCCAAAATAAAAAAAAAACCAAACGAATTTTTCACTTTAGCTTTTTATGCATTTTTATGCATTTAAGAAAGGATAAAGTGCAGTGCTGTTTCTCCATGCAGCATGAACAATCTTGTCCTATACTTCCAGATGAACAATCCAATGGAACAATGGAACAATCCAATATATACTTCCAGATGAAATTGAAATCCAAAGCTAGTATCTATAGTCTCCAAAAAAAAGTGTAGTAATTGGTATCAAGACTATATTAGTACAAGTACTTTTTAATGGCACCCTGCCCACCTACTGTGTCTTGGACCACAGAATGAAAATAAGAGAAAAAAAAAGTCCTCTGTGATAAAACACAAGCTAAAACAACTTCTTTTTGAATATAAGGATTGTAAAACTATTTTTAAAAATTCTTATGAAAAAAGAATTAAACAAAAATATTTGGTCTAGTAAATGGATTCAAGCACATTATTGACAAAATCTAACTAATTCATATTTACAGAATTTAAGATTTTACTCTGCTTGCTGCAAAACAGACAGGGAGGACTGAAACATCCTAAATCCTAAAGCAGGATCTTGCATTAGTTTATGCTGCTAGGAACACCTGCAAGGGGGAGACCAACATATTTTACATGTGGAGCAAGGGAGAAACAGGTACTCACAGGGAGCTCCTTGGCTCACAGGAGAGTGCACATACTTAGAGCTGTTATCCCAGCCCTGAATGTCATCCAATACCAAACCATGTCCATTCAGAGCAACGGGTCTGACCTACCTTCTCAAACAGCCAACTTTTGTTTCCTGACTATGCATGGAGCTGAGGAAGATCATTTGGTTAACTTCAGTCTCCAACAGGAGAGCTACTTGGTTTCCAAATTCCTCCCCAAGTTACATAACTTTGCATCTCTGTTGGAAGTGAAAATAAATAAATAAATAAAAGCATGGGGAATCACATCTACTCTGTTTAAAGCAAATAATGTAGCTGTTCATTTGTAAGTTTTTGCATTCAATTTATGTCATGAGACAACACTGAATATCTTAACAGTGGGCCACAGCATTGGAAAAATTCTCTCACTTTTAGAGCCTCCCATGGGATATAGAGGATCATGCCTCATTCTTTGTACAAAACATTGTTTGGAAACTGCTGGAGGTCCTGCTGTACAGAGTGAAGTCTCCAAACAGCATATCAAACACTACATCTCCCCATCTTTCTGAAGCTCTGTGTGTGTACCAAGTGCATTTGAAAAGGGCGTGGATTGCGTTTTCTAAAATGATTCTTACCTCCTCCTGTTGGTTTGCTGATCAGCCCCATTTGTACCATGAACATACTTGGGGCCCTATGCTTCTCCTTTCACGTTCAGTAAAGGGGACAGGTCATTTGTACTGCCAGTCAAGAGTATATCTTGTTCTCCAGAAGTGTAAAGCACATGGGGCTTGCTGTCTGTTTCCCAGAATTCAGAAATGCAGGAAGGATAGCCTTTGGAACATAATGGAAAATTTCCTTGTATTAACTACCAGTAAAAAGAGACACCCTGAAGGCCTTGTCTTTCTTCATTAAATTCATAAAAAGCTGTATAATTACAAAGCTTGTGACATGCTAATTTTCCACATAACTTTCACACTTTATCAGCCCTTAAATATATCTGAAGTGGCAGCACTGATACACAGATCAGGTGCCAGCCCACATATCCTGCTCTAGATAATGTGACCCACAGAAGTGTGGTGCAGTCTGCAAAGAACTAAGAAATACCTCTACTAAGGAGAAATGCTCTGTCTGGGTTACTCAATGAGTGCTGACAGGAGAAGCATTAAACCAGGGCATTAAAAGACTGCAAGAATTGCAGATTTGACCCTGCTAGGCAGAAATGTGCCTTAATAATTTAATTAACAATAAACACAACTCCCTAAAAATCACATGAACTTATTAGTAAACAATCTCGCAAAGTTACATTTCATTAATAACCATTAAAAAAAATCTATTAATGGTGCCCATTGGAAGGATAATGTTTTTCCCCCTCTCTGAGAACATATGTTTGTAAACTGTGTAACTGGGCCCCGAGTAATTTTGGAGTGAGTAATTTCCGAACGTGCAATTACAAATGGCTAAAGTGCAATAGCTCCCCGAAGCATCATCACAATTTCTGCAGTGAGTGTTTAATTGTAGCCAGACTTTGTAACCTTACCATGGCCTGTGTCCCTGCCATAACCCTAGGCCTAAGCTCCACTCTTCAACATATGGGAAAATTTTTCAAGCTGATTGCTCCAATCTGATTAGGGGAAGTTATGTAGCTGCCATTTATTCAGAGTCTTGTTACCACACTCTAACAGCTGCTTTGTAAAATATTCCCATTAAGGCCATTTTCTGCCTACTCCAATTCCAGCACGCCTGTCAAAGTAATTGTGATTGCACTGATTGTTCTGAGGGTGTCAGGAATAAAAAAAAAAATTAAAAATCTTTTTGATACTGGGCTGGAAAAAGCAACTTTAACACAATGGTAAATTGGTTAGGAGAAATGCTTTCTGCCTCAGCCATTTTCCTGCCCTGAATCTTCTGTAAATTCCCCAGTGCAGGAAAGCACAGGTGTCTCCAGCACAGTTTGAGAGAAGGAACTTGTTCTGTATCAGGTGGCTACTAAAACCCTAACACAATTCCATTTTATGACAACAGTCTTTGTCTCCAGTTCTCACTTTGGCAACCTAAAAAATTTGATGGGTTTTTCACTCCCAATTGTATTAATCTTGGGGCTGATAAGCTGCACGTAGCTGAAACATTGTGGCAGAACTGCAAAGCAAGCAGAGAATAAATGGTTTTCCATCATGGTGACCATTTCCAAATAAAAATTAAAATAAAATAAAATAAAATAAAACAAAATGTCAGGTGTTCAGGAGCGGGTGTGTCTAAAAGATGACAAGATCCCCTCAAACTACTGGCAGTGGTTTCAGACTGACCAGCAGAAAGCCATCAGCCACATAGGATAAAGAATGGGGTTTTGTCTCATTTTTTCAGATTTTTTATTAAGTTCAGAATTTTAAATTAAACACATAGTTAAAGGGACTTGACCTCAGTTATTTTCTGATACAGATATGTAAATGACTGAGTGATTAATAGCTAAAAATGGTCCAGGCTTTTGATCTGAAACAGCATCCACATAAATTTTTATTGATCTCCTTGGATTTGATTGTGCTTATTTCAACACAGATGCTTTTGCCACATTGATGCCCTTTAGCTCTTAAACCACTGAAGGGTTTACCATTTCATGGTTTCCAGAGGTACAAGATTACCAAATTTTTGACATTCTTTCTTCTAGTTACATGAGAATCAACATTAACATGATTAATGTACATATGTTTGTATGTTTTAGTGGTTTCTCCTCTATGCAGCATCTACCGGCTCAAATGAAAATGAAACAAACAACTTTTATTTAGAATCATAACCACTTTAAGAAGCTTCAGGCTAATAACTGGCAATTATTAATATCACTTTCTATTCCAAGTAATCCATAGATTTTGAATTTTGGAATTGTGGGTTATATTCCACTTCTAATTGCAGAAGTGGTTTGGCAGAGATTATTTTAATGCATTTTGCTCCAAGTGAGAAGGTATTTTGTTCTTGCTTCATGTTGGGTCAGAAGTAAAATGCACAAATCTAATGAAAATTCTCCAAACTGACTTTTAATACAGCAAAGCTTGTTTATGGTTGACATAGGTTTGCTGACTAGCTCTGCCTGGACTGCACGAAACATTTAAACTTTTTCACTCAAAATCCAGTTACAGTCTAACCAAATCTAAGCAGTTTAATTGCATTAAATCTATGGTTTTTTAAACCTGAGATCCTCAGAGTTTTCTAAGAATTAAAAATACCTTTCAATGGCAACACTTTTCTTTTACTGAGAAAGAAAGATTTGACTTTTGTTATTTCTTGAAATGACAACTTTAGAGAAGCTGACAACTGAAAAAGTTCTGTGAAAAAGTTCTAAGCTGTGAAATCAGTGAAATTAAGTTACTTTTGCTTCTTTAGCAGGTGAATCCAAATTCTGGGTATAGATCAGCTAACAGCTAAAGGCTGAGATATCTGCATGTGAGGTCCTGTGCAAAGCATCACACCTAAAAAAAATACCTAGAAAGGCACCTAATGAAAGTTCCTAAATCTTTAAATAGGTCCTAATCTACAGTAAAAGGTATGCTTGAAAAGGAGACTTTTGCTGTTTGATTAGTTATGAAAATTGTCTTTGGTATCCATGAGGAGTGATCGCATGTGTTCTCTATTATGTCTGGCTTTCCAGGGGTCAGCAGCACAAAAGTTTATTTGGTGAGTTGTCCATGTTCCATGTTCCATGACAACTTGTCTGAAGGGGTCATGTTCTTGGACAGAGAATATTTCACTTTCAGGCTATTTTTTATTAGTTCCTGGTGGCTAATAAGGCTTCTCAGATGTGTCTGAGCCTCGCTGTGTAAAATAAAGAGGTTAGCTATTCCAGCAAAGGATGCTGGCAAGTTGAATATAGGATCTTTCTGCCATCACTGCAGATAAGTCATGCTCTCCAGAATCCCTTGTGTCTCATCACCTTATCACAGCAGGACTTTCACAAGTTTATTTCTAGCTGTTTTTCTGATGATATGCATTAGAGGAAAGGACAGTTTGGCGTTGCAGAGGCAAAATGAGAAGACAGGCAAATAATTTAATGTCATTAATTTTACCTCATGATCTCTTGGCAGAAGATAGTTTTATGAAGTAATTTTTTGGAATTAAGGCAGAGTCTGAACATTTTTAGCTTGAAAATGGTGGTGAATAGATTTTTATTTCTGTCCAGAATTAGAACTGGTTTAACCAAGGCAATATGTTCACTGATAGCCTAAGGACCCAGTCCAAGGACAGCACATACAAACATTACCTGTGAGAAACTTAAAAAACAAAATTTAACTACAAAGCTTTAAATCTTTGTATGGGACACTTTCCTTCTAAAGAAATTAGTATATTCCATGGCTGTAACTGTTTTGAATTTTATAAGAATGTCTCCCTCAGTTTCCATTAAAATGTTAATTTTATGATGTCTTCTTGCAGGTCTCTGTTCTGAGTTCATGAGAGTTAGCTGTTGGTTAGACTTCCCTGGGCAACCTTATTTTTCCTAGAATTCTGTTGATGGGATTTTTTTTTCAAATACTTGGTTTTTCTGGGACAAGAGACTGGGTGGCCAGGCTTCTTAATGGTGGTGAAGCAGAGGTGTAACACCTTCTGAGAGAGTGGCAAATTTGTCCAAATCCCCACTGCTTTATAGGGATTAATTTAATGAGAGCTGTCAGTGAACATTGGAGGTGTGAGAGAAGTCCAAGGTGTTACAAGTGCTCTTGAAACCATGCTCTGGCTTCATACCTGCCAACATTTCAAATGCTAAAAGTGGTAGACTTGGCAGATAGGCTGAGTCTGGTTCTTATGGCTGCCTGCTCCTGCAGAGCCTCCTGCTCTCTGTCTCCATGCCACTGGGAGAGGCCAGTAGCATCTTGCTCTTGCAGGCTGGCTTTCCCTCCTGAAAAGTTGGGCACTCCCTGCTTGAATCCCTCTGGAGCTGTTGTTTGAAAAGACAAGACCTTACTAATCCTCTGAGCAGGGTATCCTGTGTTTGTCATTTTAGCGGCAGCAGAAATTTTGCTAAATGAGCATGATGGATCAGAATTCTAGTGTTGCCAGGTGTATTTCTAGGGCACAAAGAGGAAAACTGGGCAAAGCAGTGGAAAGATAGATTATGAAGGGCAGTATCAGACACACTATTAAGTTATTTAGCAAAGGGGAGTGGTGAATATGTTAGACATTGCAGGCAAAGATCTTTTAGGCATGAAGAAATGTAGGACAAAAGGTGAAATTGATTTCAGATTTGAAATCCTTAAATGAGATTAGAAAAGCAAATAATTTTCTCTTTCGTGGATAGATATTCTTGTGAATCTATAGGTGCTGTGTGAAAAAGAAAATGGGTAAACTTGTGCCCTAGGTCCATTAAACAACTCAGGAGTTGTTTATACAGAGTTTTATAGACAAAGAATCCAAGTATACCCAGGATGCATCTGATTTCCTGTGTTGTCACTATGAAATATATCTCAGCAAGCTCAGTGCAACCAGCATTGAATGTGAGATGTTAAGAAGGTTTATACAGTAGATGACTGCTTGTCTGGGATTTTCAAGTGCTTGGAAACTCAATAGATTCAGAAACTGTAAGCAAATGACCAAATTCCTTTTGACTCCACAGGAAATCAGCAGCAAAATGTGTAAAGGGGAGGTAAATGGCTCACAGAAGTGAAAATCTATGGTCAGGAGTGTCAGAGTTGGCAGTTATGGGTTTTACTCAAAAAACCCAAACCCACCAAAGGAAAGTTCATGAAGGCTGCACCTGGCCTGTGTCTATTGTGGCTGTGGCAATGGAAGTAAATAAGAAAGCAAACTCCTAACCTCCAAGTATCTGAATCTCTCTCAGCAACACTATTATTTTGACCTCAAAAATTAATCTAATGATGAACCACACAAACAAATATTGGACAGACCATTCAGTCATTGCTCTCTTCAGGGACAGTAATGTTAAGAAGTGCTTTTCTGGTTACTCAAAGCTGAATTTCTCTTCCTTCAGGCAGGTCATATTTTTTCCTCACTGCACTGCTGATCTGGTTAGCCCTTAGTGCTCTATGTATGCTGCCCACACTCACTGCATTTACCTCCAGAGAAGGGAGTGTGTGTGGGGAGAAAGTACAGGATCCTTCTGAGATGGAGGAATTATCCAATTGCTTTGTCCCTTGAGGAGCTGTAGACAGAGGAAAGAGAAAGAGGATAGCTGGTATTGGACTTTAAAAAAGAGAACTAAACCCCCAACTATTCATTCTGAGCTTGAAAATCTTAGTACTTCTCTCCTGATGGGAGACACCCAGAAGGACAACCCAGAGAAGTCTGACTCCATGAGTAGGGGTAATTGCAGGTGTGCAGAACATGTCTGGACAAAGCATCAGAGGGAGGCAGGAAGGCCAAGAGCAGAGTGGTGCTCTGCAAAACACCTTTTGACAAAATGAGAAGAGCACACCTGGCTGTATGGATGAATCTGAATGCCTCTGCCGGAGACTTCAGCTTGAGTCAACCAGCTCCTCATGAATGCTCTAATCAACAGATTATAATAAAACAGCTGTCTAAATCCTCACATAATTAAGAAAAAAATCAAGGCTGTCTTCTCCAGAAAAAGCCTAAACATCCTGCTCTAAGAGGCGGTTCCAAGTTCTGCATCTTCAATTCAGACCTGCATCTCCAACACTGAGAAGTGACAATGGTTAGCCGGGTCATGTTGCTTCCTCCCTGGCTAAATCTGAGTCCTGGCATGACAAATGGGACGGACTTTTGGTGGGTCCATGCTTAAACCTGAGAATATCTTGTGCTCATTCTGCCAAACTCTATTCTTCCATGTAAGAGCAGGGCATAAACCCAGCAAGGAAACCACTCTGACAGACATACACAAACTATTCCTAGTGTTAAATTATTATGGTGGTTCTTATTGTGTCTTTGGTATTTTTATGTTAGATACACCATGCAGGCAGGAGATTATGTCCTATCCACCTCCTCCCCACTCAGTCAGGTGGAGTATTTTGTTGCAGCATGCCTGTCTGGTCTATGGCCTGAGGTTTCCTTTAATGCCAAGAGGAGGACTGGAGAACAGCTTGCTCCTATCCCTGTTTGGAATTGGGGTCTGGCAGAGGCATGCACCTGGGCACAGGAGCCAGGGACTACCTCTGGGCTCAATGGGACAGGCATTTTGTGTCATGAAGGGCTTTGTGTCAGGAAGGGCTGCAGTGAGCAAGGCAGCTCTTGCCATGTAACTTCACTTCTTCCTTAATGGTGAGTGTTTGGCTTTGAAGCTCTAGTCTCCCCTGATCAGTTTACTCTATAAATTAATGTGTTAATTGTACACACAGTGCTGTCTATTAGGGAAGTGTGTGTTTGATAGCCTCCAGCTGTGAGTTTGCAGAGATCCTGTTGTAGAAATCATTACAAGGAGCAGTTTTCACAACCTTTTTAATGTACTCTTAAAAGTAACAGTTACAGGGGCTTTAACGTATGCAGTATGCAGCTGAAACATGTTTGGAGAATAGCTCATTCAGCAGCTCCAGCATTAACTTTATGTTAGATCGGATTGCATGATGCCAAATTAGCCATGCACCACATATCATCCCACTAACATCTTGAGAGCTTCTCTTTTTCTTTAAAAAAAATAAAATCAAGAAACCAACCATTTTTAAAGCTTGTACTTCAGAAATTCTTTTGTAACAGGTTCCATCTGTTCTTAATTTCTTTCCTAAACAGGCAGGCTAGAAAGCAAACCCTTTACTCACATGGCCTCCTTGTACAAGTCATGGCTCACAAAAGTGTGCAGGCACTCTGATCCTGAGATAGAGGCAAGTGCATGTTATATATTTACAACAAATCTCTTTGGCCTCTCAAATGCAGCAGGCACTACTGTTAATATACCAAACTGTGTATCACACAGGCAGAGCCACAACATTGATTTTTTTTGCTACTTTTTGTATGTTAATGCTTTAGGTTTTTAATTTGTCATTGCTCTCTCTTTGGACATTCATTCTTAAACCCATAAAAATAAGTAAATATAAGTTTGTTTCTTTTAATGATAGCAACTGAAGTCCAGGAGATATTTGGAAGAGAGGTCTGCTGTCAAAAACTACAGTCTCACAATCTGTCAAATGAATATTACTGAGATGCTCCAAAGTGTTCAGACATCAGTAGGTTCGAGAATGTCTACACAGACATTCCCCCCACCACCAAAGTATGCAACCTGAACAACAGATAATGAATTGTCCCCACTAAAAGCAGATGTAGGGGACAATAAGCAGCTCAACACGTAGTTAAAAAACACCTGCATATTCAGCTAGACCTGTGTCCAGTGGTTGTGGCTAGAAGAAATTTGTCAGGAAAGACGAAAAAAAATCTATTTTTCTTTCCCTTTTTACATTATTTTTCTCTCTCCAAATCTGGAAGGGCTGGGGCTGGAGGGTGAGACCAGAGAGGAAGCAAAGGACTGGAAGGTGAGAAAATAATGCAGTGGATGTTAAAGCAGCTTGACCCAAGGAGACACTGACCTATGTAATGTAAATGGGAAAACTTGAAGAAAGAAATGGTTTGCAGACAAATAATTGGAGAAGGCTGACCTCGATACTGAAAGGGGAGGGGAGGAGAGGGGGAGAGAGAGAAAAAGCAGAAGAGAGAAATGAAGACCTGTATAAAGTAAATCAAAAATACTTCAGTATGAGCATTTACAGACCAGTTGGAGCCCAGAGACCCTACTTCTGTTGTCTAGCCCCAGAAAGTTTCAACATGCAATTTTTCCAAGTAATCTAAAGTGCTGCTTGTTTCAAGAAAAGAGCCCCCACCTCTGCAAGGCTCTGCAATTTGCTATTTAAATTGTAGAGAGAAGTTCCATGTGGTAGGTCACAAGTATGCTGCCCTACTTCACCAATTCTTTCCAACAGGCTGCCTGCTTAATGCATGCTGCTATGTGGCTTTTCCTGAATTTACTGGGGGCCTTCACTGATGTAGTAACACAGTAGGTTCTAAAATGCTTGAAAAATAAGACAAAGATTAAGATTAAACAAAACATTTTTCTTGGTGATAAATTTAAGCAAATTGAATCTAATTGCTCAATTTTATTCCAAGACAGAGTCTGTGCTGACCTTAGACTCAAGTATTCTTCCTGCCTTTTGCAAGCCTGAATACATGACATCATTTGGACAATTTGCACATATTTATACAATTTGTCATCATTCTGTCTTTACAGTCTGGAGAGTTACAGGATTTGCCTCTAGGCTTACTTTTCTCCCTGCACAAAATGCTTTATGAGAATCATATGCTTGCAATACTATTTTTAAAAACTGAAAAATTTAAGTAAACATTGGGAACCTACTTCATATTTAAAGCTGATATGAAGAAAATAAATTGTGAACAGAGTAACAGGGGCTGGAAAATTCTAAACCCAAGCACGTACTGGAGGCACAAGTGGTTTTTTTCCTTAGGCTACCTTTGACATGGGTATGTATGAACAGCATGGGCGAGGATAGTATTTCAGAGATGGGGGTGGCATTAAATGAATTTTTTTTTTGCTTTTACCAAATGTAATTAACTTCTTTACCTTATTATCATATCATTTAGTTGCATGCATTATCAGGAAGATTAGGAAAGCGGTTGCTTGGCACACACTCCAAACTTAGATTCTTTTGAGATGAAGGAAGGGGAAAAGCACAGTGGAGAGGAGAATCAGGAGTTTGCAAATTAAATGTTTATAGTTAAATACTTAGTAGTTGGAGCATGAGAAAAATTTACTGAATTTTTCAAGTGGGTACATAAACCAAGGAATAATCAAAATGAAAATCAGCATTAATTTCTGGGAATTTAAGCCCTTAAATTGTGAGTTTTCACCAAATCATAGTATATCCTGTGTTGAAATGGATCCAAAAGGATCACCAAGTCCCACTCCAAGCCCTGTACAGGACCATCCCCAAGAATCACATCATGTGTCCAAACACATGCAGGTTTGAACTCTGTCAGGCTGGTGCTGTGATCACTCTTCTGGGGAGCTGTTCCAGTGCCCAACCACCCTAAACGTGAGGAACATTTTCCTGATATCCAACCTAGACCTCCCCTGACACAGCTTCAGGCCATTCCCTTGGGTCCTGTCACTGGTCACCAGAGAGAAGAAATCAGTGCCTGCCGCTCTCCTTCCCCTCACAAGAAACTTGTAGATGCCATAAAGTCTCCCCTCATTCTTTTCTTCTTAGGTCTGCCACATTCAGCTCCTAGATTTCAAATTGGAAAACTTTTTCGTGTTTGTGGTAGTTGCTATTCCCAAAGCAGTCTGCACAAAAGAACAACAGAATATGTTCTTGAAAGGGCTGAGATACTCTTTTCCTAAAACAGTGGTATCTGTGAACTTTAATTTACGTGTAGACTATGTCTGTGTTTGGCTTCTTATCTGGGGAAGATTTGAAAAGGTACCAATATTCCCTTATTTCTGCTTATTTACTCCTGCATCCCAAAATACAGATCAGAGGGGATCTATAAAGCAGATTGGCTGGGTCACTACTTGAGAGTGGTAGTAAATATGAGGTTGACAGAACTAATTTGCATTACTGTATTTTTTTAGTTCCTCAGTCCTATAAAAGGATCTGGTACAATTTTTTTTCCCCCAAAAGGTAAGGAAAAAAAAAGTGAATTTAAAAGAAGACAAAACTCTTTCTAATTTCCCTAAAGTCATATTTTTACAGTTTGAATCAGCATTTTCTTTTGAATTTTGCTTCATCATTTTCATACAGTTATAGTTAATGCACAACTGAAAAAGAATTTTAATCTCAGGGTGAATGAAATTTTTTGTTCAAATAATAATCTTTTGGCATTATGGCTTGACCATCAAATCAAGAAAATCTGTAGTGTGTGCAGCTAGTAAGACCTTTCTTCCACAGTAAGAAACTGGCTTGGTCATTGATTTCAGCTAGCATAAAATGGAGTCCTAATCGATTCACACCAACAGCTTTTAACTTTCAGAGGGGGCTAACATTTGAACAATAGACTGAAAGTGAGTGATCCATGAACCTGGTAAACAGCACTTTATTGCTCTTGTAACTCAGTAGATGTGCATTGAGCTGTATAGATGAAAGCAAACCTTCTAAGTTATTATGGACAAATAGAGAGGAGAAAAACAGCAGACTCAGAAAGGTGAGGATGGATGAAGATGGTAACCATCATTTGAAGTATGTTTCCAGTGGGTAATTGGAAGCAGGGGTCAGACATTCTGGCTTCTTGAAACAATCACTTTTTTAGGGGAGTTAGAGGAATAAACATGGAAGGTCTTAGTGAAAGCAGAAGGGGATGAAATCAGAAAGATAAACACAGAAACTTGCTTTGGGAGCGTGCATTTTGGGTCTAGTGATAGATGAAGGGAAAGAGGTATGGTAGGTGTATAAAGCATCAGGACATGGCAGTTTAGGCCGAAGAACTTTTTTCGGACCTTGTATGTGAAAACAAACCTGAAGAGATACTTTAAAAGCTCCTTGGGACTGAAGCCACACCACAATTTTGCAGAAAGACTCAGTTAATTAAAACCAGCAAAACAAAACACAGCTATTAATTAATTAAATGGTCCTGTGGGGTAACAAGCTGCTACTGCAGCTTGTGCAGAACCCTGTGCCACTTGCTATTTGTGACAGCAGATCCTGCAGGCAGCGATGAGGCAAGGCTTTTGCCTGTGCTTACCTTTATTCACTGCCACTAAATCTTTGCACAATCAGGGTCTAAGCATCTGTCAATAAGTCCTGACCACCCAGGCACATTGACTTATAATCTGATTTCTATTCAGCATGCACACAGGTTATCAATGCACATATTTGGTGCCCTTCATTAGTTTAGTGCACTATCTTTAGAGAAAAGTCAATGGCCTGCCCATCTCAATGGATACCCTAGAATAAATTTGTGAACTAACTACAAAAGAGTACATAAAACCAGATGAGGCATGACAGAATTAAAGTCTTTGAGTCAGAGGCTCAGCTGTGGCAAGCAGCCAGCTGTGCCACTGCCAGTTAGGCCATGCGTATTACCATTACAATTATATCGAAGGGAAATGACTTCATGCACAGGGTATGGCTTGAATATTAAAAATTCCTTGAGCGAAATGAAAGGCGCATTACGGTATGATAGAAAAAGAGTGCAAACATGTTTCATTTTATTTCAACACTACGCTCCAGCAGATGCACTGGTAAGCAAAGGAAATTGCTAGGTCTCAGTTTCATGTTCCAGGGCTTTACTGATTGGAGGACAGATTTACAGCACATGTAAGAAACAATTAGAATAGGGACTCCACCAACAACAAAGCGAGGGAATAAATTCCGATAATGAGACGGGAAAAGTACAAGGTAGAAATGATCTATGTGCTTGCATTCAAGGTATAAAATGTCAAAAAGCCCTGTGTCAGCATGGATTGCACTAGGCAACAGATGGTGTACAGATTATGCTCTCTCTCCTCCTCTTTCTCCCTGCGTCTCTTTCTTTTATAGGTTTCTTTCCAAAAAAACTACAGATTTCCCCCAAACACTTTGCTATTTATTGGCTGTCAACTGAATAACCATAAATGTTTGGTTGGGAGATTGTTGGGGAAAGAAAGAAGGGAGGGAACAGACAGGACAAACTTCAAAGTTTTCCCAGTTACATGGTACAGACAGGAGATCCACTCCTTTCATTCTGAATAGTTGCATTCGGTTAAATTGTTTAGGCTGAAAATTTTATTTTTTTCTTCCCCATTCTGGAGACAGTAACTAAGTGTCATGCAAAAAAGAAAGAGAGGTGCCTGCACAGTAAAGACTGCAGTGCTGAAGCCATGTCTGATTATCATAGCAATGAAATGGAGCTCAAAGAAACTTGTTGCTTCATTTTAGCATCTATTTACATTGCATAGGCAGAGTTCCAGAATCATGAAAAGGTCTCATTTTGTGAGAAAAACTCATGAGCCATGGAGGGATGTTTCATACTTTCACCTTGGTAAATCATAAACCACAACAGTTGATGGCTATAAACCAACCAACACTGCAGAAACCTTATGAGTAGGGACTATTTTATCTGTTTCCCCAACCCAGTCATTTTGTGTGTGAAACTGTGATACAGCAGTTTAAGGAAAATAAAAACAATAATATAGGAAGGCCAGTCACATTAGGCATTTTATACTCAGAAGCATGAGAAACTTCAGATTTTACAGTTGTTGCTGCATTTCTACTGTGGTTCCCATTCTTCTGTATTTAACTGTTTTGTTTTCACAGGGATTAAATACTCTGGAAGAATAAGATGAAAATAGTCCTCTGGATGACATTTTTCTATTTTTCCACTTCAAAATTAAAAGTTTTTTGATGCCCTTTATTCAGAATACTAAATGGCTAAACCAATTGCTACTTTTTCTCTCTCCTTTAATTCTCACAGTGTATTTTATAGGTAGACAACTGCTAGTCTTTGGACAATCTAAGTGGCCAACACTTATTTTAAAGCTCAAAGCTTCACCATTTTTTGGGATACTATGCCTTGCACTTCCCCACCCAATGCAATCCATTTAAAGCAGACTGGTTTTCTAAATTGCTTGATCACAAAAATACTAGAGATGCAGATTAATCAAAGAAGCAACAGAGGGCTTTAATCAGAAGTTATGATCACTTCATAGCCCATTAACACCTGATGAGGAGGCCCACACTGCTCTGTTTTGTGGCACTGCTGCAGCTGTGTGTTAGCCTTGCCCATCACATCCTGCCCCTGGGTCCTGCCCATGCTCCTGCTGCCAAGTCCCACTGGCCCCATCTGGCAGTAAAAGGTTATGATTAAAGGTATTAGGTGACAAGGGATGCTGTAAGGGGCAGTGGTTTCTGAGATACTGTTTGTGATAGGTACTTTACCATCAAGCAAGGAAATGTGCCCAGAGGCAAAAAACCCGCAGCTGAGCTCTGAGGTCAGGGCAGTTACAGAAATATCTTCAATCAGAAAGGATAGTTTCAGTGTCAGGCTCAGGGTGGAAGCAGAGTGAATATCAAAATCCACTAGAAAGGAAAATATGAGTTGTCTAGCCTTGTGTATTACACATAATGGACCAGATTAACTAGAAGCTTTCCAAACTTGTCTAGCATGGATGGCTGTGGAGGTGTTTCTCAGTCTGCGCATCATGTAGGTATGTGCTTCCAGCGTGCAGATACAACCCACCTCATTTAATTTACCTGTAGAGCAGGGTGATAACTGTCACATGTTGACTCTGACTGAAAATCTGCTGACTGAGTGCTGTGGATCACGTATGGATCATCACTCTCCCTCACATCTGCAGCAGCTCAGAGAACTCCCCCACCCCTCATTGTGGGGTTTCCTGAATGCCCACTTCAGAAGGAACCTGCCTTCTTAATCCAAGAGAGGAAGATGCAGCAGTTTTAATTACCTTTACCTCGTGGGGATTATATGGAGGTCATGTCCTCACAGAAGCAGAGGGATATGTGCCATCTCCAGTGGGTCTCAGAAGGACCAAAGGCAGAGTAGCAGCTCTTCTCCCACATTCTCCAATCACACAGGGCTCTTACACTCAAGAGATTTTAAAGAGGCTGGCATTTCATAGTGGGAAAGGGAAACATTTAAATATTTTTTCTTCTAGAAATATGTGTATTAGAATGCGCACCAATACTCAGATTTACACAGATGTCAATCGTGACCATACTCAGACAGAAACAGTATTTCTTAAGGCATCAGGAAATGATGAAAACAAACTCCTAAAAATGCCTGTGTTGTTATTGAAATGAGGAATTCTGATGAGATGGGAAGAAGACTGAGCAGTCATAAGAACATCTACAAGTGGCTGACAAAAAGAATCCTAGTGAGGAATAATATTAAAGTCTGAAGACTGAGACTAATGAACATCTCATTACAAAACATGAGCAAAGAGTTTTCTAAATACACATAGATTTTCCACATTTCACAACTTAGAAAGAGACATTTAGCTCCACACCATACTGTTGGGAGTTAAAAGTTCCATATTTTCAAGTCGTAAAAGTGGCTACAACTTCACAGTCTGCAGCCAGAGGCTCCAGAGCACAGAAGGATGCTATTTCTTTCCACTTCTCCCGTCTCAGGATCCTGAATTAATTTCTAGAACTTAATTAAAACTTCAGAATACCTCTGTAGTATAGATATTCTAATCACTTCCCCATTATACAGATTGTGAACAGAAAGAGAATGAGATTTTTAAAAATCCTTAGCATTAAGCTAATTGATTCCTTTGAAGTCTCTAGGAATATTACAAAGAACATGAAAGCCAACTGAGTTAAGCCAGCTCTAAGTGCCAGATTTTCAGAGTTCTCATTAGAACTGCTTTAAAAAAATTAAAATTCCCTTTGCTTAGGAAACTCTAAAGTTCATATTTTTATATCAAATCAAAACACAGATTCAAAATTTCTCCTAGAAATTTCCCCTAAAAAATTTCTCCTAAAATTTCAGTTTGCAAGCACCAACATATTAATTCTTCAGATTGTTTGTTAATATTGTAACATAATCATGCTTGTTGTCTAGCTTTTTATATTATTGAATATGTAATAAATTTTCAAAATGATATCTAGGAAAACAGTAAAGTTATACTTTTCCCTTTATTTGTATGAAATAACATCTACTTTAATGAGATAAGTTCAATCCAATTTAGTTTGACTTTCAATTGTAGGAAATGTCATACACTTTGCCACTTCTCTGTGAAATGCTTTGAATCTGAGAAAAAAATGCCTTTGCAGATGGAAAACCATTTCACCCACAGTATTTAACCATTTCTAGCACTTAGTTCCTAAAACATGAAAATTGGTTACCTTGGAGAATCTTGATAAGTACCTGAACTGGTAAGATATATGTCACTTAATGAACTGTATGCTTTTTTACATCTTCAGATTTCTGAAGAACTTTATAAAATATGGCCCTCATGTCTTTTAAAATCCCAACCAGGCCCACCTTGCTTAGGCCACTGAATAGTGTTGGTGCCAATGAAATATGATGCAAAAATCTTAACCACAATGGCAACTGTAGCTGTCCTTCCTTTTAAAAATACGAAAAGGAGATAATATGAGATTTGTGTAGAAGGCAGGCAAAAACTAGACTAAAAAGAGAGCCAGACACATTACTTCCATCCTAGTTTCATAGTCTGTCAGCTGACAGTGGAAAGAGAGGTATATTTTTCCGATGGAGCCAGCAGTCTGTACAGGTAGCAGTTCTCCTGCTGCTTTTTGTGTTACGACAGGAGTGTTCCATTTCATTTGCACTGACCTAGATACTATGATGGTCATGCAAGGAGCTCTTGAACTAGAATCTGTGACTGATATTGCTTTCTTCTTTTTTTCAAGGTTAAATCTTGTGAACTCTTCTTTCACTGCCTCAATTTCTCTAAAAATAAAGTATTCACCTGTAGAGAAATTAATGAATAACAATTAACATACAGTGCAGATGAAACCCTTAGTATTTAGTAGCAGATTGCCCAGTTTTACTTTTTGGATCACTTCCTAATTTTAATATCAGTTTACTTTAGAATCCCCATGAGAATCACTTTTTTTTTTCAGTTCCCAATATACATATTCATGATCAATTTTTGGTATTTTCAAGCCTAAGATATGTTCAAGGTTTCTTTAAAGAGAAATAGATAGATGTTATTCTTTTCCCCATCGTTCTTTGGAGCAATGGAAACGAAATGATGAAGGTAGTCCAGTTAGAGACCAAAAAACAGGCGCATGAGCATGTACATAGATATTTGTATATGCATATGCACATGCATTTATTATGAAAGGTTGTATCAGAATTGCTGTTTACATAGATACAATTATATGTTCAAAGGAAAACTCACACCAAGGTGAATATTCTTGCTCTAAGACAGAGCTGTTTCAGAGTGCTTTGTATCAATAAGTACAGGATGACCATCAACTCCCAGAATTAAACCCGTTTATCTGAAAAAGAGCTCAAAATACAATGTTTCTATTCCAAGAAACAGGCAAAATGAAAAACAAGTTTTCAATTCAAAATGACAAACAACCGAGCTAAAACTGTGTCAAGCTGTGAAAAAGTTAATGAAAAAAACTGTCATCTGCATCATTAGTTTTTGCGAGGAACTCTCTTTTTTAATAGTTTTCACACTTAAAAACTGATCAAATGTAAATGCAGCAGTGGGTTGGGAGCTGCTTTGAGGAAACTGCAAATGTAACTGACAATTTTGATTCTAGCATGAACTCGCCATGCACTATGGATTCAAATTACATTTTTGTGCTGTTACACTGCTTCATTGGGGTTTTTATCTCTGTGTTTCACTTTTTCTCAGATGTAGAAAATCAACAAAAAAAATGAGATGTATAAATAATGGGATATTTTGGAAAGAAGCCACTAACATTAGTTTAGTTAGGAAAAAAATGTGGTAAAAATAATCCACACCTCTCTTAGCTTATTTGGGTTAACTTATTTTGGTTTTGAAAGAAGTTAGCATGACTGTTGCCCTTGGTCATTAAAAATAGAGGTTAGTTCAGGAAGAAAGGATTGGGAATTGTATGAAACAGACATAGATGAATGAATAACACGAACAGATAACCCATTTCATTAGGCAACAACCCAAAATGAGGACTTTGAAAAATTACTTCAAGAAGGTCTGTGCAAAAATATGTAGCAACAGGGTGAAAGACTGGTTCTAGGCCTTGAAGAATGCTGAGGACATGGCCTAAATCAACATGAGTAGGGATAATGTAGGTATGTGATTAGATGATAGGGCTCAACCATTTGGTATGTTAAGTTTCTCTGTCTTCTCCCCCAAAATTCCGTAAAAATTCTCTTTTGCTCTGATTCGAGTAATGCCTGTTCTGCAACCACATCCTGGCTTTTATTTGCTTCCCACCTTCTCACCAAACTCTTTGGCCTCCAACTCCGCAAAATCTGCAGCTGTGGATGATTTTTATCTCTGGGCTGCAGGTAACTCCTCACACAGAGCAGGAGCAGAGGCACTATAGGTTGTACCACCCTGAAAAATGGTGCATGGCTGCACCAGAGTGCAGAGTCATGCCGTGTAGTGCTAACAGGATTCCATGGAAGCCCTTCACAGTCTCTGTTTTCCTGACAGAAAATCTGCATCTGTGAAAGTAATTTCTTCCATTGCCAACACTCCTGCAAAATGTATTTTCCCATGTGACTACCAAAAAATCGTATAAAAAAAAAATAATATATATATATAAAACCCCCTCCAAAGCCAAAACAAACACCGCCCCAAAAAAACCCCAATCAACCAACCCACAAAATCCCCACCAAAACCAACCCCAAAAACCAAAGGGAAGAAGGAAATATTTTTAAAAGACATTTTTTTCACAGTTGTCACCAAGACAATTAATATGCTTATCTGAACAGCACGTCTCTGGAAAGGGATTTTTCTTCTGTAAATTCTATTCTACTGTTCACAGCACCAGTGCTTCAATGAGTTTATTACAATATCAGTAATGCATTAATAATATCAGGATTCAGTAGAAAAAATGCTACAAAAAGTGGTCTATTATATAATTTTTTTCTAAAATTTCTTCCTTTTCTCATAAAAGAATTTATCCAACAGTGCTAGTTAACAATGCCACTTTTTAAGTCTCTGCAGTTTGTTTCTTCTCTGAGACACAGATAAAACAAATAGCGCTGTTTATTTTTTCTTGAAGTAGTAGTAAATAATACCTCTATTACAAAGGCACATGTCAGCCAATGTGTGATTGTCAGGCTGTAGTCTCTCTTGCTGAATCTATGGTGCTGCTGACAGTGTTACAGCCTCTCCTTCAACTTAAAAAGCCTGACTTTAAAAATATTTTACTGCAGGCACAAATGCCCGGTGTTGCTGTCCTAGTTTGTACAACTCATGAAGGAAGCCTGAATTTAAATCATTAGCAACCTAAATTTTTTAACAGTGGACATTATCTAATGCTGATATCAGAATTACTTCCTTTGAGTTTCTCACAGGAGATTCACTCAACCTGATGCAGCCAGGTATGGGAGAGCTGTGTGGTCCCCTGACACCTCTACTGCTGAGCTCACTGCACACCAGGTCCACATAAGCTAAAACAGGGCACCCAAGGAGGTGAAAACCTGGCCATTGTCCTGATCAGGATATGAGGATTCATCAAGGGATGCTTGCTCCCCTTTATTGACTCCCCCCTACTGTTCTGAAGAGTTATTAAAAGTTCTCTGTGATGCTCCATGGGAACCAGTAAAAATGCCTATGTAAACATGAATGTACATGAGTTTTTTTCTCTTTTGGCATCCCCCTTTACCTGCTCTTACCAAGAGCTGTGCTTCTGAGCACAGAAGCCAACACAACACCCCACTGCCAATGGCTGCTGTGCCAGTATGTCCACAAAGGAGTACCACAAGAGCTAAACTTTCTCAAAACACTTACATGACAATGAGTATATGAAGCCTTGAACATTCTTTTTTGTGATTCAGTGAAAAGTTCCACTTCCCCTTTCAAGGATGCCTTGTTTTTTAAATGGCAGAGTCATTTAAAATAGAATAGAACAGGTATTTCAACACTACAAAGAAAAAAAAAACAGATCTGGAATAATCTAATTCAGTTCTACAGACATTAATGCTATTTGTAGACTCACACTCTTTGAAGTTTTGTTTGTTTGAAGGACTAGATGATAAAATATATTAGAATGCAGGTGAGATTCCACGAAGGGAAAATTATTTCTGGAAAAAAACCTCCTACATTTGTTTGCACACATACACATACAGATGGGGTATAGCATTATGCCATATGGAAGATAACCTAAAATATTAAAATACATTAATTCTCTTGCCCTGAAGGCCTGCTGGCTGATTACAGACAACTCATTGGGGGTTTACACTCCAGTAAATTCACTTAGTTTCATAACATAGGTATTTGCTGGTGCTGTGATACACTGTAGGACAATGAGCCTATTGATCTGCTGTTATTAGATGAGTTAAGGCTCTGAAACATATTTAAGAAATAAAGTAATTGAATTCTAAAATTTTTCAAAAAGTTAAATGTTATAAAGCTGCAAGTGCGCAGAAGAAAGTTTGGCAAAATGTTGCCTTATTTCTCTAGCAGTTTCAGATGGTTGTTTTTGTTCTGAACTTCTTTGCAGACCAGAGTGCTTCTTTTTACATCCTTTTTTGCTGCACCCATATGCTTGTGTACTGCAGCATTATAGCATCCATGACAGCAAAAGGGGATGTTCAGCCTTTTCCAATCCTTCTATCTGCCTCCTACCTGTGACTGTAACTTAGGTTTGTTGAACTGGTACTTAACAGTGGCCAGAGGAGGCTGCAAATCCCACTCTGGTGGTTTTCCTTTACTGGAACTGAAACAGACGCATGAATTTTGGGTCCCTTGAGGTATATCAGCTTCAATGAGGATAAGATAGCTGAGTCCTTTTTGCTGTAAGGAGATACCAATCACAGGAGAACAATAAATCAGCAAAAGTCATCAGCCTTTTTAGTGAGCAAATATGAAAAAAAACAACAGAATGTTATGAACAGAAACACTACGTTGGATGAGGTTACTGGTGTTGGATTGCCTAGCTAGCTGTTTCTGAACATAAACACACCAGTGAATGAAACTTCAGCTGCCCTGGTGCCTGTATATGCTGGTAAAACAGGCCACAGGGGAACTGTAGTCACATAAAGCAACTTCCCTACAGGTACAGTTGGCCAGATCTCCAGAACTTCTGTAAATCACTTTAATCTCACCAAGTGTCTTGTAGTTATCATGGTTCAGCCTAAGGAAACCTCTAAATGAACCACAGAATTCCCACTTCAGGCCTGTGTTTTATGTTCTTATAAAATACAAATTTGTATTTGTAAACAGTGAGAGAATCTATTCTTCATACATCACCTTTCGGAAGGCAGCTAAGCAGCCTTCTCCTGTTAGCCTTTGCTATTTCAGCAAATTGATTTTTTTTTCCATGCACTTTTTCATTTCTTGACTACTTCGGCTCAACCCAATTTCTTTTGAAGTCAGTGGAAGGATCTAATGTCAGTGGGAGCTACCTGAAGTCACTGAGGCTAATTTCTCCCTTGGGAAATAAAAACCCCCAAAACAAACCAACAAAATACAAACATCAAAGAGAAATTCTTTTTTCAATATCACAGTGCATATCAACTCTTGATAGATTTATCCTGAAGAAGACTTAAAATGTAATTAGATGTTGATCACTGATCATCTCTAATCTCTTAGTTAGCTTTGCCAAATATTCACCAGAGGTAGCCTGGCCTTGAAGTTTGTTTTCATGCAGAGAAGGGTCATCCATGCTTGCCAGAAATCCAGAAGATGACATCAAAAGGATGTTTCCACTCACCTAACTGCTTTTCTTCCACTATCAACTAATCCAAGGCAGGATGCACTGCTGTTTAAGATGATATTCAGCATGGTGTAATATGTACCCTGGTACAATTATTTTTGATCAGATTAATCCTTTTATTCAAGCTTTTTTTTCCTTGTGAGTGACTGTCAACTACTTGCATTAGCTAATCCACAGAAGACTGCCAAGAAATATCATGGTATTTGTCATCACTGCATTTACATGAGACACTTCTTCCTGGATCTCAATTTCTTTATTTGCAAAAGTAGAAATGGTGATCAGTGCTTGTTTCTTGGGTAGCAGCCTAAAAATCTTCAGATATAACATTTCCTAACTACCCATATATCATCATTAGTTACTACTTTATCAATTTTGACATTTACCACATGACCTTGTCTTGTTAACCATCTCACTTCTAATGACTGAACTTTGTACATCTGCTCTCACTAAGAAGTACCACTGGCTGCTTACTGTCATGGCATTAAAACTCACAACCAACCAAAAGAGTATGCAAGTCCCTATTTCACAAATCAGATATCCACTAATATCTACTGTAAGGTAGGATATCCTACCCAAATTTTAAAGCACTGGAGTTTCTTAAAATAAAGATTACAGTTACTTCACAAACGTTCAAGAAAACTGCTCTCTTTTAGATAACAAGACACACTGCTAGCATTCAGATGAAGCAGTATATTAAAAAAAGAATCCCCAAAACCTCTAAACAGACTAAGATGTAAGAACAAGAGGGTCTTCATTATTTTTTTGTGTAAAAACTTTTCTAGCCTCTCAAGTATGACATTTTTGATTTCATAAGAAATATTTTCCTGATTGTAATGTCAATTATACTATGGCTGTAAATCTGCAGCAGTAACTCTTTAAGTTAGAATGGTGAACTCTTTTCTGTGGTAGAGAAAAAGTAGGCAGGAGAAAAGAAAAAAAGGAAGTTTTGCATTTTATCCTGAAAACAGTTAATCTTCCTCTGTAAAACTGTAAAATTTCTCCTATAAATCAAATACATTGATTTCTTTTTAAAGAAAAACCCTTGAAGTAAAAGCTTTTTTTTTTGAAAAAAGGCAAAAGTAGTTGTCCACTAAAATGTGTGGGAAAATACTTCAGCCAACTATTGTTTTACAGATCTTAACCTTAAGGCCACATCAGCCTTGAAGTTCTCCTGTACAGCTCAAATGTGTTTTGGAAAAATTGGATGAAAATCAATGCACCTCTGATGTAAAATGTTAGATATCCTTTAAAAGAAAAATACTTCTAAATCCTAAGGCATGAGAACATCTTAAATACATATATCCATCATCCTGTCCATTTCAGATAATTTAAGACTTTAAAATTAAATGCGATTCCTTTGTGAGTGCCATGATTTTTGCACTTTGGTGGAGAAAGAAAACTTCAGAGTCGGTTGTGCAGTTGTGGTAACCCTTCTTACACTGAGTAGTACCTTTTCCTGAGTGCTGTCCTACAGCCCCTTCTAGGTATAGCTGTAACATATGTTGGAGAGCAGCATCCTAAATGATTAATACTAATCTTGAGACAAAAAGCAGACCCATTTTAAGTGGTCCTAAATTTTCTCATTGCATTCTGTAGTTGGGACGGGACATGGCTATTGCATCTTTCAGATATTCGATTCTACCCACGCTTCTTCATTCCACCTTTCTAGATATGTTTTAAGTCCACAGTTTGAAGATGTAATTCAGCCTCTTCCTAGTGAAAACAACTGGGCGAAAATCCTTTTGAAAGCTTCTACCTCTTTCCTTAATCACACGAGGCGTGGCTGGTAAGTGATGTAAGGCTTGCGTGTCCCTAGGGACCAAGCACTCAAAGCTCCTCCTGATTGCTTGGGGAACAAGAGGGCCAGAAGGGATCCTAAATCAAACCCTTTCTCTCTCTCACCAATGCACCGATTCCTGCAACAACTCCCTTTCATTAGGAATGTTTTCCTCAATTAAGGGAGGTGTTGTCAAGTATTCTGCTTCCAGATCTCTTAATTTGTTGTTTTTTACTGGTAGAATTGGTAATGCCATCTCAGAGTCCACGGCATCTTCTGGGACAATATATTGTCTGCTCCTGTGCTATGACATATCACCATAAAACGCAGGGCTATAAGAGCCTATAGTAATTTATGAGAGTACATTAGGTACCCATGTATAATTTATCAAATGGGCATTATGGAGGCAGGACTATGCCTGATTGACAAAGGTTACCCTGTATGAGTGTCGTGTAACCACACAGGGAAGAATCCAGTTGCTGATTTTCACTGAATTACAAAAAAGGTTTTACTCCACAAACTGGGCACTCCAAGAAGTGAAGTTGAGAAGCATGAAAGCAATCCCTGATCTTAGTGTCTTGACTCCAAATTGATACCCTCTACAAGATTCAGGCAGGGGCTTCAACACACATGAAACCCAGAAAAATCTAAGTTTTTAAGGGAAGAGTGATATGAAGGCCGTTCGAACTTGAGCCAGGATGTAGAGCAGATTTAGCAACAAATCTGTGTGACACATTCAAAATGTATTCAAAACTGAAGTAAGGAACCTGTTGAAACTTTGATATTCCCATTTCCTAGGGACTGCTACACCTACAATAACAGCTTAAACATGACTTCACACAGCTTTTGGGGATGAGCACTCTTCTACTCAATTATACTCCTGCTG
>NW_005054342.1:3627560-3670956 GCF_000277835.1 Geospiza fortis | reverse complement strand
AAATTTGAATTTACTCATCTTGGAGAAAATCTCAAATGCCATTGGGCTTGATCCAAAATAAAGGTTTGAATGTTATCCACGCTGTATTTTTATTTTCTAGACAGAGAAGTCTGAATAGAGCGCTGAGCAAAGCCTCTGCAGCGTGGTGCAGTACACTCGGTCATATATATGATTATCTATTTTTCAGAACAAACAGGCTACGCTCTGGGTTAAGCCAGCAATTTATTCACTGGCTGTGCTGCCACAGCTGTTCTTCTGGTTCTCCTGACCTGACCAGCAGCCAGTAAAATCAATTGATCACACAGCACTGTATGTCTAACTTTTTATTCAGTCCTCAGAGAAAGAGAATTATTCACAGCCTGAAGTTACCAAGCATGGCTTCTAGCTCAGAGTTCAGGGGCTGCAGCTTTCAGATTACTTTACTAAAATCTCTGATTTTGGTATTTTTCATAATAGCAGATGGAAGCGGATAAATTCCTTTTGAATTGGATATCACACAGTAAAAAACTGCTTGCTGCAACTCTGAACTAAATTTGTTCATTAATTCGGGACTGAAAAGATGCTAATATCCTTAGGAATCTGAATTTTGTGCATTAATATTATTTTCATGGCATCAAAATTATCTGTTTCCTCTGGGGAGGCAAATAACTTAGCGGGTGGGCTCTGGTCTGGGAGTTACGGCATTTGAGTTTTCTTGCATTGTGAAACCAGTTGAGATATACTTTTAATGAGTCACAATTCTCAGAGTACAGTTTTGTTTCCTTTAAAACACTGGAATTTTTTTTCTCATAAAAATATCATTTCATCGTAAGCAAAAGCAAAACAAAAAGGGTTTGAAAGCTTGTATTTTACTTACTAATTTCCTTTTATTACATGTGGATTAATCATCTTCCTTTCCTTGCTCCTCTTAACCTCCAAATTTTAGATGATGTCACCTTATTACTTCTCTTGGATAAATTCCACCAAATATTCTTCTGTCTACCTACAAGTACACATATACACCATCATCTGAGCCTTTGTGATAACATCAGACTCGTCTTCCAGTTCTCCCCGCGACAAGTCATCTTATCTCCACTGTCATCTCTTGTCTTAAGAGATGACAAGACACACAAGTCTAAGATTGCAAACTCAGACACCCGAACTCATAATAAGAAAATCCAGATTTGAAAGTGCCTTAGATGTGAAGAATGGGGGGAAAAATTAAAATATTGGTTATATTTTTTTCTGCTGTTATTTTAGGTAGATTTTTGTGCCCAACTTAAAAGAAAAGCAAGAAGGTCTGGAAACAAAACATGCCTCCAGAACCGAAATCCTGCTTCTTGCACATTTATACCAATGACACATCTGTTAAGATACATATCACAAAGAGTCCAGTCTCAGTTGAATACAAATAATTAATATGAATAATACATAGAAATTTCTCTATTTCTTTCATGTTTCCTCGGCTGTGTGGTCTACAAAAAGAGAAAATGATCCTGGCCTAGTTCCAGCTGGCTTATGCAGTAACATAGGTAGTCATATGAGTTCAGATTTATAATGTTCATTGGTGGCATATTCTCCAGAAATCAAAATATACTTTTGAAAGGAGTCTTGAGGCCCTTGTTGGGAAGCTTTTAAGAAGAAGTGAGTTTCTTAAAATAATTTAAATCAGTATACTGAAGATTAATAGCCTGGCATGAGGAGATAATAGTACCCTGGGATCTGTCTGCAGTACACTTTCATATTTTGTGTGAGATCTAGCTAAGAGATTACAAATTACATGCAAAAAACATCTGGCATTTTTTTTACTATTTAGAGGAGAAAAAAAAAAAAGAAAGCAAGGCTTGGATGCTGTTGCCTAGAAGTGTGTACACTTGTTTATTTTCAAAAGTTGGTTGAGGGCTTACAGGGAACAGCAGGGTAATGGAATATTCATGAAGCAAATGCCCTTCACTTAGCAGAGGGCAAAGGAAAGCAGATTGCTAAGCCCCTCCAAACTTCCTGTGCAAGAAGCTCACACTACAGAATAATGAAACCTGTGTTTGCCACCCTGCAGCGCAGCAGTGCTAACCTGGTACCACTCAGCTAGCTCACCTCTCTCTTCCTTTTTGAGTCCTCCTATTTTCAGGCATGGATCCCTGATGCTGCTGCACAGTGCCCCTTTGACCATGGCTGCAGAACTGATCACAGCCTTGCAGGAACCCTCCTGCTTTTGGGGACAGACTGAGAAGGTGAAAAGCAGCACGGAGGTTCTGCAAGCATGGTCCTCACTGGTCAGTACCTGAGCAGGGGGTGGTGAGGGCCCATCGCTTGCTGGCCCAGAGATGGAAGCCGGTTTTCATGTTGTTTCATGGGTTTACTTTAGGGGCACTGCGACAACCTGAGGAAAGGCAGATCTCCATTATCACCGGACACAGACAGACTTCAGGACTCAACCAGTTGGCCCCCCACCGTACACAGGGGCCAGCCATTTTCAGCCCCACAACCGCAGAGCATTTTGAAGGCCAGAGAACTCCCCCAGCATGGCAGCACCCCAACAACTCCAGCACGGAGCATCCCAGTGCAGGCAGACGCACTGGGACACCCAGTGCTGCTGGGGGGCTCACGAAGCCGCAGTGGGGCAGTGCCCGGCCCCGGCGCGGCCCGGCCCCGTGTCACCGTAGGCCCGTGGGCCGCCACCGCCGCTGCCCGCCCGGCAGATCGGTGTCAGCTGCCCCGCTCCCCGGGGGCGCGCAGAACCGGCAGGCACGAAGCAGCAGGTGGCCCCCGCGGAGGCAATCAGGATCGCATTCAACGCGAGAGCCGGCTCAATTTTCAGCCCCGTGTATGCCGAGGGGCCTGGAGCTGCCTTGTTAATGCTGCAGGGAACACGTGGGACACATTGACTGCATTAATTGTCCCCACTCATTCAGCGGTGGATGAATTATAATGTTACCACTCCAGGGTAAAGCAAACACCTATCATAACAATCATGTCATTAGTGTGCAGATGCCGGCTGCTCTGCTTAACCTTTTGTATCTTTTTTTTTTTTTAATGGCATGCAATAAGAATATTTTTTATTGTTTTTCATATAATTGATATTTAGGTTGCAAGTGTAAACCCTTGAAACAAGCTCGGCACATTACTCAACAGCCAGGAATAAGCACACAGACTGGTAAAGCACAGATTAAAGTTGCTTTAGAGAAACAGCAAGGCTTTAAAAGTTTATGTTTTCAGTTTGGTTTATCCATTGCAGTGTGACTGATACATTCGTTATTCACATAGCGTGAGCTCCAGAAGGACTAATGGTCCTTAAAAAATGTAACAGCCTTAGAAATGCTTCTAATTTAACTACAGCTACTAGCAACCAAAGATTATATATGCACACCCAGATAAGTAAGCCATTCTGGTTTGAAAATTCATATTTCTGCAGAAAATCTTTTTGTTCACTGTTATGTACATGTAGGCACATATGGAGACTTATAGATGTACATATGTAAATTCTTTTTATATATGAAACTTTATATTAGTATTAGTATGTATATTAATAATCTACATGTAAAATACTATCTTGGCTTTGAGTTACTTTTACTCACACACGCAGCACAAAGCTTCTTGGAGTGTTGCAACATCATTATCATACAATAAATGATCCTGAGTTGGTGCCATGGTCTCATTTGTCTTTAATCAAGCTCTCTTCTGTGTTTAGTGGTATCCTTAAATGGCACTGCCAAGTGTGCTGGGTACTTCCCACTAGATGTTCCTAAAGCACTCAAGGACTCTATCAGATGTTCCCTGAAATCCCTTGCCTTGGTGATTTGCAAGCAGAGAGCCCGCTCCTAGCAACCCTTGTACATGGCATTAGCAGTTGCTCATCTAAGCCTTCAGAAGCAATACTGGGGGATTGTGAAAGATGTTTGCATGGTTTGGCATTTGGTCCTGACTCTACACTGATGTCTGTTAAAACATAACATGTACCTTATGCTTGTGCAGACCCTGCTGGAGCCAGCAGCTTTGTGTCACTATGTATTGCAACGCCATGGAGAAGTTAGCTGTTCAATCACCTTCCACACCTGAGAATCAGCATGCATTCTTTGTGAAGATGGAAAGGAGATGGTTCCCCATCTTCCATCTGCCCTCTCCCACCGCTTCTTCATGCCCCCTTCATCAGTTAATCAGCTGAGATCCCAGACTTGTAGCCATCTGCCATTCAAATGCTTGATGTTACCTGCTGCAAATAACTTCCAGAGATTCAGTGGAAATAACCACATGGTGTAAAGCCAAGCTTGCCAACTGATCTTTCAGTCATTTGCACCTAAACCATAGTGCAAGAGGTGGGAGATGTGCATGGAGAATATCAGTGCGCTGTTTAAACAAGCATAGAGTTGCATTATTCTTTTTTGATACTATTATAGTGAATTGGGTTTGTAATGAGCTCCAACAGTAGACACAGTGTCATAAAGCAAGAGCAGCGCACAGGGGAGGAACGACTGAGTAGTATCAATACAATTACTCATACTAAATACGTGTGAAAGTATAGCAAGAGTAATTATATGGCAGGATGAGGTTAAGGATGAGGTTGAAGTTTTATGGTTATTGTTTTGGTGTTTTTTAAAGTCATTAGATGCTGACTAATTTTGTGTAGGTGCTTGCGGTTTGTGAAATGGAGAAGCCATTTAAAATGGTTTAGTCACATTTTAGCCTTAAATGAGTATTTAATTTTTACATATGCATGTAAAACCAAGTTGTTTATTGGTATTTCCACTGAAAATTGCTGTGATTCAGCTCTTTTGGATGCATTTCAAAAGTGTAAAGTGGATTTATGTTCCATAATCAGTAGAAGGTGTATTTCCCTGAAATCAAAGGAGCCATTTTTTATTATGATGGTGGATTCATGTGAGAATATAATAGCATTTTCTGGTATGCTATATTTCTATAAAACCAGAATACAGTCTTACATAGCCCTTATAATGCTATATACAAATACATTAAACAGTATAATCTTTTTTCCATACTTCCCCTTTAGATTGTTTGTGAATGGGAGAATTCATCTTTCAGACTTTCATTTGCTTTATATGTGCAAGTACACACTGTCAAACTAAAAATTCTGCAGTTTCAGAAAAGTGATTTTATGAACAAAATAAAAACTTGCAATTGTATCCTGTGTGATCATTTTTTTCCCCACCAGATAATATTTATGGCATGTTTTTTCAAGTACACATATTTGGTCTATCAAAACCAAACAATATTATTCAGTAGTACTTGGTTGCCTGTGCATGTATTTTCCCCCTCTGTAACCTAGGCTAAAATCAACTTCATGCAGACGTTTTTTCCCCCTAGTCTCCAAAAAAATTATCGTAAAAATGAACCAATACAAAAATGAGTTCTTGTATGTAAAATAGTTTCCCACACATTGCTTCTGCTGGATGATTTTACTTAACTTGCTGAAAATGGTGTGTCTGCACAAATAATGAATGTGTGCTGCCATCACTCTGGTTCTTACATTTTCCTATTTGAAAAATATATGTAAAGTATGGGCATGGTGTAGTTCGGGAAATAAGTCTTTTCTTTTTGATTGCATAATATTCCACTGTTAATTAGTAAAATATTTGCTGGTAATTTGACCTGCTGCAATATGTTGACATTTGATTACCAATTTTTAAGCCTATAAGAATCTGTGTTACTTGCTAGCATATGTGCACATATTTATAGGCATTCCAACAGCATTTACTTATGGACAGGATTGTATCTGTGGATGGAAGAATAATAGATTGTTAGGCGCACCTATGATTTATTAGATATTTTTGATAATTCCTGGATGATGACCAAAAATCTAACCCAAAGATGAGACGTGTTCCAGTTTGCTATAACAACTACTGTAGGAATATTATTCAGACATGAAAACCACTTATGGTGAAATTTGCAATTAAATAAGCTTACAAACTTATATACTGAGTTATACTAGCTGACATTCTGCTAAGATATTTTCCTTTTCCTCAATAGTCATGGATTGTTTTATACCCAAAAAACTGAATCATTAAAATAGCTTATAGTTCCCCATATAATATCAATTTTTCTATCAACAACACTGCTAAGAAACATAAAATTAAATTCAGGGCTGTTTTCTTAAACCCTTCATAAATATTTTAGAAGTTAATTAGGAGACTACAGGTAGGAATAGACCAAGATTTATTCATAATTAAAAATCAGATATCACATGTCACCTCTTCTGATAGAGAAAAACCTTTAATTACCCGTAATTAGGCAATTGTCCCTATAGTTTGCTAAAGACATTGAATTGGAATGAACATGGTAAAAAGAGATATTCATGGTAATAAGCTAAGTTTCTTGCATTTTCTTTGTTCAGTTTATTTTTTTTTACGTTTTGGGAAAGAACACGGTAGAAATGGTAAAATATGCATATCTTACTGATACATTAAATCACAGGAAATACCTTTATGTATAGTTTGATATAATTTGGCATCTGACCTTTATTTAATGCCTCATAACTTTTCATGCCAATTATTTTGTCTTCCTTTGCCAAAATGTGAACAAAAACCTGAGCTCATGAATGACAATATATTCCTTCAAGAGACCTAAGTGATATTTTTCCAAAGTTGTAATTAGCATTCCAATTTTCTCAATAGGTTTTCTAGAGCCCAAATTATTGGGGTAAATTACTGATCCAAACAAATACCAGACACATTATTGCTCAGGTATATGACCCTGAAATATGGTGGTATGATATCTGCGTAACTAGAGCAGTTCCAAGAAGATATGGGGTTGGGAAAAATTTATAAATCTACCTTCCTTAGTGCAGTCATTTACATTAAAGTATTTTACTATAAATGGTGCAATTTCCTGCAATGTGGACATATACATATTTTGCCAAACACAGTCAGGACTACATATGATATTTGATAGTTAAGGCAGTTTTAGTGGAGTTTTTACATCCTGTAAAGACTTGCCCACGTGCTTTACCTGGCATACTAGCTCCCTTTGGAGTCACTGGAACTGCTCACAGTGCACAAAGATAAGTCTGAAGAAGCTGTTGCTGTGTGCAAGCCAAGAGGTTGACTGGAGTATTCTTGCTCTTATACTAAGTGTCTTTCTAATCAATATGATATTTTATTTTGCTTAGAAATTCCAAGCTACAAGTCTACTTGGACTTGACTCACCCTCTATGATCACGCATGAAACTCTTATCTCACAGACCTGCCAGCTCTTGTTCTTTTGGACTAGCCTGTGGTTTGACAAATGCTCATTCTTATGATATGACTGTGGCAGTCTTGCGCCTGCTCTCCTTAACTAAGTAATAAAACAAAGTATTAGTTATTTAGGACAAAAACATTTCATATCCTTCAGTTAATCATAGTTTTCTGCTCAGGTTCAGGTCAGTAATTAGACCTCTTTTGGAAGTTCTTCCGCCATCCATCCATCCATCCATCCATCCATCCATCCATCCATCCAATGTATCTGTCTATTTCTAAATCTATCAATCTACCAATCTACCCACATACCTTCCTACATACCTACTAATACATATATTTATATTTATATTTATATTTATATATATATTTATATTTATATTTATATTTATATTTATATTTATATTTATATTTATATTTATATTTATATTTATATTTATATTTATATTTATGCTGTTGCTTATACAACTTCTAGATAATGACCCTTTATTTTGACCTTTCTAAATAACATTTAACTCTTTACTTTCTTTAGGTCTCCTGGATTTGTCATCTAGGATATTGGCGATGCTCTTGATTTTCTGTATGGTTTTTTGGTTGTTGCCTTTTTTTTTCCTTTTGCCCTTTGTAGCATCTGTAATTTGATACTTTTGTACAGATTTTTAACGTTTGTTATTTAGCATTGGCAGAGACTTTGAAATTAGGCCAGACTTGTAGTCCAGTGCGTAGGGTTGCGAGCAGCATCAAAGGACATACTGAATGTCATCAGTCATTTATAGCCTTGTGTTTTGAAGTGTCTGTTACTTTAACTCTGGAGACAGGATTCTTGAAGCCTGCAGGTCACCTCTCAGTATTTGCAGTGTGTACTGCAATGTCCTTGTCTTCATTTTTCATGTTGCTTTCCAGCTGGCATTTCTTTTCACCCTTCGGCAATACAGGAATACTAAAACTTCTGTTAAGGAGCAGTTGCTAAATGGCAATGCTGCCTTCCAACTGTGGGTTTCTGGGATTGTTGAGAAAACATCTTAGTTCTTTAGATTATTTTTATCTGTTAGAGACACATCTTGAAGACATTGAGAAACACTGTAAGAGGTTAATTTTTGAGGAATTTCTAGTGACCTTTCCTATTTATTGCAACCTAGAGTTGGAGTTCCTTAAGATCCATCTCACCAGAACCAGAGGGGCTCAAGCATCGTTAAAGTTACTTGTGATATTAATGAATTTGTCTTGGCAAGAAATTATTTTTTACAGGTGGGATATGTCTCAGCCTAATTTCAGCCATCCAACAATGGGATGTCCTATTTCAAATGGTCATGTAGAGTCCATTTATAGTCCATTTATAGAGTCCATTTAGAGTCCAGTTAGAGGCACACGTGTTTTGGAGGCAGTTCATTCCATCTATTTTAGATGCTCATTTTGAGGATCAATTGCCTTCTACAGGTTTATTGCTGCTTGCAGTGACATTATATCTAGCCTCGGTGACCAGCTTAGACTGGATACGCAATTTTCATATTGGTAAAAGTATGTTAAACTAATTTAACTTTAGTTTTGTCACATTTGTAGAATTGAAAAGATTTTATTGATTGCCTATTACATAAAGTACAGGGTCAGATTCTGTATTTCTCATTTTGTTGGCAAAATCTGATTTGCATTCCCCAAAGCTAAAATTCATATTCTTAATTAGTCCTTCCTGGAAGTAACTGAAAGCCAGATATAGCAAGTTACCATCTCTAGATAAGAGAAACACTTACTGGGCAAAAGTGAGATGTGGTTCAGTGCATGCATTGTATGTAAACGTGTGCAGAGTTATATCCTTGAAGAAATACATGGAGATACAAACTCATACAATACATGGAGATACAAACTCATATATGCAGAGAGTCACAGCCCAGCTCTGCTGATAGTGTTGTCAGTGAAATGCGTGTGTGCGTGGTATGAGTGAATGCAAATGTCTGAACAGTGAAAAGAAATAAGGGCTGTGAAGCCATTAAAGTTACAGACCAAATATTAGTTCTCCTTTAATCAAAAAATACCATTGATGGTATTCCAACAGAGTCTAATATTCTGTATTTCACAACATATTACGATCAGTCACAGAACACCTATAAAGAGTTAGCCTAGGCATGAATAATTTCCTAGTGGTTTATGTACATCAAGATTGGAGAATTGGGAGACATTA
Organism: Geospiza fortis; assembly: GCF_000277835.1. Taxonomy (NCBI): domain Eukaryota; kingdom Metazoa; phylum Chordata; class Aves; order Passeriformes; family Thraupidae; genus Geospiza; species Geospiza fortis. The sequence goes on along the minus strand of NW_005054342.1, from coordinate 3,661,614 downwards.
AACCTTTAGAAACACTTAAAGGAGACTGACAAGAACCTGTGTACTAACATATGATTTACAAGCCAAACCACTCTCCATGATATTTGAAAAGTCAGGGAAGTCATGGAAATCCCAGGTGACTGAAGAAAGGGAAACATTGTACCCATCTTTAAAAAGGGTGGAAAGGAGCACCTTGGGAACTACTGACCTGTCCTCACCTATGTACCTGGGAAGATCAGGGAACAGACCCTTCCAGAAGCTATGCTAACACAGATGGAGAACAGGGAGGTGATTTGAGACAGCCAGCATAGCTGGCATTGAGCACATGTCCTGTCAGACCAACCTAGTGCCCCTTCTATGATAAAGTGAATACATCAGTGGAAAGGGAAGGGCTGATAACATCCTTTATCTGGCCTTCTGTAAGGCCTTTGATACAATCTCTCATAACATCCTATTGTCTAAGTTGGAGAGAGACCGATTGGACTGTTTGATGATTAACAGAGTAGTTGGACAGTCAACACCTCTCAGTCCCATCTGACATCAGTGACAAGTAGTGCACCTTTGGAGCCCATCCTGGGACCAGTATTATTTTATATCTTCATCAGTTACATAGAAGAGAGTATCAAGGACAGAAGAGAGTATCAAGGACCCTCAGCAAATTTGTAGATGACACCAAGCTGAGTGGTGCTGTTACCACACCTGAAGGATGAGATGGCATCCAGAAGGACCTGGACAAGCTCAAGAACTGGGCCCATGGGAATTTCATGAGGATTAACAAGGCCAAGTGCAACAAATGGCACCTGGGTCAGGGTAACCTCCAGTATCAACACACAGGCTGGAGAATGGACAGATTGAGAGCAGCCCTGCTGAAGAGGACTTGGGGTTGCTAGTGGATGAGAGACTGTATGTCCAGCAATGTGCATTTGCATCCCAGAAAGCCAAATGTGTCCTGGGCTGCATCAAAAGCAATGGGGCCAACAGGGCAAGGGAGGGGATTCTGCCTCTCTACTCTGCTCTGGTGAGATCCCACCCAGCCACATTTGATGGTGCTTAGAGGAACTTGGTCTAGTGGAAGGTGTCTCTGCCCAGGGTAGGGGAGTTGGAACTAGATGATCTTTAAGGTCCCTTCCAACCCATGCTCTTCTATGATTCTATGACTCAATGATTTTATGACCTAAGCAATCCAGAGGCAAAAATGAAAACTGTAAAAAAAGTTTATTTAAGGGAGAGGAAAAAAAACATGCTAGTTTTGAATGGAAAGCTCCTCTTTTGAAACTGTGGAGGTATTGTCTCTGTCAGATAGGAGTCATGACTGGTTATGTTCTGACTAAGCCTATATAGCATTTTGGGGGACTTCACAAAATTTGAGCTGACCTTGGCAAAGAAGCCTACAAGTGATACCTGCAGTGCTAGCATTTCCTACCATAAGGAGCACGTTGGACCCTGTATGGTCAGGCACGTCCTAAGGGGCCATTCAAATTATGTCACTTAACATGCCCAGAGACAAAACTGACTGGCTGCTTGTAGGCTGTGGTCTGCCAACAAATCTGCTCTCTGGGTAGATGAGGTGAACAGGGGCAAACCTTGGAGACCAGTAGAGATACAGAGTCAGATATTTGTCAACCTTCTGCATAAAGCCAGTTACCACTGATGGCACAGTCAGTATGGAGGCTTCAACAGGGAACCCCTGGCTCAGAGGTGAGCCCCAAATCAGGGCCAAAAGGCAAGGTCTCATGACTTCATCAGGTCCTCATCCAGCCCCAGCAGAGTATCTCCTTGAACTCAATGTAAATGATCTGCTGTTCGGAGGCTTAAAGGGGAAGACCGTGTCCACACTAACTAGTTTGTGAAATGGTATCTGCACACACACCTTTCTCCAAAACTATACCTCTGCAGTGATAATCTGTCTGAGGTGTAGGTTTGTTGATGTTACTAATGCTGCTGAGAGTCCACACAAGGCAGATAACATTTTTAGCACTCTGAATTTTATGAATACTTGAACTTTGTATCCTGTTTCTCTTGAGGTATTTCAATACTCATCTAAAGTAGAATAATAACATTTAGTGTTAGATTATGATATACATGCATAAATATATATTTACATATATTTACCATATACCATAACACCCATATATATTTACCATAACACTCATATACACTCACACACAATTGCTTATATACACATTATTCATAAATCCAACTGAACTGAAAATTCTCACATTTGAGGAAATTGAAGTCTTTTGCAATTCCATTGTTCTAATCCTTTGACTTTTATTCTGAATGTAAAAGCATTTTAAGAAATTTCAGTTTGAAAAAAATAATTTTTTCAATGCCCCTATGATGTGCTATGTTTCTTTATATGGTCCATATTCTGGTTAAAGGGAAGATTTCTAGTCTATGATCACCCAAAATAGCTGTTACACCCATATGATCTTTATGGAAATACATCATATAACAGAGGGATACTGCTGCAGTATTTGTTCTTCCTTCTCCCCAGCAAAAGCACGCAATGATTTTGCACAGTGTTTTGAAATGAGGACAAACCCATGGCACAAGTCTGTAAGTCACAATTCTGTGTTTTATCAGAAGACAAGATATGAAAGGGTAAGTGAGCTTTCAAGGAGCCTCTGCAATCTGTAGAACAGTATAAAAGAGGCAGTGATAGTAATTAGCCTTTTTAAATAATTCCTCATATCCTTAAGCACATTATGGAAATTTACAGTACACATCAGATGTCTGTGTCTGTGGGGGAATGCACATGCATGTGCGTGTATGGGTAAGTAAGAGAGTGAAAGAGAGGTTTCCAGCCATCTTTGCATGGCTGCATTTGTAACTGAGCTGAAATGGTGAAATAATTTGTACTGGGGTCAGTCACTCCCTCGGGGGAAGCTCACTGTATGCATGTCATTAGGTGCCACACAGTTTCTTTGGCTTGTTTCTCCCTCTGTAACACCAGTTTATGGTATATTCTTAAAGATTATGACATTCTTCTCTTTAATTTTAGAGGTACTAACGCTTGGTTAATTAATTAACTAATCCCAAATATTCCACCACTCTCATCCTACCACTGCTAAATCAGCAATCAAAAAACCTCTTCTGCTCTTTGCAAGACAGTTCTTACTAATGTAATTCCATTATTATGTTAACCAGTAATACATATCAGAAGACAATAAAGTTAAGAATTCCAAGATTTTCACCAGAAAAAAATTTAAATTTATAGAATCATAGAATAGCTCAGGTTGGAAGACTCCTTAAAGATGATCTAGTTCAAAACCCCTTGCCATAAGCAGGGACCCCTTTCACTACACCCAGTTGCTCAGAGCTACATCCAGGCTGGCCTTGAAGACTTCCAGGGAGGGGCCATCCACACCTTCTATAGGCTACATCTTTCAGCACTTCGCCATCCTCACAGTAAAGGTTTTTGCCTCTAATGTTTAGTCTAAACCTCTCTTTCTGTTTGAATCCAGTCCTCCTGGTCCTGTCACTACATGCTCTTGTAAAATGTCCCTCTGTCTCTTAGGGTCCCTTCAGGTACTAAGAAGACCACTAGTAAGTCACCCTAAAGCCTTCTTGTTTCCAGGTTGAAGAGTCCTAATTCTCTCTGCCTTTCCTCATAGAAGAGGTGGTCCATCCCACTAATCGTCTTGATGGCCCTCCTCTGGACTTGCTCCAACAGGTCCATGTCCCTCCTGTGCTGGGGACCCCAGAGCTGGATGCAGCACTGCAGGTGGGGTCTCACCAGAGCAGAGCAGAGGGGCAGAGCACCTTCCCTCACCGTGCTGGCCACGCTGCTCTGGATGCAGCCCAGGACATGTTTGGCTTTCTGGGCTGTGAGTGCTCATTACTGGGTCATGTCCAGCCTCTCATCCACCAACACCCCTGAGTCCTTCTCAGATGCCTGCTCTTGATCTATTCATCCCCTTGTCTGTGTTGATACCAGAGGTTGCCCTGACCCAGGTGCCATTCCTTGCATTTGGCCTTTTGGCCTTGTTACTCCTCATTTCATTCCCGCAGGTCCACTTCTTGAACTTGTTCAGGTCCTTCTGGATGCCATCCCATCCTTCAGGTGTGGCAACAACACCACTCAGCTCTGTGTCATCCTCAAGTTTGCTGAGGGTGCAGTTGATCCCTTTGTGTCACCAGTGAAGATATTAAATAACACTGATACAGGCCCCTGAGGAACATGACTTGTCACCAATGTCCATTGGGACTGTGAACCATTAACCGCTACCTTTGGATACAGCTGTCCAAACAATTCCTTATCCTCATCAAACAATCCACCAATCCCATCCATGTGTCTCCAGTTTAGAGAGAAGGATGTTGTGGGGAGCTGTGTCAAAGGCTTCACAGCCTCATGTGAGACTACGGGATTGACTTCCAGTTTGAATGACCACATATCCACAGACTAACAGTGCATGTAGTAGCTGTTTGTCTAGCATTTTTGGACACCTGGACTTTCAGTAATTACCACCTAGAATATCAGCTTTAGAGAAAATTATCTGGGAGGTCCTGGAGGATAAATCAAGCATATGCCAGAAATGTGCCCTTGGGGCAATGGAGGCCAGGGGCATCCTGGGCTGTGTTGGCTCTTTCCTTACCTAGTCAAAGGTGGAGAAAATTATCTTTCTCCTATATCTGGCATGTGTGAAATATTGTGCCCAGTTTGGGGTTTCCCAGTCCACGTAACAAACTCCATGCCATATGAGAAGAGGCTGGGGCAGTTGGGTCTGCTAATCCTGGAGAAGTTTTCAGTGGGATCTATCTTCTGTCTGCAGCTACCCAGCAAGAGAGAAGAAAAGCCAAACTCTTTCCAGAAGTATGCAGGGATGGGCCAGGAGGCAACTGACACTGTTTGAAACACATGAAAATACAAAAAATTCTTGATGTAAGACATTGGTTTTTGATTGAACATGAGGTTGGTCAAACACAGGGCGAGGTTACTGAGTGAATCTATGGGATCTCTGTCCTTGGAGTTGCCCAAAATTAAACTGGACATTGTCCTGCACAGCCTGAGTTGTCTAGACCTCCTCTGAGTAGAAGGTGGGCCCAGAGAGCTCTTGAGGTCCTTTTCAGTCTATGTGGTTGTGTGATGGTCTGATTCACTGAGTTCCTTCTTCCTCCCATGTCCCCCATGTCCAGTTCCATGAAATATCCTTCATTTCAGAAAATGAGATTAACAGATGGTAGAAGTAGCTGTAGACTGGGAGTTAGGCTGTACATTAAATTCTCACAAGTGGTGTGGAATGCAGGTCTCCTGTGTCTTATATGGCACTTTAACTACTGGGCTCTTGGATAAAAGGGGTGAACCATCTCTCTCCTTCTGGGACCTGTCTCTTTGCTTCATTTGCTTTTATATGCACCGCCTCTAAATGAAGTGTCCTGTTCCCAATTGACCCAAACACTTTTTCCTTTTTTTTTCCTCATTTTAAGAAGAAAAAAAAACCTGTTTAATTTCATTCAGGCTGAGCCAGCTTTTTTTAAAAAATGCTCTGGTTTGGCAGCTACATGTGAGTGATTCTCACTACCCTTAAAAAGGAATAGAAAGTTCAGTGGCTTCATTCCCAATTTATGGGCCAAGACAGTGGCTGGGACGGATTGTTTTACAGCTTTAGACTCAAGCCCAGGGGCTGAATTTCATTCCAGTTTATCCTCATGCTCATGTTACATCCAATCTTTGTAATTTTTTTATAGAGACAAAAAAACCCTAAATATTAAAAAGATTAAAGTACAAATCACTATTGGCAGCTTACTTAGCACTTAATTAGAAATTTCCCTCCTTTAATTGCTTTATGCAATAAAAAGAAAACAAATAGAGAGCAAATATTTAAGTGCATTTTAGATTCCTAGTTGTCATAGTTCACAGATTTTCCAAAAGAAATCTAGAAAATTCTAAACCAGAAAATTTCTAATCTGAATTTATTGTTCCTGCGTGTAATTATAAAAATATCAGTTTCAACATATATCTATACCAGTATTCAAAGAGCAGCAACTACCACACCTCTTCTTTCCCCTAGATTGTTTCGATACCAATGACTAGCTCTATGCAACTCAAGGCAAGCACCTAGGAGCTAGAAGGACCTGTAAGATAAACCATTTATTATTATTATTAACATTATTATTATTAGTAGTAGTAGTAGTAATAGTAGTAGTAGTAGTAGTAGTATTACTATTACTACTACTATTATTAAATGTTTTTTAAAAAAGGATTAGAGGCTGAATTAAAACCATAGAAAAAGTGTGCTACATGAACATGTGCTCAGATGGGAATTGAAGAGCATCTGTTTCCTGTCACAAAAGAAAGCTTAGCAACTCCATACACCATTTCTGGAAACTCAAGACCATTGATTTTATGTTTAAAAGGCATTGATCAGAACTCCTTTTGGGGAACATGCCAAATAGATGTGTATGAGAGTACTTTCCTTTCATAGAAGTACTGGCCAGGGGTGCACTTTCACTGCTTCCAAATTGGTTTTTGGTACACTGGGACCAAAGTTAGCAGTAATGGGGATTAGGAAGGCTTCAAGCCTGGCACTGTAAGGTTCTTGCTTGATGTAGCACAGACTGAGGAAGGTACAGCTAGCAGGGGGAGTGGCTGAGATATGAGGACACCATTATGCCTTGACACAGCTCTGCAGATCAAGATATGAGATATCTTCATACAAAACTACCAATAATTTCTTGGTGGGCTCTAGACACAAGTGAAACAGGGATTCTGGTTCTGCAGGGATTTTGGGAAGGCTTCAGTACTGCAAACTGAAGCAAATCTGTAGAAGCTGTTTGCAATAGCTGTGGAACTGCATGTGCTGAGGGAACTGAGTTCTCCAGCACTTCCATTCCAATGACTGGCAATATCTCCTTGGACAAGCAAACTATTTCTCATCAGCTTTCACAGCTACAGAACGCAAGTAAGAGTGCTTATTTTTTTTGAAAGAGCTTTTGAAGCTTGTGCACACAAAAAATTTTAGAAATGTGAGTGTTGAATTACATAATATTGTCTTTTATGGCTGCTCTGGTAGATTTTGGTATTATGTTAAAGTAAAATGCATCCTTGATGGGCTAGGTATAACTTCAAATAAGTTTTAAAAAAATCCAGACAAACCAATTGAACAAAATGGGAAAAAACCCCAAAACCCAACAAATTTTCTTTCTATTTATTAATTTAAGACAAAGGAATTTATGTTATTACAATTTATTTCCCCCTTTTTCTCTCCAGGAGAAACACACCTGAACCTTCTAAATTCATGGAGTGTGAAAACTATTTTGACTGGAATAAATTTTGTGGGAATTTTTCTAGTGATGTCGTAAGTTCTCTTTTATTCCGTTTCTTCTAAGAATGCTGTAATTCTGTGGACCTTCCTTGGGATACTGCTGGGTACTTTCACATTCCTGCCACATACCAGACTTGGTAAGAATACTGGCAAAGTGTGGTGTTGTCTCTGTATCAGTTTGTCCTAACACAAAGAGGATATCAGCAATGTGAGACTTCAAATAATATGAAACATTTAATTTATAATTGCTAGTATTAAATAGGTTTTTCTAAATTTCATGTTTATGGAGATTAATTATTTAGCAATTGCATGAAGTCTGAATATTTGTGTAAAATGTGTTTAACCTTAATAGTACAGAACACTGTGACAAGAATGTAATCAGAGTTTGGAAAACAAGGAAGGATTTAGCTGGAGTGCCCTTTTCTATGTGCCTAACTCTAAGTACATAAGCCTGGACTTTGAGCTCAGCCAGGCTGGAGTCCTGGTGCTCAGCATCTTGCTAGATCAAGACCTCAGGAAGGACAGATTGCCATTAATCCCTTCCTAATCGAGGACATCTTATCCCAGCTGCAGCTCTGCCTGGCCAGACCTGTCCTGTTAAGCAGCTTCAAGTTGTGAAGATGCTTGGCTGAACAACAAAAAGCGCACACCTGCTTTTTGTCATGGCCATAATGTACTTTTCTGCTGCCATTCTGACACCAGGGCTTCCTGCCCTCTTTCTGTCTTTGCATTGTCTCACTGTGGGGAAGGTGGGAAGCAGGCTAGCAGGAGCTGCAGCAGGCAGCATCCCTGGTGCAGCCCTGGCTGGACTGGAGGAAGCTTGGCTGCCAATCACCCCTCTCTTTAAGCTGTGCTACCCTTGTTCAATAGGGGTAATGGGTCCAGTGGGCAAGTTATAGGTCCGGTGGGTCTATTACACATTTTTATTGAAAAGCAAAATAAATAGCCCTGTAAAACTCACACACTGCCCCAGGGCTACAATAATTTATGCACCTTCTTTTTCCTTCTTTTTCTCTTTGCCTTTTCAGAGTTGCTCCAGTGAACCTTTCCAGAATGGCAGGTAAGAGCTTTTGTAAATTCATCACCAGTTGTCTGAATAAGACAGTATTTAAAATACTGCATGTTATGTGGAGAACTGCGTCAGGCCTTTGATTTGATTATACACATGTGTAGTACCAAAGGAGATCACATATTACTCAGCTAAACTTGTTTAATAGAAAGGGCATAAAAATCAAAGTATGTATAGTATCAGGTTTACTTTCCAGAGAGAATGTGTTTTTCCACAAAACTAAGGAAAGAGTAATTTACCACTCCAACAAGCTGGGAAAAAGGAGAACATTCTTTCCTAAACAGCTACAATTATGCATTTGGCAGGCAGTAGTAAAAGCAATTCTGCTTTCCTTCTTAGCCCATAATAAATCTGTACCTGGGACTGATTAGAGAGCAACTGGAGAGGTGCTGCTTTTCTTTCCAAGGTCTATCAATAATTTTTTTTCTTTTTTTGTTCTTTCTGAACATGTTTTAATGGTGGAATTAAGAGTGTCTCACCATCTTTGTGGTTGTGTCCCACTTGTTCTTCATTTGCAGAAGTACAGATTTCTTATAAGTGGAGGAGAGAAAAACCCCAATGTTAGAAAATCAGGATGATGTTTGAAATGACATGATAAAGGAAATAATCCTGATGGGAATCCCTTCATGCCTGCGTAAGTCTATGCTTTCTTGAGTATCATAGGAGGAGTATTTTGAATTATGCTTTGTCTGCTCCAAACCTGATACAAATAGTGTAGCTCAATATGAAAATGCTGCACCTTTAAACCTCTTAGAGAAAACCTTCATAAGGTAAGTGTAGCTTTTCTGTACCAAAATAAATGGCTCACTGCACTTCAACTCTGTCTCTTAAACTTGTTGCTTCATTAATGGCTGCATTAAGCATCTTTGGAAAAATTTACCTTTGCAGTGAGGGAAAAAAAAGCCTTAACTACATTAATTAGAGTGTAGCATATGCCAAAGACCAAAAGAAAGACGTATTTTCTAAAATTCTTTGTTCACTTTTATCCTTACTGTTAATAATTCGAATAGTCTCATTACCAGGTGGCTGTTGTGCAGGATGATTTTATCTCAAGCAGCTGTTTTCCTTTTCTATTTTACTCATGAGAGCAAAGCAAGAGGAAAAAAATCAATTTAAAATAAATAAATAACCCTTCCTCAATTCAATAGAACACTTTAGGCAGAGCACTTGAGACAGATGTTGAGGAAAGAGAAAACACGGCCTCTTTATGATTTATTCCTTCCCCTCTCACAAAATTGTCATTAACACCTAGAAATTGGGAGACAGTAGTAATTATTTCAGACTGAAAAACAGTGAATAAAACTTTATTGAAAAGCTCCTGCTAAGATTAGTTCTCAGCTGGAAACTGAGATTGCCATGTGGACAATGCCATGGCATAACATGCATGAGAAAAGAAGCAGTGAAGAAACTAAACAGGCATCCAGAACATGGGAAATAAAGGGATAGTCCTGGGACTATATCAGGTGAAGTATCTTGCGTGCTGTAATGGGTCTCTGCTCATGCAGAGAGGGTTTGGAATAGGCAGCTGATGGTGGAGAGCAGAAGAGGAAGCTGTTAGAACAGAAACTGCAGAAAGTTAACTTGAGGTTAAACCAGAAGATAAAGTTTAATAAAGAGGAAAGCTGACTTTATGGTGGTATTTTTCTGGAGTGTTTGGTGCTCATATTTTAGTGAAAGCCACTGAGCTAATAGTCCTGAAAGAGATCTTGGTTGCAGAACAGTAAGGAGGTGACTTGTAGTAGGCTGGCTTCCCTACCAGACTTGGCCTCAAAAAACTTCCCTGAGAGATGCAAAAGGATGCAAGTTACTCTCAGCAGTCCTAAATTCCAAGCCTAAATATTTCTTTATGTTTTTGCTAGGCAACCCCCTTGTTTGAGGTGTTTTTCTGGCTATTTAAATGATCAGGAACCTCAGAGGCACCTTGCTTTCTCTGTTGGCAAGAAATACAGGGAACCTTGGTGGAATGCAGGTGAGATAAATTCAACTCCCTCTGCTCATTCAGCCCAGGAAACCTTACTGGAGACAGTGGCACAAAGTAGGCATTTGTTTGCTAGGACCTGGGTTGCACTGTCAGTGCTTTAATGTGTAAGCACAGCATAAGCAACCTGATTACTTATTGTGTTCTTTACAGGCCAGATTTCCTTCTGTATGGAATAATGACTACACCACTATTTGGGAACAGTCGGGAATTTAAAGCAAGAGCAGTGCTATAGGCAGGCAGAAGGAAGTCCCTGAAGAACAGAGGACTTACAGATGGACTAGGAATATTCAGGCCTAATGTCTGGATTTAATTTAATTTTTATGCTGTTGTTAGAGACAGCCTGGAGTTTCTCTAAAGAATAAGCGAAGATACTGTCCTTTTACACTCCCAGGAGCGTAATCTTAAAAAATGTCTTCACTGTTTTTCCAGTGGCTACAGCTTCCCATCACATTGAGTTACCCTGTATAGTGAGGACATGTGGGGGGCATTCAACCCTCTGGCTCCCAGTGAAATTGGTACTGGTTGTCTCTCACCTTCCACTCTTAAAAACACTTGACAATTTGACATTCTCACTGCTAAGTGAAACTGACAGAGGCTCATCAGCAATAGGACATTGTTATCAGCCCTGGCAGAAATCATACCAAGAGCCTTATGTGAAGTGATGACTTGCATTTACTTCCAGCAGGATGAATGCAATTGGGTGTCAAGTGTTCCCAGTGTATGACTAGGGAACAGTGAGGAAGTTACTTAAAGAACTTGTGTTCTTCCTGCTTCCATCTCAGTCATCTTGGAAATAGATTGCAAATTGCTTAAACCCTAAAATACTGCAGAGTAAATGTCTCATTATTACACTGTAGTATGATATGACTTGGAAAAAACCTTAATATGCTTCAATGATTGTTTTCAGATGTTGGTCTTTATCAGACTCAAGATGCTGGGCAAAAGATGAAGGCAAATTGCTAGTACCACTCTGCTTGCCAATAATTCCTCCTGTCTTTTTTTTTCTTTCTCTCTTTCCATCCTTTCTTCCTTTTTTCTTTTTTTTTTTCTTTTTTTTTTTTTAATCCAGTTGTATTCATGAGACTAGTTGAGCAAGGCACACTGCACTGACCCCTCATATCTGGGACAGGCTTACAAACCCTGCCTTTGGCAGAGTGATGGAAAGCACTTCAGATCTGAGGGCTATAAAAAGCCAAGCTGAAATGAATTCTGTCAAGTCATAGCTGAATTTTTCTTGCAGAAGAATTCTCCTTTCCCTCTACTACTGCCACACAGCTCTTTCTAAATGGTCCAGAATTGGCTGTTTAATATCTCAGAATTCCAGGGTCTGGGACTGTTGGGAACGGAAGGATTTTATTGATGCCAGCTGATGGTGCTCTCATCAATTGAATGGAGGTGTGTTGACAGCCCTTGGCTGTGGGACTGAGAGACATTCAAGTCCCTCATCGAACAGTGACCTTGGAGAAAAGTGTATGAAGAAATTAACAGAAGAATTTCAAAAGGGTTAGGTTTCCATCCCTGTCATCTTATTTTGTGATACTCGCTTAATAAATAAAGAGATAGATTAAATGTTTTCCTCTCATTGCCCTGTTACTGTGCAGACCTGCTGGCAAAAATAAGTAATGTGACATTTGACTAAAAAAACCTGAATGAATGTAGGGCCCACTCTACTTAAAAAGAGTCATTATCACCCGGTGTAAAATGAATTGCTGTAAAAACCTTAACTCAGCAAGTGAAGGTTTTTCATCTTCCTCTTTCCTGGCAAGAGGTTCTGGTTTTGGTGCTTTTAACCCTTAATTTAAAATGCATTTCCAAAACAGAGGTAGATTATTTGAAAGGGCATCTGAATAACAGGAAAATAAGAGCCAAAAAGACCTTCCCAAGGAAGAAGCCATCCACTGTTTTTTTGTTGGTTGTTTTGTTGGGTTTTTTTTCCCTGAACATGGGAACTGCAGCAAAGGCTATGGATAAGAAAGAAAGGTCTCCAGATTTGTCTCTTGCCATAGCTGTAAGTCTCATGGAAGTGCACCAAGACAGTGTTATCTGCTGGCCAAATCTTAGTCCCTGGAGCCTCAGAAATCCAGAACCACTAAGTTCTTCTTTATTTCCTTGGCAACCACTGGGAGAAGCTCGAGCAACACTAACCCAAATAAACAGGTGAGAGAGTGCCTAACTGTTATCCACATTATCCTTTATTTTTCCTTGTTTTTTAGGTGTGTGGTGCTGTAGGAAACACCTGCATGAGGCTCTGGTCTCTTTCTACCCAGCTGACTTTTTTCAAGCATGCACTGGCTTGGGGTCAGCCCTTGCAAGCAGGTGTTTTCCTTCAGAATAGCTTTCTTGTCTGAATCCAAGTGGATCACAAGGGCCGAACTTCACTGCCGGAGGTCACAGGTCAAACACGGCAGCACGGGGTCCCTTGGGTCCTGTGCTTACCAGGTGTTTAATATTATCAGAGGTTATTTGCTGAAACCGTGATAGAGTGTTCTCAGCGATTCAAAATAAATTTAACGAGAACAGTTTTAAAAGCCCCCACATTAGAGGATGTCTGTTCAATGGACAGAGAGGTTAAAGTTAATTCGATCAGGCATATGTACTTTCTCCAAAAAGGAACATATGCACTCAGCGGCTTGGCCCCATTTGTTGCAATTTTGGGTCTCATTTCCATTTGCAAGAAAGATAACTACTTGCATATGGAAGCAATAAATAAGAGAAGTCATTAACATTTCTCTAATTTAGGGGGGAAAAAAAAAAGTCTTAACGAAGTAATATCTTTGCCAGGGCAGACAGAAATGTAAATTGGAGATTGGAAGGAAACCTATTAAAGGAATTTCTATGTTGCTAGTCTTTTTTAATCTAATGAATTTATGAATTGCCACTTGTTAGGTCATAGACTTCGTTAATTTCCTATGTGTTTAGTTAAGGAGAGAAAGTATGGGGCAGGAGGAAGGAGGGGTGAAAGGAAAATGCTTGTGAACAATGAACCTGAGCAAATATTTTTGTACAATGTGTTAAGGCTATTAGGTTCAAAATTTTTTACTAAACCCAGCTATATTTAGAAAATCTGAGAAAGGTTGCTCTGTACATCTACTGAACAGGATAATGTAAGTCTCTAAAACTTTTTCTGTGCTTATTCATATGCCCTTGAAAGCTGTAAAGGGTTAAAAGATTGTGACATTTGCTGAATAATTTTGTTTGAAAACATGAAAAATTTTAAGAAAGTGGTGTTACATTATGGTGCCAATTTACTAGTCACACATCTATGGGCCACACTTTCAAAATTATAGCTAATCAGATACCTCTTGGGCTTTCTTTGGTGCAAAGCATGAAGAGGAATTTTCACTCTCTTTTTTCCTGTGGATTGCAGAAGCTAAAATAGATACTGAACCTTGGTTCTCAAGAACCTTAGTACCCAAAGGTGGGAATTCTTTCTAGTTTGTTTGTTTGGTTTTTCTTTTTTTTTTGAAAAGTCAGCTTTTATTTTGAAGGAAATCACAGAGAAGGACAAACACCAAAAGTATTAGAGTAAGCAAAGAAAAATAAATCCCTGTTATTTTTGGTATAATTATTCAGCAATGGTTGGCAAATCAGTGCTTTGTGCAGTCAATAGCATTCTGCAACCCCACCCTCTCAATGTACTGAAAAGGTAATGGACTGGTCCTACTTCCATCAGTCATTGCAGGCCTTCCCATGGATCCCTGTCTGGACACACATAGAGTGAATGAATGATGCCAATTCAGTGGCTCTTTCAAGTGTATGACTTGGAGATAGCCATGCTAACAACTGCTTCAGCAATTGCTCCCTAAACATGCATCAGGCTTCCCTCCCAGACAGGCAGCTGAGTGAGCAGCATACTGAGCCTGCCACATCGATGCTGGCTACCTGCAGTTTCCTTCAGGAGGCAACCAGGTATTGAAAGCAATTTCTGAGGTGGCTGGATTTTTGGGTGTTAATGAAAATTGTTCAAATAGCAACATGTTGATGTACCAGGTGGCTACTTTCTCATCCCTGAGAGCTGTGAGGAATTAATTGTAATGGTATCCCTTATGAGCTGAAATATAGGTTACACGCATATGCATGCATGCGCAAGCACATGCACACTCTTGGAAATTCAAACCAAGCCTTGATGAAGTTTAGATAAAGTCCCCACTGCACTTTGGTGTAAATCTGTCCTTCTTAGTGATGCTTCTGGCTCCACTTAGACCACTCAAGCCACAGAGAAAACCAAAACACCCAAACAAAAAACAATCCAAACTCAAAACAAAGGCAGGTTTTGTTGCATTTCTGGCATAAAAGGAAGCAGAAACAAATGGAGATTGAACTAAAATGCCTGTTCTTAAGAGGCCCATGCCTACATTCTTGAGGGTTCGGATAGTTTGGATAAACACTGTACAAGTATTTGAACTTTTTGGTAGGTCTTCAAACTGAACCTCTGAACCTTCTGAAGTTCACAGGTGGCTTGCCACTTTTTTTCGGCTGTGGAGCTGGACTCAGTCTGCTTTCTCAGGCTCTTGATACTGAAAATATTTACCAGGTTTGCAGGATCCAGAGAAATCATGAATGCTCCTTTGGGTTTATTTCACCACGACAATGGAAAATTTTCTGCTAATAAATTAGTCATCAAGAAATTAAATAAGAGTTATTCAGATACAAATCTAGGCCTGAGAAGATCTAACCTTTCAGAAATGTCCTGTTACTGACCTCCTATGGAAGTTAAACAAGCCACTCTGAACCTCATTGATATGTTCGTGAAAGGGGAATGTCTGTGTTACAACAATGAACTTGTTATTTGTCAGATAGTATGGAAATGAACCCATCAGAAAGCCTACAAATCTACTAAGTAATTCCAGAGGGATGAGAAGAATACTGTGGTTTTAGTTGGCTAGTCCCAGGTACAATCCAAGGAGGAAATTCTTAGGAAGCCTAATGGACTTAAGTTACTAGTTTGCTTGGTGCTCAGTAATATTTAAAACAGCTTGGATTTTAAACCACATGAAAAATATGCTGTTTCCTCTGGCATGAGCCAACAGCTAAAGAAACTACATCTAACTCATGTGCCAATAATACATTAATTATTTATGTTTTCAATTACATGTCATAGTAACTTCCATGTGTAAAACTGAAAAATATATGCATACACCCTCAAAGAATTATCCATGTTTTTCTTAAAGCAGGCACTGTATCTTTGAAAGAGACTGCTTTCCCTTTGACCTAAGTGGAATAATTCCCAATGAAATTTCTGTGAGTCAGAGTGGGAGTCCTTTTCCTCTTCTCAACATGAGCAGGCTACAGTAAAACCCTCTGAAGCTGTGTAGAGTCAGAGGCTTGGCTGATGCTGTAGTGACTATGGAACTATGGAATTAGTTTGGGACTAATGATTGTTAACACCAGCACTAGAGCCAATATGATGGCCTGGAAATAAATTAAATATGTCTGTGTTTAAATGAAAAAGGAAGTGAATCTGAGGTAAGGGGGCTTTTAAGAGAAATGTCCTGGGCTTTGATAACACTTAAAGTTTTTAATTACAAAACTCTGGAAATTTAACAAGGAAGTCATTCATCTAACTTAGAAGACACCCTCAAAGTCATCTAGATCTGAAGCCTTAGCTTCAGTGTCTTACATGATCTTTCATAAGATAATTTATAAACAAGTTGGGCCAAAGGCACAGTGGAAAATACTGTAGTCTTGAATATCATGGGCTAAAAATATTAGTTGATACTTATGACAGATATCAGAAAATGTTGGGGATTTCTTCTAATCTGGACTTCAAGATGAGTGACCACTCAATGCTGTAATTGTAAAGGTCAGATCTACCTACTATAAATAAAGAGCATTTTGATGGGTTAGTTAGATTTCAAGCACTGAACTCAGCAAAGCCTGTCATTCATCACCTATCATTCTACTCTGAAAGAAACATATATTCCATGTATTTAGTATAAGAAAACATCTGTTATGCTGAAGTATGTGACTGTATAAAGATACAATAAAATATTGTAAAATTACTTTGTTTTTCTGTTGCATTTTAAAGTACTTCATGGCACAGTTTAGATTATAAAGTGTTATCACAATCCTAGTGCCATGCTACATGTCTTAAGTAACAGGAAAACAGATTACTTTTGTAGTATTTTGTGTGCATTCTAGCCAGTCATGTCTTTTCCATTTCTTGCCTCTCTACTACCTTAGAAAAGATATGAACAATATATATTCTTTCTTTTCCATATCAATGACCACTAATCTAATATTAAATTTCTGTGCTGTGGTGCATTAACACTGAAAAATAATCTCAGCATAAGAAGGAAAAATATCCCAAACACGCAGGAGATTGATAGCACAAAAAGATAGGGAAAAGAAGAAAATTTTCCTCATTTTTCTGGAATACAAATGCATTAAATTTTTGGGTTTGTTGTTGTTTTTGTTTTTTTTTTGACAATTCTTGTATCTGTATGGTTTATAGAGCTCTAGACACTTGCTATATATTTGATTTCTCACTTAAGCATAGTTTCACTAACAGAAGCATTGCACAGTTGCAGTATGCTAAGCACCAGTTAAAATAATTTTAAAACCTGTTCAAATAATTTACGAAGACCTGCTCACTGATATGAATTGCCATGTTTTGACATTTACTAAAGAGAAGAGCATGGAATGAGGTAGAGATGGGGAATATCGACTGCATATCTGTGACTGGCACTTCAAATGGCATGTAGCTCTCATGACTGAAATTGGTCCTGTCTTCTTTTGTGTCATCATCTTGAAATGACTGTTTCAAAAATGAGATTGAAAACAACATCTAAATTGTACCTACTAATTACTTGAGGTGAACTGAGTAGTTGTAGTTTAATGTAAGGCATTGCTGGTCCAAATCCGGTGGCTCAAAAAAGAACCTTTACACTTCTTGCTGCCTATGCAGCATCTGTTGTTTCATTTGTGTTTTAACAGTGGTCTCCACTGGTTCAGTTGAATAATTTAAGTGCTCAATGCTATGTGTCATATTCTAATGTATTCAAAAAATCCTCATGGTTGGTAGGAGCATTACAGGAACTTTGGGACACATATGACCCCCACAGCTACAGATGGAGGCCAGTTGAGGATATCTCGGGAGATAGTAGAAAGAAAATTGTATTTAGACAAACACAGTTTAAAACCTGTATCATCAAACCCACTTGGAAAGTGCAAAGGTCTTCCCAAAGCTCTGTGTCTTATCTGCAATTTATAAGCGGACATTTTGATACTATGGGGTGTCTCATGCAGTGGCCAATGACAGCATTTGGGAACGCAAATCTTGTCCTCTGGAATTACTGAAAGGATTATCGGGGTTAAATTTATTAAAAAGAAAAATAAAATTTCGCCTTCTAGCACTCAGCCTAAAGTGGGCTCCTGTTTTTCATCAGTTGAAAATCCCTCTAGATTTCTTTGCATCTAATCTTAAATGCCTTGTAGTAACCAAAACATTGCATAAGGCTGGCAGAGGTGGCATGGGATCCACACACTACTGGTGACCCATCCATTACTGGAATGGTCTGGTCTATGTCAGGAGAGATGCTCTGCATGAGCTGATAACAACTATGTCAAAGGGTGAGCAAAGTATTGAGAGCAGTTGATTGTGTTGACTAAAATGTGAGCACAGATACCAATCTGGGGATGCCTGCATTTAAATATTTGTTGTTTCAGATGGACTCCTGCCTCAACTCCCCTGTACTGACAAGGAGGTTGTTCCAGCACAAGGATTTGCTGGTCTTCAGACTTCTATCAAACTTTTGCCTTGAGTTCCAATCCAGAAAATACTGGTCCCCTGGTGATCACAAAGGTATTTTAACTAAGGACTTAGCTTTAATTGTCTGACATCGCTGGGATTGTTCATCAATTTGCAGGAATCAATGTGTAAAACTCTTTTTGACTTCTTTCATTATAGGCCAGGCCTATTTCAGATATCGCATGAGCAAGATGCTGGAACAAGAAAATCTTGCATCAGCTGAGGTGGTTCAGTGACTTGGGATTTGATTTGAAAAATCTTATTGGCCAACTTCAGTAACTGAAGGATGAGTTTCTAATAAGGTAAGTCTAATGAGTTGCTAATAAGTTAAGTTTCTAATGAGGTAAGTCTTTACTAAATTGCCCCCAACACAGTAAAAGGCACAACTGGATTTTTTTATCTCTTTATGCATACAGCTGCCAGTGATATTTTGTGTTTCAATGGTAAATAACAATTTTAATTAGCCTTCTCTGTGGGGACTTTTGGTCATTTATTAGTGACATTCCTCCATACAAATTGTTGCATTGTATTTTTGAATGTTTCTATGGACCCATTTGCTGTCAATTGATTTCACATTCAAACCATCTGCAATGACTCATTTGTTAGGTCCAGAGTCTCATTATTTGCATGGACTACTTGTATTGATATCATTAGCCTTGAACAACCTCAGTAGTCCTGTTCATGGTCATGAGCTTTTAAGTCATAAGCTCAGTTCTTATCAGCGTTCATCTGTCAAGTTTTCAGTCACTTCTAATTAGTCTCAGGTTAAAAAAAAAAAAAAAAACAAAAAGGAACATAGCAGCAACCACTTCCCCACCCCCCCAAAAAAATACAACAAAAAACCCACCAAACAATTGTGACACATTCTTACTGGCCATGATTCCTTCTTTGTCACACACTCAGACAATCATTTCCATGTCAACAGTCCATGAGCATTTTATAATGTCTGAAATGCTTCTAAATATGAATTACATATCTGAAAATTATTGATGACATTCTTGGCATTCCATTAATGTTATTTATTATTTATTGTGTGTGAGACGGAACTGCCTAGAGGCCTTTGCAAAGGATCAAGGGCCTGTTGAGCTAATCTCTTGCTAGGCATATCAATCCAGATGGATGAGCAAATGCAGGAGCACATGGCAAACAGCAAAACCTGTTTGTCAGTTCAGCATCCCAGCCTGCAAAATACAGCCGTAGTACAGAGGCAGTGGCACAGTTCATGCTAACTGGCACCATCAGCTGTCACAGCTGAAAGGACACAGACTGAACAAAATCAGGCTTGATTTAGACTTATTTACTATGAATTGCCTCATCTGCTCTTTGGCCTGCATGATCATGTTTTCTTAAGAAGGCTTTGAAGGTAGGAAGAAGTGTATTTTGAACCTGTGATATAGAATCAGAGTGTGGCTGAGTGGAATAATCAGACTGGGAAATGCAAAATTCATCCTTTGTACCATGTTATTACACATCATCTCATAGACCTCTTAATTCTGGCAAAAGAGGAAACCAATACTAATGTTGTGTTGCACTAATTTTATGAATTCCAGAATCTTAGAATCACTCAAGTTGGTTAGTACCACAGTGGGTCATCTGGTCCAGGCTTCTTGTTTAAGCAGGGTCATCCTGGAGCACATTGCACAGGACTGCATCCAGACAGTTCTTGAAAATCCCCCACGTGGACTCTCTTTGACATGGGCGGCATTAAAACACTCATCAGGTCTTTATCACCAGAAATTCCTTTCACCTGCCATCGATAATGTATTTGTTGATATTTCTAATTTCAAGCTCTCCATCTTCTTCACACTGCACTATCAGGAGGAAAACAACCTAATATTTAGGACCTCCCCAGTGACCAGGAAGAGTTGGTGTCAATGATTTGTTGTATTGCAGGTCTCTGCCATGAGCTGGGGTGACTTGTATGGGCTTTCTCAGTATTTTTTTCACGGTGCATTTTATGAAGAATGACTCTTTCCTTTGGGACCATCAGTATTCACAAACTTATTTTTGATAGGTGGCCTCTGATTTTCATCTCCTGATCTCCCACATCACTTTTAGCAGCCTTTGTTTCATGATGTCAGGAGAATGAAGGGTTGGGAGGCTGGTGATGTCAGATACCAGGAGTTGAAGTGTGGCAACAGGGTTGTTGTGTGAGGCTTTTGCCAAAAGCCACAGTCTTTTATTAACCATCAAAGTTTCTCCCATTAAACTGCTCATGCTCAAAGGCCTCTGAAAGCAGCCCAGAAAATACAACAGAAATCAGGAAATTTCCAAATGGCAACAAGGCCCAATAGCCAAATAAAATAAATGAGCTGACCTAGGAAATCCTTGTAACTTGCCACCCAACAACAATAAACCAGCCCTACAACACACAAAGTAGAAAGGAAACAAAGAAGTCTTTTAATTATTTACAGTAGTCTGATTGTGGCTCAGTAAACATTGGTCAAGGACTAATAAATTTAGCCTCAGTAAAGTGGGCTTATGCAGCCATATATAGCCTGTACATTTAACACAGCAGCTTTTTTGACTGGTTCCAGCCTAGCATAAATAAAGTCTATCTAACAGAAGAGCTGTTAACCTGGGAGATGGTTTTCCACCTACTAGTTTCACTGCAGGTATTTTATAATTGGATATATTCATTAGGAATTTTTGCCTTAAACTGAGTAGGTCAGGGAGACTACTTTAGAGAAAAAAATGGTGTGCTGGCAGACAAAAACCTCCTGTGGTAGGGACAAGATTGTCCCACTGCATCCAATGGCTTCTCCTAAGTCCTTGGTCTCTTCTCTGAGGGACTGCTTGTACCTCCCAGACATCTCCTAGGTGTCTCTGTCTCCTCCCAGAAAACCTTTGGCTAGCATGACTCATCCAAAGGACAAGGCATATGTGGCATTGAATGTCTCCGCCATGCTCTGTGAAGGGCAAGGCAGGGCACTTGGGGCTGGTGGAGCTGGGCATGAGGGAGACAAGAAGCTCAACTTGTTGGGCCCACAACACAGATATAGTAAACAAATACCTGAAGAAAACAGGAATTTCCAATATATGGTCTGATTTGTATAAAACACCAGCAAAACCAAACCCACAATTCCACAAATTTGGAAATGAATATGATTTCATCTTTATTGGAAATAGCATTTCATTTTGACCACACTAATCTTTTTCAAGAGTCTTTTAATAGATTGTTCCTTCTTTTGCATCAAATCTTCAGCCTTAACTTTAAGGCTCTTTTTGGACTTCCTGCTCTTTAATCTTCCACTAGTCCAGTTCTCCTTCTGGTTTCATCTTCTGTGTTCCCTAAATAGCTGCAGGCCTCCTCCAGTGACTCTGGGTACAACATATAAACAAGCTGGCATTCAATTCACCTCTTTCCTTCAGAGAACATGCCTTCCTGCAGACCTAGTCCTGGTCTCCTATCCTCTAGTTTTGTAAACTGTAGTTTTACCCCAGAAAACTGTATTTTAAACTGTATTTTAAAAGTGTATTTTACCCCTAGTTGGTAAAATAACAGTGTGACAGCAGCAGTTCACCTTTCCTCCCTTCTTCCCCTGCCAAACAGTTAAAAAGTTGTGCAATAACCAAGAAGGGCTGTTTCCCTTTGCTGCTCGTGGCTTTTGTAGGCAACATCTGTCCTGTTAAGCAGAGAAAGTTATCACAGGAGACAGGGCATTATGCATTGCAAATCAGGAGCTTGGTATTATGTAACAATCTGAAAAATATGCAAGTATGGTTTGAATGAGATACAACAATTGCTGGGCTACCAAACAGATAGCCAGCCAGGAAAGTAATTACAAATACAGATAGAAAGGAAAAAAAAAAAAAAAAACAAGAAAGAGACACTAGGGAAATGTCTTACAATATTTTCTGGTAATCAGTCAGTAGTTTGCTGTCCTTAACATGGGTCAAAAAAAATCTTACAGGTTAAATTCCATTGGGCTTTATGTTATTTTTTAATAAAAAAATAATTTAGACAAAGCCCCACAGGAAAAAAAGTCAACAATGTAGTTATCTTTCAGTATATTCAGATGATAATTGTTATTTGGAGCATAGGATATGCCAGATGGTATCATTTCAGCAGTTTATCTACTTTCCAGTGACAGGCTATATATGATACTGATCATAGAGAGTTTTTCTAACACCCAGCAGAGAGTTTATCATAAACACTTTTAGCTCTTTTAATAGCCTTTCTCTTAACTAAAGTGTCATTTTCATTGAGTTTATTTAGTACTGCCGTTGCTTTGGCAAGGAAGAGAGGAGCAATATTTTAAAAAAGTGTACACATAGAAGGAATAATTTCAAGTAAATCTATGCAGAAACGATTGAATCTATCACAAGGAAATCTACTTTGAAAATACACTTTTAATCAAATTAATCTTATCCATGTTTTGACAGACTTAAAAAACTCACGAAAAGACCCAAGATTATTTCAAGGAGAAAATCATCAAATCGATTTCACTTTGCTAAAAAAACCCACCATTTTCATTTCAGTGTAATTTATTTGTTTTCTTTTGAAAAATTGCTTTGTTTGGTTTGTTTCCCCAACGTAACTTAGCAGTGGAAAGGACTTTTTCATCCCAGTAAACCTTTTTTTTCAGGAATTTTTTAGTCTGGTAGCAAAAGCTGATTATATGGAAAGGAACTTTAATAAACAAACGGGCATTCATTCTTCCATAACTGTTATTATCTGATGCGGCCAATAATTGATATTAATTAGTTTGGTTTACTTTAATTGAGACAAAAAAAAATTGAACCTGGCAGTTTTGCATGACTTTTGGCTGTTAAGGTGGAGCTCCATCAGTACTTTGCATATTGGTTTGCCTCCTGTTCCAGACAGAAATTGAGAATTTAGATCCCCTTTTTACAGACATCCTCTTTGGAGGATAAGAAAAATATTTAAATCAAAGATATTCTCTCTCCTTAAAATTTCTTACTGGCTGCATTAATTGGCCCATCTCACTCCTGCTACCTGTGAGTCCCATTTCACTCACACCAAGACAGTCCAAGTGGCAGGAGAATAGACTGATGTCACAAATTCTGCTCTCAAAGAAGGAGCCTGGTAGAGCACACCAGTTTCTCTAGGCTGTGGTGTACATGTGTGGCTCTGCTATGCTTTATGCCCAAACCCCAGTGAAGGCCAGCTCTTTCTTCTTGAGGGACAAGACTTCTACCTCTCCCCTTCTAGTTCTGTCTTCATCTTCTTGTCTTTTGTATGTGCCACTCAAAAAAATTCTGCAACCAAAAAAAAAGGTTAAGCCCTATAAAAATGGTATATAACTTAGCCTATGGATAGATTTTCTTTCCCCTACCTACTTTATAGCAATGCCTGAGGCATATGACAGCAGACCCTCTTCTTTTCTAGTGATTTATGGACAGCATTAGACCACTAGCATATTTTTAGTTCCTCTCTTCACTCTGTGCTCATGTCAACTTGTAAA
The DNA here is from genome assembly GCF_000277835.1 of Geospiza fortis. Taxonomy (NCBI): domain Eukaryota; kingdom Metazoa; phylum Chordata; class Aves; order Passeriformes; family Thraupidae; genus Geospiza; species Geospiza fortis. The sequence continues at coordinate 3,638,138 of NW_005054342.1, read as the reverse complement.
GATTTATTTCTCTTTCATGCTTTTGCCCAGTGGGAGTTAAAAAAACCTGGAGATTTAAGTCATAGTACCAAAATGATGTGAACAGTGTTCTCTGTCCTAAGTCCTTAAATTTGTACTACATGTGAGAAGGAGAAGGAGAAGGAGAAGGAGAAGGAGAAGGAGAAGGAGAAGGAGAAGGAGAAGGAGAAGGAGGAGAGGAGAGGAGAGGAGAGGAGAGGAGAGGAGAGGAGAGGAGAGGAGAGAATGTTGTTGGTCTATCACAGAATGAGAAAACCCAGAAAGAATGACTGACCAATTTCTAAAAATGAATAATTAATTCTCAGTTTTATTTACACTTTCTCTGGGTCCACTTAGATCTTTAATGAACAATATGTTCAATTTCAAGCAGTGTAAGATATTGTCCTTCTATGAATGTTGTGACCTGGCACAACTGGCTTTTACAGATTTTTTTTTTTCAAAGAGGAGGAGACACACTTTTGAATGTTTCTTCATTTTTTTTAATCTGAAAGCTCTGCATTATTGAAATTGGAATTGAAAAATACCCAGATACAGACATCTTCTAAAGGTTTCCATGTTGTCCCAGTCCTGTTTTTATAGAATCATAGAATGGTTTGGGTTGCAAGGGACCTTCAAATGTCACCCAACCCCTCTGCAATGACAAAGGACCTCTTCCACTAGACCAAGTTGCTCAGAGCCCTGTCCAACCTGACCTTGAATGTTTACAGAGCATGGGTGGGAACTACCACCTCTCTAGACAACCTGTTCTAATGTTTTACCACCCTCATTTTAAAACACATATTCTTTATATAGAATCTAAATTGACCTTCCTTCAGTTTAAAACCATTCCCCCTTGTGCTATCACAACAGGCACTACTAAAAAGTTTTGGCTTGTCAAAACTGTAACGTCACCTTAGACTGGCATATCTCTTTCCTGCCTTGGCTGCAGATGCTGAAAGAAATGAGATGAAGTATCATTAGGATGTTTGTTTTGTGTAAGAGGGAATTAGAAAGTACATGATTTGAAATAATCTTTCTGTTTTCTTCAGTGATTTTTGTCTAAACATGTTCCCCCTTCCCAATCCTGTCTTGAAACAGAATTGCCCTCAGCTGAATAGCCAGAAGTGATTATTCAGTATGATCTGGATTTACCTCTGAGTATGCTGGATCAAATTTATTTCTCAGTGGTAATTGCAATCTAGCTGTGTTATTACAGTTTCTTCATGACTGTATTCATGGCTGGCAACAAAAACAGGGAGCTGGCACTGAAAGCTCTTCCCAGGAGGCATTCTTCTTTCATTTTTGCACTATTTCCTTGATTTCCTAGAAGAGATGTGAATCTGAGGTGGCCTTGCCAGTGATTCTATGTGCCTGTCCATTAAAATCTTCAACAATCATTTTGCAAATGTGTAGAATGATCATAATGCTGTATTTGTTATTGCTATGGCAGTGATTTCAAGCTCAGTTCCATATGTACTGTGAGTAGCATTGGGAATTAGATTAAACAATTATTGTACAGAGCTACTTATTGTCAGAATATTTCTTTTCTTGGTGCATCTTTGGCCATCCTGAATCCTTTGTTCCAAAATTGCAACAGAAGTTAAGTCTAACCACAAAGATCAATTTATTTCCTGCACTGTGGAGAATGTGTGTATGAGAGTGGAATACCACCTTATTAACCATAAATGAAATAAAGATATATGCTATGAAAGTTCCCAGGATGCAAGAAATTTTTGGTCTTCTGTTAGAAGTGTCAAAAATTTTCCAGTTCCAGAAGAAAGGCATTGCTGCTCAGGTGCAAAGCTTTGCAAGATCTCACCTATAATACTCAACCACTGCTCAGGTTCAAAACCAAAAAATTCATCTTGAACAGGGTGAGTTAAGATGGTCAGAGGAGGAAGAGCTTGATTAGAAGAGTAAGACTACAACTTGCATAGCTTAGTGGAGAGGGGGTGTAAAGAATGTGTGATTACACCAAATAATACAAATAAAAGAATCTGTATGTGTAAGCACACAATAGAGAGAGAGAAAAATTCTTTAGACTAATTAATAACATCAAGTAAAAGAAAGCCCTGATACAAAAATGAGGTTCTGGTATAGCTTTGAGAAGATACTCCAGTAAAAGGACAGAAAACTCTAGTCAAACAACTGGGAAGCACGCTTGATGACCTATGAAATGGAGCACTCCCTGGTGCTCCATTCTTACTCTTTTGGAAAGCTTTCTGTCTAAAATGCAAACATTTCTGTATTCATTTTTATGTAGTAGTGACCTGCTACGGCCAATATAAGGAAATTGCTGGGCATGTGATGTTTGACCTTTGTTTCATCCCCAGTGTAGTCAAGCTATGTTTTAATTGGGATCAACAGTATTGTCTTCATCACATCCAAGATGAAGTAAATTACAGGGAGGGAAAGGTCTATTTTATTTTTACATCTTGCTAGAAATCAGTGGTTCAATGGTTGCCAATATGTATGCAGGTTCCTTACAAAAATTTTTATTTTTATCGCTCCCCCAGGGTTGGATGTTCACAATCTTTGAAATATCCACCCAGTGAGAAGCAGTGATTTCCAGCAAGACATTTAAATTTCACTGGTACTGCCCTGCTGTTTCAGAACAGTGAACCAAGGGAGTGCTCAGCTAAATCTCTGGTAATACTGACAGCTTAGGTTTGATAAGCTCTGTCCTTCTTCCCTTTCTTTTAATTAGGTAAACTAGCATTGTTCCTTACTGTTTGAAGAGAAGGATGGTCTGTGGTTCCCTTCTTAGGTTTTTTTGTGGTTGTGCCTGGCATTGTGACAGCCTTTTCCTCTGTTTAAATGGTGACTAAAATATATGATTTTTTTTCCTATTTAGGTGCCTAGATCTCTAGGGCAGACTAGTACTTCTGCGTACAGCACTAGCTAAAAAAATCCTCATAGTTCAAGTGAGGCCCATAATGATATGAATTGTAATTTTGACTGAGATTTATTCCAGAACATTCACATTATTAAGGCCATTTTATCGAATGCATGGATGATTTTATTCTTAAATCTTCAGTACAAAAGGAAGCTCTCAAAATTTCTCTGCAGCTTAATGCCATCAGTATACATAAATTTCAACTAAACCCAAATTTTATCTCAATATTTATTTTATTACCAGTTGATGAGTCCATGGGCTGAAGTGCCATTCACAGCACAGGGGTGCTTCATAATAGACTATTTTGCATAAGTACTAAATAATTTACATATATAAATTATATATCAAAATGCTCTCTAGAAACTATTCAATTCCATGATATTGTTGTCTTGTAGCCTTTAATACTATTGAGTCTTTAATTTTTAAATCCAGCACCTCTTCCAAAGTAAACCCACAGGAATTTAATTTTTTTTTTTTTTAAGAATTGTACTGACTTTGTTATTAAGACAAAAACTTGAACCTGATTTTGCAGCATTAAGGGAGACACAGATGACTCCATCAAAAGTTTTGGCTCATGAAAAAGCTTTCCTTGAAAAGCTCCACATGAAAATTATTTAAATATCAAAAAAAGTAATCATCTAGAAAATTGTAGTTGTTCAGAAAGGTAATTTGATGGTCATGGAAGTACTGCTTCAGTGACTTCAAGAATCTGCTCTGTTCAATGAGCAATGAAAGCACTACACTCAAAAATGGGAACAAGAAATGAAAAGCAGTCAGTCAGAAGAAGGATATTATCCCACCCAAATTTACAAAATTTATAAAATACCAGCAGAAAATTAAGTACAGCTGACTGGATTAGAGACCATCTTCTATAGTTTTGCCAGCGGGTTTTGGGGTTAAGATTGATGGGTCTTCACAATGCACATTACGAGTTTTTCATTTGTCAACATAAACTGCTGAAGAAGAAATATTTGTTTTAGGTGATTAAGTGCACTGCATATTAATGATGCATTGAACATATAAAACAAATCCTGGTTTAAAAACAGTATTTAAATTTGTTCTATATATATATAGACAGGACTACTTATAGCCTTCACAATGAATCTGTTAAAACATTGGGTCAGAGCTGCCACACTGTCATTAGCAAATTTACTTATTAGTATTTATGTAAGTCAAAACTAGAATATAGTAGCTTAACCATGCAGTTTTTAAAGCCTGAAATTTTAGACACTTCCAGCAATGGACTAATCTGAATGTCTTGTGTCATGCCCTGCAGCCCTTGTGCATGTCTAAGGCAACATAGGATACATAAAATATTACTGTGTTCCTCTGAGTGATTCCAGCCTTAGATGCCCTTTTCAGGATGAGCACATAGCTCTCTATACTCCATACTCTGCATAACTGGCATGCTATGATTTCCTAAACACAAGTAATCCATTGCAATCGGGCACGGCTTAACATGCATGAGACCTTGTCCATCAGATGTAATGTGTCTGCAGGAGATCCACACCCTTTGGTAGGGGGCAAAATACAATGTCCCATGGTGTGTGCAAATTGAGCTCTAGATCCTGTTCACTACTGTGAGAGCTTTCACACCTGTCTCAGATGTAAACACTGACTTACATTTGGTTCTTAGCTATCTGCAATCTGGTGCTGAATCCTTTCTCCAAAGCTAGGGGGAATTAATTTTGTTTCTAGTAAACATGTAAATAAAATCTGTCATTTTAGCAAGCTTTTGCTTTTACAGATGGTAGTCTGCCATGGGGTTAGAAAGCTGTGCAACCCGTTTGCTTTATTTTTGACTTACTGAGCCGCATAACATTTTATGTTTTGCATAGCCCCCAGCAGAGCTAAAGCATTGCAAAAAACCCCCTTTGCTCAAAAAATTTATCTTACAAGAATGGGCAGTGAGTTCAAGTCTGCTAGCAAAGGTTTTTTAAAACTGTAAAAGAAGCATTCAACAAATCGAGAGGACTAGTGCAATACACATTATTTTGACTGTCCTAGCAATCCCTGGGAAAGATTCAGTAACCTGAACACAAGTGTGTAGTGCAGTTTGATATTTCCCAGGATACCCAAGACATCTGCATTGGGCTGACAGGTATGTCACAGGACTTACAAGCGACCTGTGTCCTCCCAGACAGGCAGCTGGAGACCAGGTGGGGTCGCCTGAGATGTCTCAAGTGGCAACAGATGCCAGTGTTTAAGCAATTGAATTCCACCCTTTGTGTACAATAGAAGCCGGACCACCGTATGTGTTGCCTTGTCAGACACAATGCAGCTAGCATGAAAGCTTTCTCTCTGACAGGAATCACCATCAATGATTTGTCTTTTAAACCATGCTTAATAAATTATTAAGAAATGAAACCACATGCATTAAAGAAGCTTAGGCTGGGTTCTGAGCTAATATAAATTATTGCAGCTGTAATGACTTCAGTGAGCTGACTCCTTTCTTTTAATCAGCTGAGGAGCCCACTCCTAATGGAGCGTATGCATGTCTTTTACATCTCACATCCACTGACGTGGGATTTCCTGGAGCCAAGAATATGCGCTGCTTGGCAAAGTGTGTTGGGATACAGTTGCTGTCATTTGGGTAGCTTCAGACATTGCACCTTCCTTAGGCAGCGTTAGTGTGGCTTGCAGCTGCCCTTCTGAGTCACATAGAACAAAATTAAACAAAAAAAGAAAGCAAAATGCTCCTTAACTGTGTGTGGGAGCACATGTCCTTCAACCACTGCAAAATTTTTTTTGTAGCATTTGGGTCAGATTCCTGAGGGCCTGATCTTTCAGGAGGATGTGGTTAGTGGCTGTACTCCTTATTCCTGTGAATGAATCCTGGCACATCTGGTGGAAAAGATATATGGCCCCATCCAGGGAGCATCCCACTGCACAGCTTTGTCTGTGGAAATTAGTTCCTCCAGCAGTATATGTGTCGTGTATCCATCCTGCCCATTTCTCAGTTAGAGACTGCAAAATTTGGGGTAAGAATAAGCGCCTATTACAATAATATTGTTTCTATTGCAATGTGAGCAGAATGTTGGGACTGAAAAGGAACTTTTTTCCCACTGTGTGGTTTTAGCTTTTTCTTTAAAAAAAACCCAAACTAGTTCTTGGTATTATAATTCCTAAAAAAATCCCAAAAATTAGTCAAGATTGCTTTCGAGATCAGAGAAGAGCAGGTCAGACAAGCAGATGAAAAATTTATGTCCACCTAATGAAAACCAGTCTGTTTAATTTAGGCTGATAATATAGGCATCTGCCTGTTGGAGGCATCTGCCTATTTCTGTAGCAGTTCCAAAGAACCTAGACATTAGGACTGTACATAAAAAAAAAAAAAAGGCATATTTTAGGTGTTAAATTTAGTTGCTGTGGATTTCACCCTAAAACCTTTAAGTATGTATTTTATCTCATGCAAGGAGGAGCTGTATGTGAGTGACCAGTTTCTTAATTTTTCAGTATAAATTGTCAGTACCTTTTGGAAAAGAAAAACCAAAACAACCCACTTTGTAATAAGAACTATTTCATTTCTTTTCTCTTTTTATTGGTAGGCAAGATATTGGTGTTTTAACCTGTTTTTCACTCTCCCCTTTTTAAATATAGGTAAAATTTCTTCAAGAAGTATATGCTTTTATTGTTATAAATGGAAAAGGGAATTTATATACTATAAATGTAAGACATTATGGTTACCTGTAGGAGAAAAAACATAATCGTATTTACTGAAATGACTGTCAAGCAATGGCAGCTGTCAGACCAGGCATGACAGTAGAGCAGAGATATCACATGGATTTGCCAAAAGCCCATTCATATCAGCATTTAGAATCACAATTTTCTGCAGTATTTAGCTGTTTGTAAACTATTTTAGGCTGAATATCAATTTTAGTTTTGACCTATTACACAGTTACCTTGTTCTCTGTTCTCCGCAAAGGGAGAACTGGCTTGGCATAATATTTAGTTACTTTTCTGAAGAGAGCTATTTTCTGAGTAATTGGTTCTGGTTAATGGGGGAAGGCTCAGACATGAGCTTCCTGAAATTTATATGCGAGTTACAGCTCAAGGTGAGCTAAATGCCACTTGTCCATGAACAATGCACGGACAGCTTGAGTCTGCTGCTGTCACCAGGTTCTGCAGAAAGGTTTGGTGATGGAGGGCTCAAACTGTGTTTCCAGCACATGGATGAGGTGGAGCCTCCTGCAGCACTTTGAGGGTTTCCAAAGTGTTGGGTATGCTTTGTGTGGTAATGAGATTTTCATCCAGCAAGGGAAAACAGCCGGCATGTTGCTAGGCTGTGGAGTGCCAGTCTGGAGAAGAAAAACCTGTGCCTACACACAGCCTCAACCTCTGGGCACACTGTTTCCCTTCTTTGGTGTACTACACAAGCACTGTAGGAAGTGAGTCTTGTATTAGTATCAGTAAAGCTGGACACTTTCTGTTGCAGAAAAACAGTGCCTCATCCTGGATTCACCTCTAACCATGCCAGTAAAATGTGGAGGGAACCAACATTATCATGGGTTTTCTTACCATGCAAGAAGAAGTTTGGATTTTATTCACCAAAAAGTTTATTCAAGGTTCACAGAACAAACTAGTCATTTTTGTTAGCATTACACTGCTGTGAAAAATTGTGGTTGTGTGAGGGTAAAACCTGATGGAAGTTCCGCTACAGTACTCACCTTGTTCTAACAACTTACCCTTCCTCATTTCACTTCCCACAGTGGGTTATTTACCACCAAACAGGCAGATTATTTATGTTTGGATATGATTAGATTCTGATTTACTCAGCCATGGCCTGATTCTACCTTAAGCAAGATTTTCCTGATTACATCATAAACCACTCGGTGAGATGTAAACATTTCTTTGTCCTGCATGTCAGATATCCTTCATTTCATAGCAAAGGATATATAAGAAAAGATAAGTTTACCCAGGGGAAAGTGAAAACTAAAACTAGATGTGAGATGTTTTTGCATGAATCAGAGCAATTACTTTTCCTTTTTGACTCTCTTCCTCCAAGACATACTCTAGGTTTCTTTTTTTCTATGTAAGAAGTTCTGTTCCTAATTTGAAGAACAATGGCATATGTTTGCATGAGTTTAGTCTAAGTAAGAGGAACAGCTTCTTTAAATCCAGCTGCAAACTGTGTTTAAATATCTATCCTTCATATCAACTGAAAATTGAAAAAGCATGAACTGAAAAGAGATTAAAAATTCACCAGAGACTTCTTCAATGAAAAACTGATAAATACATAAGAACTGTAAAGAACATGAACCAAATGTCCAAAGATATGATACTAATCTGATTTTAAATTTATCTGATAAATTCTGGAAAAACGAGAAGCTCAGTCTTAATACAGTGTTTACATGCTGAGATTTATTTTCTAGATTTTTTTGTAGTAGAATGACAATAATGAAACCTAGAAACACATGAACTCCTATAATAGAATAATTGGCTAAAACGGTAAAATACTGTATATAAACTCAGTTATGTTAGTTTTTAAAACATGTTTGAGGTTATGTATGCACAACAACACTGCTAGAAAGTTATTTTAGAGATTGAGTGTATTTTTCCTTTCACAAGATAATTGTACTGTTTGCAAAGCTGGGAGTCAACAATCTAAATTGAATAATTTTATAAAATGTATCTAATTTTCTTGATTTACAGTGGAATTAGATATAATTAGTGGAATTAGCAGTGAAATTGGCCTTTTAACACTCTATGATGGTGCTTGATCATCTTGTACTTCCAGGATACCATTAATTCTTTTAGTATGTTAGAGAAATTATGAAGGATATACCCACATAAACCCTTGGATCTAATTTGAACCATCAAAAATAAAAAAAAGAATTTAAATTTTCTTCTTTCTAATAATTTTTATAGATCCATGAATCCTGCAGGCCTCTTTTGATGTATTATGCATAATTTGGTACCCCGTTTCCTTCATCAACATATGCATATTCATTTACACCAGTTAGAGTGCTAAAATCTAGGAGAGTGCTTGGAAATGAATGTATGATATGGTTCCAAATCCTTCTTCTCAAATAGAAATTAAATAGATCAAGTTCATCCCCACTGGTTTCTACAGAGCTACATGAAGAATTAATTTATCATCACATACCTAAACGGAGTTATTAGTAGGCACTTAAAAATTTGTTTATCCATTTCAAAGTAAATAAACACTCCAGTCAAAATTCATGTTGAGTATAATTTAACTAAAAGTGATTAGAATTTGCTAGGAGTAAATGCGGTCTCCCACTGTCAAAAATGTTCTCTGATTTACTTTGTGAGCTGAATTTAGGTCAATGATCAAGACTTCCCTTGGAAGATTATGGGCTAAAACAAGTGATGAAATAAAGGGTTATATAAGTAGCTCATTGGACTCATAAAAAGCAACAAATTAGTATACACACTTTTATTTACACAAGTTTGCGCTTAATTGAGATTCAAAGACTTTAACCTTAAAAAGGATGAAGAATGTGCACATGAAGAAAAGACAAGTATAAAATTAATGAGGTCTGCAATTTTTGAAACTTCCATCTTGCTTGTCTACAACACCCCCACTGATCTGGTTGGGTTTTTAAATGGAAGTTTATATAGGGATATCTTGTCTGGAAAGGCTACTGTTTTTTTAACAGCAGTTAACAGATGCTTATTAAAGAGTTTCAAGCAAATCATAATTAGAGTAATTTCTGCCAAATACAGGATTTCTACTTACAATTAGCAATTTAGGGACTGCCTGGGGCAGAGATTATACCATGTCCATGATGCTGATAGCCACCAATGAATGTATGCTCCAGGTACCTGTATAATGCTTGAACACATATATATTTGGCCTCCCTTCTGTCCTGTGCTCATGCCTTCCCTGTCAGAGTCATATTCTATGGGAAGACAAACTATGGGCTTCACATCCTGTCACACCTCCTGCCTGATCATTGCATGCCCCTTCAGTCTGCTCTGGGGTTAGAGGCACAGTGTGCTGCCTATTCTAAAGACAGATCATGAATTCAGGACAATGTTTATAGGCACCTTTTTCAAAGCAGGTGATTGCATTGTACCTCAACTTCCTTCTTAGCAAAATGGTGCTCGTTAATATTTAATCACCTTACCAAAATACTTTCAGATATACTGATTTATAAGGAAGGTGGGTAAACACACATATTTTGATGCTGTATAAGAACATTTTTAACTACATTAAAGTTGTACATATTTGTGAAATTCAGTGATGTCATTGTGGAAGATGGCATGATATACATAATAATCAACACTTGGGAGGATAGCACTGTACCAAACATGAGCAAGGGACTTGAGCAAGTCTTGTCTGAAGAAAACCATTTTAAACCACCAAACAGTACAGAGTTAGCACAGCATTGAAAAGCTCGTGTTTCCCATTAGTTTTTGAGGCACATTGCTTGTAAGTGGAGTTTGTCAGCTGAGATGGGTAATTGAGCTCTGTCTAGTCATGCATTGAGCATGCAGTATGTTGATGTAAGCTCATAAGTGACTTTCATTTACTAAACTGGCACAGAGCCTTCAGACTGTGGATGCTTCTCTAAAATCCCATCTAAGATAGATGATTTCCTTTCAGATTCACTTAAGCAAAGATGTTTGGCCATGTTTAATTTGCTAAAGTAATTTCCAGATGAGTAGTTTCCTCCAATTGTCCATTAACATTAAGTGAGATTAAGGGAGCTATTAAA
>NW_005054342.1:3614567-3627535 GCF_000277835.1 Geospiza fortis | reverse complement strand
TGAGAACTCTTATGATATACTTATACTTCATATGCTAAATATTTTAAATTCCTCCAAAGAGACAAAGCAGGTGGCTTTGTACTCATTACAAGGAAATCTCATTTTGCTGTCCAAATTAGCTGTGGAACCAAAACAACATAAAAGGTATGCCCATCTCCCTGATAAATGTTGACAGAACCCTCTAGCCAAAAATACATCCATTTAAATCCAAAGTATTATAACTAGTTGTATTCATACAGCTTTTATTTACAGTGGGGAATTCTTTGCAATGATCTCTGACAAGCCATCAGACTATGATAAGTGATGGGTGAACTTCGAAAATATAGTTTAGTAAGACAACTAAAACACTGCTTGTTTATGCAGACTTTGCTAAACCTTCTTAGAAGATCTGATAAGATCTGGCATTCTCCTGAGATTTTTTTGTACTTGCAAATTCTGGCTGAGCTGTGCATGGGAAGTATTCAAGAGGTTTCTCAAGTGTAGGTGAGATAGGTTTTGATGGAGGAAATTCAGGCTGCCGCCAAATTTATGATCCTTGTGTTATGTATGAGGTGTCTAGATCTCTTCAATGACCAGTGGAAAACAAATAAACAATGATAATAATTTGTTTGAATACAAAAAGTTAAGAATCTTGATGAAATTATTAAAAATATTTTGCAGATCTAGGCACTTCAAAACACCTCTGCAGACTGTTTTTAGTTAATTACCTTGAAGTATTTACTTGCACCTGCAATTTACTACACTTCTGCAATTGCAACTAAAAATACATTTCCTTTCTTTCCTCTCTCTGCACCTGCCATTACAGTAAACAAGTCTGCTGTGTAACATGGTTGATTTTTCAGATACGTGGTTCTGAGATCTTGAGAGAGGGAACTGCAAGAAGGCAGGGACAAGGTCAAAACAAGCAGGAAAGGGTCTGATAAGAACACCTACATCCTGAGTAAGAGGTGCAGGGGCAGTCCACACAGGCAGCTGGGTGTATGTTCTGATACACCCAGAGGATGCAGCCTGCCATTTGGGGCGTACCCAGAGCAGACCCCATTTTGAGAGCACTATGCAGGGGATAGCAAGCCCAGGGACAGGTTCCTGTTTCTGCCCAAAGTGGTGGCTGATGCCTGGCACATGGCAGAAGGGGTCAGACCTGTGTCTGCTCTTATGCTGTACCGTTTACCCTGGTGTGTGGAAGGGCAGCAGCTCCCTGCTGGGATGGCTGCCTGGTGGCTGCTGCTGCTTGGGAGCAAGGCTGTGCACAGGGGCCCTTTCCAGGTGTGTCCTGACATTCAGGGCCTCTTGGCAGTCCAGAAAATCTTCTTCATGTGGCTTGCCTCGGTGATTGGCTGCTGAGTCTCTCTTTGGAAACTGTAGTGAGAGGCACTGCACCACCTTGCGTGTCCTCTGCCCAGCAGAAGGACTGGGAAAACAGATGCTGGAGGGTCTGTCCTGCTCAGCTCTACTGAAGGACTCCTACATCTGTTTCATTTTGATAGTTGTCAAGAGGTTATGCAGCTTTCCAAGAAGGAAAGTGGAAGATGAGATTTCTGCAGGAAGCATGGGAACTTAGAATTGCTGAGTAGTTGACTCTGAGCTTATTAAACACGGATCATTCTCTGGTGTAAAAAGGGTCGCTCCCAATCTTAAAAGAAATGGGTTTTCTGTGTTGAATTTTTATAAGAATTGCAAACCTTTTTCTGCTTGCTTGTATAACAACTGTAAGTAATTGAATTTGTTTTATTCTAGAATAGATTCCATATTAAAAATACTCAGTTTGAGGTATGAACATGCTGGTGATGTTTCTAATCTATGGCTAGTAAATAACCAATATTTAGATTATTCTGCTAATGTTGGTTATATGAATACATTTGTACTCTTTTTTAGATTGTTTTGTTTTGTTTTGTTGTGGTTTTTTGGTTTGGTTTGGTTTGGTTTATGGATTTTGTTTGTTTGGTTGTTTTTTTGTTTGTTTGCTTGTTGCTGTTGTTTTGTTTTGTTTGTTGTTTTTTTAAATATTTCTTACTCATTTGCATGTCAGAACTGGAAGCAAATCTCACTAATTAGGTTTTGACTTTCTGCTATAGCAATTTTTTTTTTCATTTACAGTTGATTCTGGTTAAATGATTAATCAAATATTTAGTTTATCTTATCATAATTACTTGTATGGATTGTAAATATGCAGCTAAAAAAGTAAAAGCAGCTACTCATAAAATCAGAGGTGAAATGATCTTCCCCTCTTATAAAAATTCCAAGATGTTAAGGTTTCCATTCCAAAAATTTTTCAAATGTTTCTATGAAAAATGAATACAAATCACTGCAGAGGAACTACTCTTTGAACAGCCCAAGTGATGTATAAGGAGACTTATAGCTGAGCTCCTGTTCCTGCCTACCAAGAGCAATTCTTTGTGTTGGGTCTACTGCAGTTTGTATAAAGCAGTACCCCTGAAGTTGTCTTTGAACCTGACTCATCTATGTATCTCCTAGACAAAAATTTAAAAGTAGATGTAATTGGGTGTACAGAAGGTTTTGGAAAATTTTGGAGAGCAAAGCACTGGCAGGACTCTATTCTCTTTTCTGCTGGTGTAAATGTAGTGGCTTCAGGTGAATAAACATGTGCATGTATTACATTTATATCATAGTCGTTTTTCTTTAGTTCCAGCTCTCCTAAGGTAAAAATTATATCAGCTAAAATTCAGGTGAATTATTAGAATATATTTCAAAGTTATGAGTCATTAGCTCTCCTGTTCTTCAGAAAAAAATTCTTGTTATTATTATTATTACTACAAAGAAAAAGGAGAAGTTGAAGGCAAAATATTCTGCAAGATGGTTTATTTGTTTATCCGTTTATTTGTTTATCCAGAGAAAAACAAAGAGCATCAGATACTAAAAGAAAACTCATTTTGTAATAGTTATTAAAGATTTTGAAAGAATGAGAGTGGTGTCTAAAAAGGAAGGCCATCTTACTTTTCCATTTTATTAGATAAGCAGACCAAAATATGGATGAAAATTCAGCTCTAGGGAATGTGGTAAGAACAATGAAACTCTCAGACCTGTGCTTTCTTATGCTACCTAGTGAAATGGAGAGGAATAGGCACTCTGAGGTCACTGTTCATCTGACCTGTTTCAGACACTGGCAAAGAATGAAGTGCTGCTTCTTTCAGCTGTCTGTAACAGGAGCCCAGACTAACTGAGTTATAGAGATCAGGATTGTCATTATTTAGTCAGGTAAACCTCCACCATTAGAAATGCTGTAGGTAAGTGCTAGTTGCTCAGGTTTAAAAGTGCTCTCTCACACTTTGGAAGTGTTAGAAAATACAGCAAGGTCATAATTCTTCATTTCTAAAATGATGATTTCTGTCTCATGATCCTCTGATCCCTCTGGCATTTGTATTATCTATAAACATGGTCTTTTCATACACAACTTGAATTCATTAAGATTATTTTGGTGAGTTATGTCTGATACTGGTGTGTTAGAAAGAATTTGTGGAAATATTTGATCTTAAAAATCAGATCTTCTGATGTATATTGACTAACTTCTGCTGACTGCTGTAAAACTTTGGAAATTACCATTTCTCTTGGCTCAGAATTCCATTTCTGTTGGCTCAGCCAAGAAATGTGGATCCTGAAGTAGAATGAAAGTTAACTAAGTAATTTCTGTATTGCTGATCATTTTTTAATGGAGAAAATAATGGTTCAAAATTAAACAATCAAACTATTATAGTAATTAAAAAAAAATCCTTTCATTTACCATTCTAAGAGATTGAGTACTTTCCCATGCAAAATTATGATACCCATATTAAGGGAATGAACTTTCAGAGTATCCAAGCTCAATCCTGCAAACACTTAAGCACATCAAACTTGATTGTTCTTGCTGACAGAATTATATAATGATTAGATGAAAGGAATGCAGCAGAGGTCATATGTTTGGAATTCAACACAACATATGTTCTTGTGCCTCATGGCATATTACAATGAAAAGTTATTTACAGATTTGCTGTAAAAGAAACTGTAGTATATATGAATTAGATGCCATTCCTTTAAATAATCTTTACCCTGCCTCATGGGATTCCCTCTTTTCTATTGTTTGCATTTGTACATTTGTTCAAATTACTCAGTGTGGTTTCTGGAGTTCAGATGTCATACTTTGCTATATCCCTAATATTATGTTGGATAGAGAGCAAGGACACAAAATGAATGTTTTCCTACTATCTAAGATTTAGAAGACACTTAAGTCTTCCAGTGATCCAGTCACTCTACAAACTGTAAGAGCTAATATTGTCAGCTCTGTGCAAATGTCATGATTTTGTGGGAAAAGTGTTGTTTCTGATTCTGCTTCTTCTGATCTTAAAGCGTTCATTTCAGTATTGAAGATGGCTAATTCTTCAGAGTTTGAAATATCTTTTAAAAATATTCAGTGTCAAAATATGCTGGTTTTCTATCCCATTGGAAAATTTTTGGAAAGGCAAAAATTTTGTAATGTAGCCAAATGTACTGTTTTCTTTTTCTTTTTTAAATTTTTTTTTAACGTCATTAAAAATCAAAGCATTTCAAATGCAACACTACAAACTTCATAGCAATCTCTTCAAGTTGAAAAACTTTAAATCAATTTACAATCTGATTTCAACAATACTTTTGGGGATGTAATTTATTTTTGGACTATGAGGTCACATGTTATTCAGTTGTCAGTTGAAAGGAAGAGCACAATCATAATTTTACTGGATCAGACCAAGACCCACTGTACTTATCCACATACAACCTAAAGCAAAGGCCTAGGGAGTACTCCAAGAACAAGACTGATATATCATTACAGTTTTCCAAAATATCCTCTCATCCTTTCTTAGTGATTTATGGCTTCCTTAGTGATTTATAGTTCTAGAACTTTCTTAGCCATAGGTAATGTCTTTGTATTTAAAATTATGTAGTAAAGATTTAAAGACCCAAGACCGCATTTTTCAATGTTTCTTATGACCACATCAGGAAATTCAGACAATGATGCCTCAAAACATATTATTTTATTTTTAAAGAACTGGCATTCATTTTCATCTCGGTAAATATTTCTACTCCCATGTGTAGTTATCTACATGTCATCAAAAGTGTCACTGAGGCAGGAGTGAACATGTGAGTCCCCTATATAATAAGATGTCATTGCTTTCAGATGTATATCAAGTAGCAGTTTAATTTGGCTTTTGCTCACAGCTTCTTTTTGTTTTTAATCATCACACAGATAATTTACTCACAAATTGTTACAATTTACTATGTGGTTTTGAGCTTTTTTTGTTTTAATCCTGAGGCACAACAAATACTAAGAAAAAAATTCTCTTGTGCCAAAAATCAAACAAGCAAATGTAGAATTTGATTAAAACCTCTGTAAGTGTCAGATAAAATGTAAGGGCCTTTCAGATTTTTGTTACATACTGGTCTCTTTTGTCAGGTGGTATAAATCAGTCAGCTTCAATTTATGTTAATAGAACTAGTCTGACTTGTACCAGTTGAGGAACTGGCTCTTTCAGCTTCAGCATACGTATGTTAAGTATCAATGTTGAGTCAATCAAAAAATTTTCTATGACAAATGATGAAGGTATGATAGAAACTAGATGGCAGGGAGTTGTGTTATATGTTGTCTTTTAAAATTCAAGGTCAAAGGTGTATATCCTGTTCCAATCACAGCGACCGAGTCTTGAACATCCAGACATTTCCTTTAGAATAGGGGATAAGAAAATACCAAAAAAATTAAATTAAAATAATCTGAAATTGTCTGATCATCCCTGTTTGATTGCTTCCCTGAGCTGTCACAAAGAACTGATAGAACTTTTTCACTGAATTTTAGTGAAAAAGTTGTCACATAAAAATGTCATTGCAATATGACATCCTGTCATCACTCCAAGTGAAGAGACCAAATGGAACACAGAAGCTAAACTGCTCCTCTTTGGAATGTGTACTTCCAGGCCAGAGTTAAAAACTTTGGTTACATGAATGAAGACAGTCTGAAAGATGTTAATTTAACAACTATTTAACTGTTTTGCTTAAGATTAATTCCACTTGACTGTGGTCTTCTAGCACTCAGGGTGTTGTCCTGTGCTTTCAGTGGTGCGAACAGAGTCCCCTTTCCAGACATTTATCACATTTGCCTGGGGAGTTATCAGGTTTTATGATGGGTTGAATCTCCCTCCAGTGGATTTTGTTTTTCTCCTTGAGTACAGGAGTCTAGATGAATGCCCCAGCCTGCTCACAGAGATTTTGTAGAGTGGAGGATTAAAACCTGGACACAGAGAGCAGAAGATGGGGTTTCTCAGCAGGACTACTCATGCTAATTGGCAGAACACATCTTTCCACGTGGGTGCTGTAATCACACACCCATCTTGGGTAAGAACAGTTGCTGCCAACATTTTGGAGACCAGCCACAGCCCACAAGCAACAGGCAGTAGGCAAAGGGCACTCTCTGAGTTTTACAATTACTGTATACAGCCAATACAAGGTCAGCATTAGGGCTCAGGTTCAGTTCCCAAGAATGTGGAGACCACATTCAGTGTTAAACTTTGAAAAAATAGACCCTTGGGGAAAAACAACACAACCTCTAGTACTGGTTGTCCCATAGTTCTGCCTGGATGGGATGTGAAACTAGGTGTCCTCTCTGAGCCCCAGCTGGTTCTGGTGCCATTACTTATTGCAACAAAAGGAACTGGCATATTTCTATTTCACTGGCATAAAAAAAATAGTAATTCTTTCTTTACAGATATCTGTAGTTGGAAATAAAAAGTTATAATGATTGCACCACAGGAAGAAGGAGAACAGCTCATTAACAGCAGTTGTTATGAGGAGCATGTGAAAATTTTTTAATGCTGTTTTCTTCTCATGGGCAAAAGGATCTACTAGCACCTCCCACGACCTTCCCCTGTCTCCGTTAGCAACATTCCAAATGGATTTAATGTTTATATGGATGGTAATAGTTTATTGCTAGATTTTAAATATGTTACATAAAACATGTGTTCTGATTTTCAGTTGATCATGCTGTACCAGAGGGGAGGAAATGCAATTAAAATAAAAACGACACACTAACTGGTATTTCTGAAGGCAGTTTTTAGAATTTAAATTGTGACCTCAGCGTAGACCATAAATATAAAATTCATATGTGCTCTGCTTCCTGCATATAATTACCTATCACAAGGTTCATAGTTTAAATGAAATTTTTTATGAAGCAAGAAATAGTATAATAGTGTTTTCTGGCTTAGTGCCCTACAGGATGCATCAAGCAAAGATATTTTTTCTAATTTTAAAGAGAAATAAAAACATGTGGAACACATGCACTTTTGATGCTGTAATCCTATCAGAATATGTTTGTTTTTATTAAATTTTCCTCATTGAATGCTTCCTTTTCTCAGTGCATTCAGGGGTTGACACCATGTTCCACATGAGTTTAATAGTTATGTGAGCAATCTGAACAATCTTTCAGATCTTTTTCTTTCCCTCTGTTTATAAATACTTGAAGCCTGCAGTTTGCCTATCGGAAATGCTTCTCTCATCTTGGCACAAAGCCTGAAAAAACAGGATTTGGGTAGGTGAACTGTATGAGGATTAATCCTGCTGGACTATAGGTGAACAACCTAATTGTGCCCAATGCAATTTTTCTCTCATTTAATTGTCCCGTCCCATTTTTGCAGCAGATTAAACCCCTTGTATGTGAACAGAGATGGATTCATCTCTCCATCACAAGAGTCACCATTTTTCTGACTGTTTGTCTCTGCATGTCAGTGGCTCTTGATCTTTTAGAACCATCTTTAGGGACAGTCTACTGCTTTGGTCCCTAGTGCAGAATCAAAGATGTCCATGTACCACCTAATGTCACCCTTGGGATTTAAAAGCCACGGCTGAACCCCACATTTATCTTCCTTTTTCTTTTGGCAAATGGGTTAAGCTGATCAGCCTAGTTCATTGTCCACATGCAGTACATCAATCACTTCTGTCTTGAAGAACTCCTCTATATTTTTACACTCTGAGACCTAGCACAAGGCATCAAATCATCAATGACCACGTGACATAAATGTCCCTGTTGATTTTGGTCACTAAGGAAGCTTATTTTTTAAAATATTATTTGCTCTTGCTATATTGGTCCTCACTTTCAGTCTTCTAAAACTTTTCCCACTTAAGCACAAGGAGGTGTTTTGGTGGCTCCTACAGTCTTAATTCCAATTGTAGAGCATTCAAAAACATTTACAAATCATATGGGGTACTTTGTCTCAAAAGGTTTTTGCATTCTGTTCCAGCTTGCTGTTTAAATTTGTTCTCACTATGTGTAGAAACGTGTCAGGAAAAATGATAGAAAAATAGTTTCTCTTCATCTTTGTCATGAAGTTAGTTTTTAAAAATCTTCAAATGTATATGAAGCTGTTTTTATAAGAGTACTGATTTTAATAGATGCATATGACTACATTAAAGGTATTAGAGAATCAGCAAAATAAGAGTGTGTGATAAGGAATAAAATCCTAGATACTAGGATATATTAGATACTACTTATGCCCTCAGAATTGTTATGAAGTCTGCAAATATATTTTGCTTAAAAATTCCTTGAATTGCAGTAGCACCTTGCTCACTGTAATCTTATTCACATGCATTCTAAATCTGTGGTAATCTGTTTTGTGGTGCATGCTCAAGGATGTCTGTGGCTATTATGTGCCCATGGACACAAAAGAAAATGTGGCAAGTAGAAAGAAATGTATAAAACTTGTGTAGAGATGGCAGCCTACAAAGATGGCAGTGACAGATATTCTTGTTGCAGTAATCTGATCATGGCAGAATGACAACAGTAAAAGAACAGGAAGAAAAATGTTTAGAAAGCACAGAAATGCTAGCGGTTCTCCTATCAGTGGAACAAATAAAGTTTAAGATAATTTTCAGAGCTCAGTTCTGTTGCCTAAATATATTTGTCTAATGCCATGGAAAGCCATTGCTATTACAGCCTATGAACCTCTAGTCAATAAAGTAAAAGTTGTGTGAAGATGCTCTCAGCTCAGCCTAGAGTAGGCACCAGTGGAGGTCATCTGTGTAGCTCTCCAAACTGTGGGGGGAAATTCACTAGATCTTCACTGATGAGAGTTTGGGAATATTCCTTGTAACTACAGCTGGACACAAATTTCTTGTACTCTTCAGTCTGCAGTTGTTTGGGTTTTTGGTGTGTTTTTTGTTTTTTGTTTTTTAAGAGTTATTTCCTTGTGTTTATATTGTCTAATACCTGATAAGATACAGTCCCCTCATCAAATTACAATTCTTCTTCCATGATTTTAGTATTGTAATGTCTTTCTCCTCCGTGCATTCAGTTTTCTGTTTCATCCTCTATTTTTTCTCTGAGCAGGGTATCTCTGTTACCTGAACATTTATTTTAAGAATATGTATAGATACCTTTTGTCTTTGAAATATTACTCCCCATCAAGGACATTGAAATTGGGCAATAGATTTAAGAGTTACTGGTAGAGTAGGTGGGAAGGGCAAACAGAGAAAAAGTGTGATGACATAAAATCACAAAATACATTATCTTTTTTTTTCCAGATCAATAACTCCTTTGCTGCTGATATTTATACACAAAACCAATTTTTTAAGTGAAGCCATTAGTTCCTTTTTCTATGCAGATTTTTGCAGCAATTTTATGTATGTAGAGAGAGGATCTTTTTTCATGAGTAGTATTTTGTTATTACACTGTCCTACATTTTGCAATTCTGGAAGGAAATCAGTTTCCTTTTTTATTTTTTTTGATGGTTTTACCTTTAAGATTGTGTAGTTGCTGATAATAGCTGCACAACATTTTTAGTTGTTTGATTCTTCTAGTCTGTCCTTGTAAGAATTAGCACCTCTATGGTCATCTCTGTATATTTTGTAGACTTCCTTAAATTTCTTTCAGTTTGTCACTAATGTGGACAGAGTATTACCATCATTCAACTGAAATGCATATTGCATAAGTGTGCTACCATCATGTAGTCATGTGTCCCCTTGTAGATCTGATGTCTTTTAGTAACAGCAGTGAGACAATGTTTGCTTCTCATTTTCCAGGAGCAGATGCAGGCACCATCTTGTTCTTGTATGACAACATAATGCATAACAGAGATTGCCAGTCAAAGTTAGAGCATTATGAATAGATAACTACCCCAAATCAGAGCACCTTCTGGCCATGTACAACAGCATCAGACCATATATTTCTTACTTTTTGTGTTTTATTGGTAGCTTTTATCATCTCTGAATGGAAGAATTGTGTTTATATCCTTCAACGCTGAGTGAAATCATGTTGTTTACTACTTATTGAAGAAGTAAATCTTTCTCTTACCTTTGCTCCTCTGCCTGATGTATTGTTTAGAGAAATAAAGCTGCTATTTTCACTGAAACTGACTTGCCTGAGACTCACCTTATTCCATTGTATATTAGATATGTGTCTTATCCTTTTAAAATGCGAGAACTAAAATAAGGTTCTGCTTCTGTTATTCTTCCGCTTTAGGAGCCATTTAAAGTTTTATTTGGGTTAAGCACATTTTAATCAGTCCACAGAAGACAGGCCCAGGTACTCATCATGTCAGGCGATTGTCGTTAGTTTTTAGTTCAGCCCTTCAGACACCCCTGTAAACCACTTCAGCACGAATCAAGTTCAGCTACAGCATTGTACTTTTGCTGTCTGGTTTGCATTTCTGTCCTGGATCTTTGCGTTATTTTCAAGTGTTTGAGTAATGCAAAGTTGCTTACATTTGGGTAAATTCTATCTGGAGGGGACATTATTAAAGACAAACATTATTTGTTCAGTGCATGTAATAATGTCTGGAAGTCTCCATGTGTTGTGGAGTGATCCCAGGCTTTCCAGCCTTGGAGGTATCAGTTGAAAAACTCCTTATCTCCCCCAGGGAGGAAACCTGGGATCCATTTATGTGTTCTTTGTAGTTGATAAAAAGATTACAAATGGCCAGTTAATATTTCAAGATTATTCTAACTTACTGATTAGCATGGTAAATTTCAAAACATTAAAACAAATGAAGACATGCTTTTTAAATATATTTCCTTTAATACTCAAAGCTTCTAGGGCAGTTAGTTATAAAAGGCCAAAGGGCAACCAATTGGTTCCAGTCTGGAAATTTAGACGAGGGAAGTTCTTTAGGGCTCCTGCTTTGGATCAGGACCAATTTGAAAGAGCAACAAGCTTGTTTTTTGTTTTCTTACTCTCCTTCCTCCCTCGCCCCTCCTATCCCACCCAGAAATGGATTAATTTCTTGCTTGAAGAAGTGACAATAATAATGCAGGAGGTCCTCACTTCCTACCATGTGGAAATTTGCATCCATAATATTTTGATTTGTCTCTCCCTATTTCTCAGAAAATATATAATAGCAAGGTGTTGTACTGAGATTCAGAACCATTAAGACTTCATTAAAATATACTAAAGCATCCTAAAGCACATTTACTAGTATGTGATGTAATTTAGTCATAAATAATGAAGAACTAAATGACAGCTGTCAAAAATATTACTTATTATGTTCATTTTATTTTTTTAATTGTAGGTCTAAACCTTCCAATACCTAGATAGGGACATCTGTGTAATTCTATAATGTACATATGAAATAAATAGTCCTTGTTAACCCTGATAGTGAATAATGTGGAGGTTCTTCCAGTGCTGAACATTCATATCCCAAGTCCATATATGAATAGCTTTCATTCACACAAGGAATCAAAATTTCTCATAAAGCCTGTCGTATTTTTTTGTTTGAGATTTTAAAAATTTTGCTAAGCAATTTAGTGTCTGTTTAATTCATTAAAATGAGCACTTTAGATGTGGAATGGGACCAAGAAGAAAGACCCTGACCATCCTATTTAGATGTTCATTCAATAAAGAATTAGCCTATACTCTCTGCAACAATTGCTGACCCTTTCACCTCCTTTATTCTGTTGCCTCTCCAGTCTTCCAGGACAATATTCTGGCTGACAGGGAATAACACATCATGTGGCTGAAGCTCCTATTTAATCTCTATCTGTTGACCCTATTGGCAAGTAATATGATTCATCTCCGCCTTAAATCTAAATTATTTCTAATTAATTGCTCCATTTATGTCTTCTCTTCATCTAGCCAGCTCACTGGTGAGGGTCTATTTGAACGTATTGATCACCTTTTCTCCATTGTAGGATGGAGGGCATGCCGCAGGCACTAACTTACTTAACCCCCAGCAACAAGAGCACTTAACACTGCAAGGAGCAGGTTCTTCCTTTCCTCTCTTCTGCCCCTCCAAACTCAAACTGAAATGCAGGAATGAAGCTTCTTTTTCCTGATTCTCTACCTTTCTCCTGCATGACTTTCAAAGGAGTTTATTATTATTATTACGGTGCCTGTTGTCAGAGCCCCTTCTTCTGTCTCTTGAAGTGCCTCCCACGGTCATTGCTGACTCCAGGGCCCTTTCCTGTCAGTTTTTACATTAATGACATTCCCAGTGTACCTGAAATCTGAAATATTTATGTTTGCAGATGACAATGTTCCTCTGTTTGCTGCTAATGTCCTCTTCTCTCCTTTGAAAAGACATATGTGATCAAGTAGCTTAATAATATGCAGTACCTCTTTCCTCTCTACCCCTCTCTCTTGACAGAAATGTGTCTCTTCTCTTTTCCTGCTCACAAATTACTTACCCTTTCATGCTGCACAAACTTTACAGTTCTAGAAAAGTAGCTTCTCTTCTTTTTTAATAAGATGCAAATTTTTTGCATCTACAGAGGGGATCTCTTCAGATCAGGGCCGAGCACTGTTGGCTCAGCAGTGCAGGAGGAGACCTGTGCTGCTTTGGCTTTGTGGCAGGTTTGGATTTTCTGAATGGTCATGCACATAAGCACACATGCAAACATATGCAAATCTGTAAGTGTACCTATGTATATGCACAGATGTCTTCCTCCCTCCCCCTAGACTGCAGTGGAGCATGCAGACCTTTCCAAGGGTATTGCATTCATTTGGGGAGGTGGTGGGGAAGGGAAAG
>NW_005054342.1:3570204-3614519 GCF_000277835.1 Geospiza fortis | reverse complement strand
AAAGAGAAAGCTTCTTGTCAAATATTATGACTACTTCAAAGGAATGGAGTCCTAATCTATTTAAAATACGAAGTACATTTGGATAAGGCATGTAAATTAATGTTAACTTAGGGAATACTATGAGTAGACAGCTAAAAGGGGTGGAGATTGTTGAGGAAAATTAATTAGATGGGGAAAAAGAAATCAGGAATTTCTAGTTAGAAAGAAAGAAGGGAACTTTCAGCACTAGGACATGAATTTTTTCCTGTGAAAATAAAAATGTGACCAGCCAAATTGATGGACAAAACTGTATGGATTAAAAATGAGAAGGAGTGAAGGATAGCTTAGGGAAATGAAAGCTGATCTCTTAAGCTGCTAGTTCAAAGGAACCCAGCCAGCAAGGACAAGACACCCCGCCCAGCAGTCACTGGAGTATTGAACAGAGATCTGAATGGAAGTTAGCACAGTTTACTGTTTCCAAGATTCATTTGATGTCTGCTTCTGAGTAGGTGCAAGGGGACATACACAATAGTCATAAGGTAAATTGAATGGAAAGGATAATCCCAAGAAATATCTGTGATGCTGAGAGCAGGCTCCTTTTGCTGGTGTGACAATGAAATTGTTCTGAAGACCTACCATGAAATGAACAGGAATGGGAGGCCTCACAGCACCCTCTATTCTGCTATTTTCTAACTCCTGGACTTTTTGGAGAAGAGACAAAAAACCCCTCAGAAACAGTGAAGTGTTAGCCCTGTCTGTTTGCTCAGTTTTTATTTACTGTGGTGTTGTTTCTGTGAAATGTCTGAAGACCACACATGGGAGCTGTTTGGCAACATGGGCTGGAAGGAGAACATCAAGCAGCATGGAAGGACAACCCAGAAGAGTGCAGATACCGAATTTGTCTTAAATACCAGCAGCTCTCACCACAGGAGTGCCGCAGACTCTCATTGAATGCAATGAATGCATTCTTCTCCCCTCCTCAGCCTGAAGAGAGCACTTAGCTGATGTGAAGGCTGCTCCCACTTCTCTGCAGATGTGCTCAAAATCAAAGCTGAGGATACCATATTAACTCCAGAGCTGGAATTACAGCTCTGAGCTGACAAGAAGCAAAATATTACTGAAGCATGGAGAGGAGATAGATAACATCCTTAGAAGCAGGCTGAAAAATGGAGTTGATGTAGAGAATGGCTTCATCCCTTCTGCCTGTAGAGAATGGCTTCATCCACAAAGGCACTTGAGGTCCTCGCACAGAGCCTTCCCTTGAATGAACAACTCCTGTGCCTCTGAGGTCCTCCTGCCTGTGCCAGCTCGTCTATACAGGGGATTGCTAACCAGTGCCTAGGCTAGGCAAGTAACTATATTGTGCATCTTCTTTATGGGGGCAAATTGTTTCAGTAAGACAGACCACGTGTAGAAACATACCTATTTCACAATATCCCAGGTGACACATGCATCTCAGACTTATACAGATGTCTGCTGTTCTATTTAGCACTTCCATGTTTTCAGATTCAAATTACCATAAAACAAAATAATAATAAAGAAAAGTACCACACAATTCCACCTGCAACTCACTAGAACATTGAGCTACATCCAGTTCATGACAGATGTGACCGTAAAAGCCAATGAGTGCTTTTGTTGTATTGAGGCAGGATTCTTGAACTCATCTCAACTTGAATGGGGGAGCCAAATTGCTACATTTCAATCCAGTCTTCTTGGGAGTAGTTGTTACCAGTGGAAATTGGCTTTTTAACCACATTGGTTTTGTCTTGGGGAAGGTGGTGCATCCCTTATCCCATCGCAGTCAAAGAGTGGCCTAACATCTAAAAGATGTGAAAGGTGAGGATAAGACTGCTCTCTGAAAGTAGTCTGATCTTTGGCTTTTTTTGACTGAGCAGGATCAGTATACTCAAAGTAATTTTAACCTTTTGTCCTCAACTGACTAAATTATAGACATTCTGCTGGATATGGAAGATTACAGGTATTAGATTCCCATCAAGCTGAAAGAATTCCCATGTCTACCCATGTCTCAGAGGGTTTGTTCATATCTAAATACATTACATATATATACATACACATACTATACATACAACTCAATGCTACTAATTCATCTGTGTTTCCACAAGAGGCAGAAACACTGAAGTGGTAAGAATAGTTTGGGATAACATGTAAAATCTATGCACTAACGTTTTGTGGATATGAAAATTTCCAGCATATTTAAATAACATTTAAATATGTTTTGAACTCTGTACTACTGGCATATTGTATAGCCATTGCTGTAATTTTCAACAGTCTATGGAATATTAGCTAGAGATTACATAGTTCTTCCTTTCTTTTCCTAGCTTGTTGGAAAGTATTATTTTCAACTGTTAAGCAGTGATTGAATTTGAAAAAAATGCTGTAGTGGTGTATGTAGGGTATATGGCTTTTTAATCACTTCAGGACAGGCAATATTACTGTGCATCCTCTGTGGCAGAAACTATTAAATAATTGCTAGGCTACCTGCTGCACCTTATAATAATTCTAATTTCTTTTTCCTGAATGTTTGCTTTGAACTAGTTTCAGCATCTGCTACATAGCAGGTTTTTAATCTTGGTTCTTATCCATACATATTTACCTGAGGCTGTCAAAGAGTAAGCACATTGGTTTATTAGCTGCTCTGCTAACCCAATCAGGCTGATAAATGTTGTCTTCAAACAGTAGTAATAAATCAGAAAGCATTTTGGATAAGATATGACTTTGTCCTGTTCAATCAGCTATGTTTGAAATCACTGCATTTGAATATATGCACTGTTCATATGAGAAGCACTGTTTAAATGAGGGTCAAGGAAGCCTTCAAAGAGCTGACAGGTAACGGGAGATGAGACCAGTGTAAGCTGGGGTCAAATATTGCTGGAGTTGCACTATGCTATAATAAGTTGAAAGAGAAAGAAATAGGAAATCTTGAAAATTTCCTTTCCTATCAAATCTGAGACAATTTCCACAAAAAACGCACAATGTAGTACTTTGATTGCTCCTTAATTTATGCTGCAAAGCTTAGTGGCAAAGAAACATGTAACACATATATCTGGAGTGGTGAGGGAGGAAAACATGAAGATATATTATAGAAATGGTGTTGAATTAGACACCTTTACATTCCTAGAATGCTAAAAGTACATCCCAGCTCAAGAGTAACCTTATTTACTCAAATGAAACACTAGAATAATGGCTACAGTTCACTGTTTCACTCCCCAGTACAGAGTTTGTATATGTACATGTGAAATCTGGATCTATTGTCTTTTTTAACTTTAGATTCCCAGTAAATCTACCCAATCTTTTGCTATCCCTTTAAGCCTACTTCTTTTAGAATAGCTACTTATGAACTGGAGGAATAATTACCTATGAACTGGATAGGCTGTGCTCATGGTAACATAGTTCACCTAACCAGGTGCATGAGCATCATCCAGGACTTTTGGGTGGTCATCAGTGAGCCTCAAGCATGAAAGCAAACAGAAAGTTTACCCTGTTTGCTGATGCTGACACTGTACATTAAAATAATAAGAAAAAGGGAAATTAGATTAAGAAAAATTAGTAATATAGCAGAGGAATGTAAAAGATGCTTGGAAAACTTCACTGTACCCAGCATATGTAGCTGGCTGGTGACCTGAAGGGTTTCAGCTACTTTTCAAACCTCTGGGCTGGAAAGAAAAACTGAGGAAAACAGTGAACCCTTTTTGAGCAAATAATTCAAATTAAATCTGTAAGCCTGAAAGCACTTAAAATTGCAGGATGTTGGAGTTGTTTTAAAAAAGCTTATTTGTTTCTATTTAGTGAGATATAATTCTGATAGGCTGGAGTTAGTGTTTTCCCTATTTTTTTTCCCACAGAACAATTTCATATGCTGCTCTGATTGCAAAATGCATAGTCAGATTTTTGTGAAGATTGAGATTTCAGGAAGCCTGTAATTCACACCTTTAAGCAGTGCTACTCTAGAGTAAAGCATTCTGTTTCCAATACAAAAAACCTGGCCACCTGGCCACAAGAAGATGAAGGCTGTAGTGGCATATGATTAGCTTAGCAAAAGAGCATACAGAGTCCTGTTCAAGAGCCAGGCAATAAATACACCAAATATTGCAGTCTAGTCTAACACGGGTTAATACTTCTATCTTTATAATCTTGCAAAACACATTTAGAGATGTACCCTTGTGTTATTTCAAATTATTTCCTCATTGTTTCTCCATGAGAAATGCACACACATAAATTGTTTATGAAAGCTCATCTCCGACACCATTTATCCACTTTCCTTCAGATATCTGATTTGCCAAAACCTGAAACCTTGCTTTGTGGTATATGAGATACTTCCTGACAAAATCCCCATTTAAGGGCTAGAGACGGGGTGTCTCTTGGGGACTGGTAATGAGATACAGAACAGAATTCTGCAAAAGTTCAAAACAAAAGTATACGCCATGTGAATCGAGCCTGGTTTCATGCCTTGCTGGAATGAAACATTTCAAGTTTGCAGAAATCAGACACAGCTCATCATGTGGTCTGATTTGGATATGAAATCGGACATTACTTGAGCTTTAGCAATATTTTCCTTTCCAAATGTAATTGTACAAAATACGTACTGTAACTGAAAAGATCCTATCAGCATATAAGGGGCTGCAGAGTTGCTGCAGAGCATAGTAATGTATAACAAGGTATATAAGCTGTTCTAGTGTAAGTTGCAGCATACCAAGGCACTTCTGCAGCAGTTGGATGTAGCAGCTTCTCAGGGCCTCATGTTACAGTTGTGTACTGCCTAAAACAAATTTCAGCTCTGGGAGATTTGCACACTGAAAGGGGCACACGGGATACTGTGGAAGAGCTGAATGCACAATCTGAGAACCCATTAGTATGCCACTCATTTTGGCTGGGGTAGAGTAAATGTTCTTCATTGTATCTTGCATGGAAGATTTAGCAAGGATAGCTATCGCTGAGCAGAGCTTGCACAGAGTCAAGGCCTTTTCTGCTCCTCACGCTGCCCTACCGGTGAATAGGTGGGGGAGTGTTCAAAAGATTGGGAGGAGAAACAGCTGGGACATCTGACTCCAGCAAGTATTATCCAAAGGAGTATTTCATACCATATAATGTTGTGCTCAGCAATAAAGACAGGGAAAAAGGTGGGGAAGGGAAGGGGAGATGTTTGGAGTCGGGTTGTTTGTCTTCCTGTGCAACTATTATGTGTGACAAAGCCCTGCCTGTGGAAATGGAAAAAAATCTGCTCTCCAATGCAAAGTAGTGAATTAAACCCTTATTTGCTTCGCTTGTGTGCGTGGCTTTTGCTTTATCTATTAGAAGTTCTTTAACTCATCCCATGAAGTTTTGCGCTTTTACTGTCCCAATTCTTCCCCCCATCCCACCTGGAGGAGGAGAGAGCAAGCAGATGGGTGGTGCTTAGCTGCTTACAGGGCTTAGACCACAGCCAGTACATAAGTGTTGTAGGCTTCAAGATATATGGAATGGTGAGTGGGCTACTCTGAGGCAGCCTCACAGTCCTTCTGTAGCATTTTAGACACCAGTCCTCTCTTCTCTGCATTTCCTAGTCTGATAATCTGGCATTTGCTGTCTTTTGGGGCGTACCTTGGTTCACATTCAGTCAGGGTATACCAATACATAATGCTGGGAGTGCCCATGAACACTTAAATAGAAATCACAATCCTAGCCTACAGAGTAATCAGCACTGCTGCGTGGGCTGGTTTTGGCAGGTTTGATGGGCATTTTTACCAGAAGTGACTCAGATTCACTTGAGCATCATCTTGTGTCTCTGGAAGGCCCTGTAAAAACATGTTTTTTTTCTCAGGAAAGACATTAATGGATGTTCCCCAAGTGTTGCTTGGAGCCATTCCTCTTCAAGAATATATAGCATACATAATACTCTTTTTCCCTGTGTCTCCCTGTAATAAGATATCACAAATGGAATTCAAATTAATTTTCTCAGTTTCATGTCCTCAATTTAAAAGGTTACTTAAACCCGAATAATTGCCTTATGGATTTAATTTCATTTCAATCAATAAGAAAATGAGGTATTTTGCTTTTAGGAAAAAGTAAACAAATTGAGAATACAGATCTTGGAGAAAAGCAAAAAAGCTGAAAGAAACATTAAAAAATCACATCTGCTTCCAAGACAGACCCAGACGATGCAACATACCTTGACACGTGACTAGAAAAAACAAATCTCACAGTTGGCTTGCTGTCAGACACCTGCTCTGAAACCCATGACTCAGTGGATCATAGTTCATTAGCCCACTCAAACTATTTTTTAATTATTGTCACATTTCGTTATTCAAAACCTTGGCCACTTCCCAAGGAGAAGGATCATCCTCTAAAAATGTCCTTGAATTCTACTGAGAGGAAAAGAAAAGAAGAACTTGGGGTAAAACCAAATTATGTTATAGTACTGACAGTAAAATCTCCAAACCTGGACATGTCTACATTAACAATGAGATTTATCCTGAATATATAGTTCAGTGGGGAATGCTATTTGTGACAAGAGAAAAGCAAAACTCTTTTGGCACATTTTAATCTAATCTTAAAGAGTCATTTAAGACACTTGAGAGAATTTTTGGTAACCAAAACAAACAATGCAGATTTTTTCTTTTATTTTTCTAGGAAATTATGTATCTCCCATAGACATCCATATCTCATGCATTTCTGGCATGAGCTATGATGTAGCTAACTGTTAGTTTTAAAACACAATTGCTCAAGAATGCTCTCTTTTCCTGATGAAACAGAGCCATTAACTTCCATACCAGATAAGTTGTAAATGTAATCTGTGCCCAATGAAAAAAAATCTTAGATCAGCAGGGACATATCACTCTCTTTTAGTGTTTAAAATAAAACATCAGAGAAATTGAAAACCCTATAATAAAGTAGTTTTGCTTAGATTTTGTTAAAAATTCAGAATAATCCCCTATTTCTAGGCTTTCCTGTATGTTGGGCACCTTACCTAGCACAAAATAGTCTGACTTGAGGAAGTAAGAATTTTGCTGTCTGTAGCACTCCATCAGATATCAAAACTGTGTGGAAGTCTCAAACTTTACACAAGTCCACCAGGAGCCTCAGGTGCTTCTCTGCAGAGTTGCTTTCCAGTGGGCCGGTCCCTAATCTGTGCTGGTACCTGAGGTTATTCTGCCCCTGATGTAGGACCCTGCATTTGCCTTTGATGAATTTCAGATGGTTCTTCTTTGCCCCTCTCTCCAGTCCATGGCAATCCTTCTGAAGGGCTGGCTGCACACCCAGGGCACTGGGATATCAGCAGCTCCTCCCAGCTTGGTGTTGTCAGCAAACTCAGTGAGGAGACATCTGCCTTTCATCCAAGCCACTGATAAATAAATTTGTCCTGGATTGCCAAGCAAATTGTATTCTATTTGCCATTGGTATGGCAGTTGTCTTCTGTTAAGTGGGCAGTTTTCCTTATCTCTTCCACAACCACTCCTCCCTCCAGGGAGCCATCTGCTGATAACAGGCTGTTGAATGTTGCTGCGTGACTGATAAGAACTACAGCATCCCATTGTGAGATGCTCCACCCAGAGGGAGGAGCCAAGCTTTCTACCCAGATATAATCTTGAGTTACTGGAACACCAGCACAGCTCCTCCACTGGATTTTCCCAGAGGAACACCAGCTGCGTCTTCCACTGGATCTTCAGAGGAAGAGTACACCCTTCTACAGGACCACTGCTCCAACAGTACCACACCTGACACTCCAGGAGGACTGCAGCCAAAATTCCAATTGGACTGCTACCAACACCCTGACCAACAGGGTGTCAGGTCATGTTCTGACTCTGTCAGTGTTGTTTTGGTTTACTGCATTGTTTATTTTGTCTTTTTATTTTCTTCCCTAATAAAGAACTGTTATTCCTGCTCCCATATTTTTGCCTGAGAGCCCCTTAATTTTAAATTTATAGCAATTTGGAAGGAGGGGGTTTACATTTTCCATTTCAGGGGAGGCTCCTGCCTTCCTTAGCAGACACCTGTCTTTCCAAAGCAAGATGAAGTTAAACACTGCTGGGCCCAGTATTGAACCTTGGGAGACACAGTTAGTGACAGGTCATCAACTAGACCCTGTGCCATTATGGCCCTTTTGCATTTGTTGTTCAGCCACTTCTCAATCTGCCTTACTGTCCACTCATCCAGTCCACACTTCCTGAGTATGAGGATGTTGAGAGATACAGTGTTGGAAGCCTTGTTGAAGTTGATGTAGACAATATTTACTGCTCTCCCCTCACCCCTTGATGTAGTTGTTTCATTGTAGAAGGCAGGTCAAGCATGACTTAGCTTTAGTGTAAATCAGTTAGTATGCTGACTGCTCCTGATCACCTTCTTGTCATCCACATGGATAGAGACAGCCTCAGGAAAGAGGCACTCTATCACCTTTCCAGGGATTGAGGTGAGGCTGACTGGCTGGTAGGTCCCTGGGTCCTCCTTCATGCCCTTTTTGAAAGATTGGGGTAACATATTTTCTTCCCAGTCCTCAGGCATCTCTCCTGACCTCCATGGCCTTTCAAAGACCATTGTGAGCAGCCTAGCTATGGCATCTGCCAACTCTCCCAACACTCGTGGATGAATCCCATCAGGGCCCATGGACTTGTGGATGACAAGTTTTCCTGGGTATTCTCTAATGTAATCCCCTGACCAAGGGAAAGGTTTCTTTACAACATTCCTTTACCTGGGTCTGCTGGGTCAGAGACACCTGTGGTATGCTGCTGGCTCATTGTAAGTAACCTCATGCTCACTTCATGAAAACACAGCACCGATCAATTTAGACTATCTATATTCTAGTTCAAAACAGGAGAGATCTGTGCAATTTTTTGGATGTCTAATTGTGTCAGAACACTCAATTTTTGGAAATTTTAGCCTTCAATGCAGCTCAAAGTCTTATCTGTACACCTAAATATGACTTAGAAATTCTAGGGACAAAGAGGGAAATTAATCAGGAAATTAACTTCTTTTTTAACTGATAGCCCTGTTATAAACCAAGGTTAGAGTAGAGTTACTAATTGTTAGTTGTAAATAAATTAATTTGGCCTTTGTTTTTAAGAATGTTGGAAAAAATCATGTCTGAGATTTGCTTCTGAAAAAGAGAGAGATGAAATATAGGTGTAAGACTGTTAATAATAAAAAAACAGAGTAGGACAAATCTCAGTAAGACTTGTATTCATGGTTCCTAGACATAGGACAGTGTCTAGTTCTATGATAGAGGAAGAACTCCATTTATTATCTGCTCCTTTTTATTTCATGGCAGCTTTCAGAGTACTGGCAGTCTATCTTTCATTGCTTTCCAGAGAAAAAACCACATTCCCCTACTAGTGGAATTCATCACCTTTCTGGAATCCCTGGCTCTGGGAAGGAAGGATTTTTACACTTATCCTTGTTCAGTCTTAAAAATTTTGTCAGGAGATATGTGTTTCTATTCCACACTAAGCTTCCCTCTGTATAATACTAATCTTTATCCCTTAAGGTTTTGTTCTTCCTTTTATTTTTTTTTCTCATTCAAATAATTTCTGTGTCTCAGAGGACAAAACCCTGACCTATCAGATTCTGCAGAGTAATTTTAGATTTTTCCATTAAGATTTGTAGGAGTTGGAAAGGTATAACTTAGCACCTGACCTTACTAAGTGTGTCATTACTTCTGGAGCGTTGTTTACTGTGAGCTGAAACAAATGGAAATTATTAAAGTAATATTTTATTTACTTTAGTAGAGGGGTGATATGAGAGAAGATAATATGGAGATGATTAACAGTAAATCAATCACGTAAGGTATCAGAAATGACTGGAATAAAAAAATTCCTCAAAACCTCTCTTACAATATATTTAGAAGAAAGAGGAAAGAGGAAAAATAGAGGGAAAATATTCTTGCAAACAGCTAGTATTAAGTATTACCTACCAGGAACTTTTAGTTGTGTTTTTGACACAACAGTATTGTCTCACTGGGGCTGGAGTTGTAGTCTCTGAAAAAGGACATAAAGACCTCCAACCAAAACGTTCTGACATCAGCCAAAATAACCTAGGAGACACAAGGTTTCTGGCTAGGCACATGCAACGTTGCATATCTGCCCTGATTTTGGATGGAGTGTACCATTGTTCACCCTAGAACATCACAGCTCCATCATTACTCAGTTTTTTTGCCCTTCCCTAATGTAGCCAGGTGGGCTGGTTCGTGAGGCTGGAGAAAGAATTTTACAAAGGCTCACAGGAGAACAGAAACAAGCTTTGTGGGGGATATGCTGTAGTAATTAAAACAAAGTCCCAGAAAAACCTCCTTCCCTCAAAAATACAGACCAATTTGTAAATAAAAGTGAAGTTTTTTCTTGAGACCTACAGGAGAGACAAAAGAGATCGCTCTTGGAAATGAGCCTAAGTCCAACAAACTGATATTTACAAAATCTGATATTTACAAGCTACTAAAGTGTAGCTTTGCATGAGCAAATGATTGGACAAATTCACTGCAGCAGCATCCTTGTGTTACTTAGCTACTTCTCAAAAGACTAATTTCTTGGGAAAATATGTATTGAAAATTGACAAAGATAAATAGTTAGTTGAAGAGTATTTGCCTAGAAAAGAAAATGGATGCTGCAAGAGAATTAGAAAACTTTTG
The DNA here is from genome assembly GCF_000277835.1 of Geospiza fortis. NCBI lineage: Eukaryota > Metazoa > Chordata > Aves > Passeriformes > Thraupidae > Geospiza > Geospiza fortis. The sequence continues at coordinate 3,603,928 of NW_005054342.1, read as the reverse complement.
TTTTAGTACAACTGTACTGTACTGTGCTCGCTTGTATTTTGCACAAAATCTGTCATTGCTCAAAAGTACTTATAGCCTTGCCATTTTCAAAAGTTCCACTCAATTCTGATTATCTTATTTTATTGTTTACTTATTCTGCATAATATGACTTTGGGGAAACAAAAATAACCTGACTTTACCACCAGGCCTGAAAATTACTAATGTGCTATTTTCACTTTTTTTTTTTTTTTTTCCTCAATGAAAAAAATGCTATGGTTTTGGCTTGTCTGAGGGTTTTTTTTTTTTGCGGGGGGGAAGGTGGGAAGGTATATAGGACTGCAAGTGATAGACCTCTCTGATGTTAGCAGTTAGTATAAATTAGGAACTTGGCCAGAGAAGTTCTGCTCTTGGTGAAGAAGTGAGATATCTTCATTTATACAGAAATAATTTCTTAAAGTTTAATATCATCACTGGACTGAAATTGAAAATTTTGGATTGGACATAGAGGAGCATAGGCCTTCTAAGTAAGAAAGTTCACAGTCCAACAAAAATTTATTATGTCTCTGGAGACAGAGTATTAAGAATTACTGTAATACTACTAAACATTAAATGTCATTCAGAGTATTGTTTAAACAATAAAAAATACTTTGGGAAAAGTATGCGACAGAATCACTACACAACTGGAAAAAATTAGTTTCTCTTATATCTTGAGGGTTATACTGAAAAGAACTTTATGACAAACTTCTGAAGATCTTATCAGCATTTTATACTGCAAAGTGTATTCACCATTTTTCACTCAGGTTTACAGCTGAAGGAGCATGTTAGAACTGACATCAGTCTTTTTAAGTAACAGCAATGCATAGGAGCTTTCTTCCATCTTCACTTGGTAAAGAAGATGCAGCTGTTTCCTCTAGGTGTAGAGCCCAAGACCATTGCTTGTTTTTTCCTTTGTCTATTATTTTGTGGGCTTGTTTCTTGTACTGCTTGCTTGGAAACCCATACCTTGATATCAGAACGAATGAAATGCGGCTCATTCCTTTTGAACTCTCACTTAGTGCTTTTCTTTCATTAATTCTTCTCAGGTTTAATCAAAACTTATAAGCAGAACTTCCTGGAGTGAACTCTGTAATAGTTGGTGCAGATCGGTTTTAGTCTTGAAGTTGTTTAGAATGCCTTTTGGCCAGAATTTCAATAACCATAAACAGTTCAAATATTTGAGATGGGATTCTGTTCTGAAGCCCATGAAAATCAGGTTTAAGTGTCTCAGCAATTAACTTTCCCTCCTTTATGTGCCAGGAATGGTTTGTTGATGATGAGAACATGTTGTAAAATTCCTCTCTAGTTTTGTAGGCAGTTTGGGAAATGGAGAATGGACATATAGGACTGCTGAAAGAGTCTAAGATTTATGCTTTGGGTGGATGATAGATGATATGTGTTTAATTAAATTCTTCTTATGTGAGTTTGATGTGGAAATTTTGATTTATTCTACAGGTATACAGAGTAATAAATACATGCATGCTATTGTAATGAATTAAAGATAGACAATATTTAATTATGCTTATGATTTGTAAGAGAAGCTACAATAAAAAAAGAATTTGTTCCAATAAATTGGATCTTGAGGACAGTGCATGTCATGAGATCGATAAACAGCATTTATTAAGCAACTCTCTTGTAGAAGAGAGAATTCTGGCTGCACTGGATCTCACTGGAAATGCAGGCAAATGGATGAGGTGGAAGAGACTAAATGTTAAACCACTAATGCAGCTAAGTGGAAAAAATAATGCTATTGAACTGTGTCTACTTGAATTATAATTTAATCAAGATGTCATTTGTCCTCAATTACATAAAGATACCTATAAAAATACCTATACTATGTCCAGTGCAAGTTTATTACTTTTTAATATGGACCCAATTGGCAGTCATATCTAGTTAAAGGATGAAAAGATGTAAGATGGAAAGTCTTATTGAGAATATTAAGGTGTGTAGATCTGCACTTTTACATTTTTTACCATTCAAATCACAGTGGAATGCAAGTCTTTGATGCCTGTTAGATCCACTTTTTATGAGACAAAATTTTTAATATTAGAAGTTGGATAGCACTACAGCAACTTCTGAATCCCTGTTGGAAGGTTAAAAAAGAAAAAAGAAGAAGAAAAAAAAAAGAAGAAGGAAAAAGAAGGAAAAAAATGAAAAATATTTGAGAAATTTGGTTATTAACATAATTGGAGCATGCATTTAATTCTCATTTCAGTAGGGGTGTTTCAACCCATTTTGGAGTGTTTACAAGTGTTGGAAAAATTAAGCTTTCTTTAGTGAATGTCCACACTCGAAGGGAGCTAATAAATGTTTTCTTTATGCAGAACTAGTACTTGCAATAGGCTAGTGCCTTTTTCTATGCTGTTTTGGTATACCTTTAAATTATGGGCATCAGAAATTTTGTGCACATTACCTCCATGTTGAAATATATTCCATATTGGGCCTTCTGCATTCTTTATTTAGGACTTTATTCAAATTGTGAGGAAACATATGAGTCAGGAAACCAGGAAGCAGGAGTTCAATGTTTCAGTTCTGTTACATGAACACAGACATCAATGGCACCTGGGGTTACCTGGGGAACCAGGGATATTGGTGCCTGGAAGATTCACACATGATCTATGGAAGATCCCAAGGGCATCTCTGGGCATCTGGAACCCAAGTAAGACACTCTGCAGTATACCCACTTGTCATTTGCCTGGCAGCTGAATTTCATACTGAGAATGGAATTCAGGCTTTAGATTCCACAGTCAAAATTTAGCTTTCCATGCTGGGGACATCCACATGTGAGTAAGGTGTCTGTGCTGCCACTGAAGACAGATTTAATCTATCTTCAGGACTATTTAGAGCAGCCAGAACTATGCAACTAGAGTTCAATTTATTCGACCATACTCGAGTGTCTGGTGCTTTTTTAATGTCTCCTGGAACTTTGGCCTCCAGCTGTCAATTCAGAAAGGCAAGGTATCTCATAGGTTCTACAATATATCCAGGAGGTCTGTATAGATCATTGTGGTGTCTCATATGATGTTCAACCACCACATGTGGACAATCAGGTCTTCACATTTAACTGGCTTAATAGCTGTCTGTACCTCACTCATTGTAGCATTTATTCCCCATTAACATTATATGTGTATTTGGACACTTGGCTCAGATGTTGACACTTATATTCACATGTTGAATTTGGAACTGGATCCCATCCTAGTTGCTTTCGTTTTTTTTTAGAACAGTCACAGAATCATGGTGCCTATGGAAGGCTTGGCTGCTCATTGAATAGGGTTCTGTAGTTCAAATTGTTTACACAGGAGTGAATTCCAAACAGGCACCAAATAACAGATTTAATATGCCCATTTTCTCTAAGTATCATGAGAGTTCAGCTGAATGGGTTGAATGAGCTTTTTTGCCTGGAACACAGCACAGTATTAGCTGCAGCTAGATGGTTCCAACCTGGAACTAATTTCCATGCATGTAGCCTGGAGTCTAGGAAGATAATGCTTGTGTTTGCCAGTAAAAGGTATGTGCATCCTTGAAAGAACTGTATCTGCAACTTTCCCCTTTGAGATTCTACCAACAGAGGTGAACAGAGTAACCAAACAACCTTCTTCTGGCAAAAATACTTGTTACTCTGCATAATAGTAATGAGGCTTTGGAAAATAGAGGAACCTGGAAGATAGTGTATTATACTTCTTTATCTCAAGGTTTGCCATCTACTCTTGGAAAGCTGCACAGGCCCAGCTTTCTTACTATTCAGGCATCTGTGTGTGCCTGAGGAATTTTTGAGCTATAATTTCTCAGATCTTAGACAGAATTCTTATCCTGCACGAATTCCTTATTTTCAATTCCTGCATTTTGGGCTGGTTGAGTAGGGTCAATGTCCTGCAGGATTCACTCTATCTCTTAAGAGGGACTCACCTTCACAACAGCTTGTTGGTTTTCTGCTTCCATTCTCCTATTCAGTGTTGTGGACATCTTGGAAGACCACTGACTCCACTGCCACCACAACTGCATGTGTATGTAGTCTTGCTTAAATTTTGAAAGTAGAAAATATAACCTGTCACTTCCTTCAGTGATCATCCCTTTTGTTAGTTCCCAGCACAGTGATCCTGACTGAAATTTCTGAGCATCAAGGCAAATTACTTGTAACACTGCTGTTAAAATTCCTACTGCTGCTACTTACAACTGCTACTAACTAAATTTAATTTTACTAAGCTAGCTAAAAAGTCTTTAAATACCAAAATCAGCTTTATATTGCCAGATGTGTTAGATAAAACACTTTTTAAAAATGAAGATAACTAACTTTGTTTTTTGAAAAATGTTCCCTTAATAAGAAAGGGTTGGGGTTTTTTTTCCTTTTAAAAATATTTAAGCTGAAATTTTTCACCAGGTGTACCATTTATTATTAAAAAAGGAGGGAAGCAGAATGGATGGCCACTGGAAAAAAAAAACCAAACTAGAGTTACTACTGTTCTTCATAGTCATCAAATAAACTTCAGCATTATCATGGTGAACTGCATGCACTTCCATGAGTGATGATGAAAAATAAGATAAACCTTAGCACTCACTCATAAACTCACTGTTGCAGTATGATGACTCATAATTACTAAGGCAAATGCTGAATTATATAAATAAACTCATGCTGAACAAAATGACGAGAAGAGACAGAGTTGCATACAAATGCTCATCTTCATTAATGCTGAGCTGAAAATAGGCAGTGTGCCAGCTTACTACATGAGTATTAAGGTCAGACCATAATCTCTTCTAATAATGGCTACAGGTACCTTAATTAATTGTAAAATTATAGTGAGATTCCTACAGTGTTGCATATCACATTTTCATTAATACCACATTCATTCTTGTTGGTTTATCAAAATAATAGCTGCATTAATAAGGACTGGTCATTTGTTTCAAAGTGATCCTGTCATCTAACACATGGAAAATCCTCATTCATTTCTTCCCTCTTCATTGTATTAACATTATTCATGCTAAACCCTGCTGGCATGCATGAAACAAAGTATGGAATTTGAGAATACTTTGGCATTGAGCAGCGCCCAATTATCAGAAATTATTGACATTAACAGAAATGGTGCTGACCCTGATTTTATCAGCAAGGAGTACTTTGCCTCAGTTCTAGTCACATGATAGCTCTCTTAGCCTCCCCATTCTCTTTGTTGATTAAAACCAAAGCACAAGTGGATGAATTTTTTTCTCCCCCCTGCCCCGCCACCCTGCCCCCAGCCCAGTATCCTGATATCTGACTAAATTAACACTGCCCTCTGATCAGCACACGAATGGTCTTTGTGGGACCAAACCACGGCTGATCAAACAGAACGTCCGCCTGGTTTGACAGGTACAGAGCTGTGCTGCACATGTGCCTCTCCTGTGCCTGACATCAGCAGCAGGAGGGGTGGAGCAGTCCAGGGAGTCAGTGCATTTACAGTTGTTACCAGGGAAACAAGAAAAATTGCAGACATTCTGTATTATAGATAGTATGATCTGAACCTGGCTGTATCACAGCAGCATTTGGCTAATATGGCAATGTACCACGCAATATTAGCAAAAAATTCCAATATTTTTATGGCTGCAGCAGAGTCCTCTCCTGTAAAACATTAGTCAATAGAATTTAAATTAGACTTAGAAGAAAAATGGAAATATCACTTTCAGGTATCTCCTCAGAAAAAAATGGCCCTACACTGAATTTCCACTGCAACTTCATTCATCTTCACAGTTTTGCATGGCCAGCAATGCAGATGGTGCTTTACTCTCTGAGACTTTCCCTTCCAGTAGGTTGCATATTCTTGGCTCTGTGTATGGAGCCTAAATTTCTCCTTAGTATTGCATAATTCTCACCAATTTCATTCCAGTTTTGACCTTTCTGTCATAGCATACAAGCATAAATAACTTGAGAAGAAAATAGGCTAAATGAATAGCTGGAGATATCTGGAATCAAATTTTTGACATAGCAGAAGAAAAGCAATTTCTGCAATCTCAGTCCTGCCCTCTGTGGTGTCACAGGGCTATGTGGTATCCTTCAGGACAGTAAAGATGAAAAGGAGCAGGTCTACAGAGTGAAGCAGTTAGGGTGAAGGACTGAGGTCCACACTGTATGAAACTTTGACTTAAACTAAATCTGTGAACTGACGAAACCAGCCTGTAAACTGAATCTCTGCTAAGGCTGCATCATGTTAGACACCTTCCTGGACTGCATCCCTCAGTTTAGCTTCATCTGATGCAGTTTTAGGACTCTGAGCCGTTCTATGCTGTGAACAAAATAACAGCAAATGGGGGAAGTGGAGATTTTTGGTTGAGAGATAAACTTCAGATATGAATTGAAATGCTAATGCAGATGCACCCGAAGTAACCTACTATGTTAGTTAGCCAGTGAAAAGGTACAAAATATATTCTGTCACTTCTATTCATCTATCCTTTCTGCTGTTCCTTCTCAGCAAAAGAGGTGTGATATGATATTTGAATATAGTGTATCTTGTGCTCAGAATAACTAAACCAACATATTTCTTATCTCTCCTAGAGCAGAATGTCTCTACATTTTAAGCTTTGTTTTATCTTGGCTATATCTTTAAGATTTTGGGTTTATTTGTTTGGATTTTTTTCAGCAAAATTGTTTTAGGCTAAAAGACAAAATTGTTTTTCAGCTGTCTGAATCAGAGATCTTTTTAGATCCATCATACATATCTCTATAATTTAAGCCAAAGGAGTAACTGGTGAAATAGAAAGCTGCCACTCTCTCTGAGTTATAACTACTTTCTCAGTGCCTTATGCCAAGCCTTTGTTATATGTCAAAGGAACATGAAAAACCATGAATCTCAGCTTTATTTTTTGTAGCTTCTTTTCTGTAGAGAGCAGTCAAGTATTTTCCTTGATACATTCATTCTGAATGGGAGACACACACTCCAAAAGAGCCACCAGAAATAGGAGCCTTAGCAACTCCAAAGCTCTCTAACTTTGTAACCTAATGGTGGGATGCTAGCAGAGTGCACTTCAGAAATGTGAACAACAAAAAGTGAGTACAATTATCCACAACAAGTTAAAAAAAATTCACCATTTCACTGGTTTTGAAGCATCAAGATGATCACTTCTGATATGACCTGCGAATTTTATTTTTTTAAGATGGGTGTTGGGTAGTCAAGCAAAGGCTCAGGCACCAGGATTTGGGACTGGAGCCTGCTCAGTGCAGATTTAGAGATAAGAGGTCTCTAACAAGCCCTACTGCAGGTATATGGCTGTAGAATATAACCTGCTATATATATCAGTTTTAAAAGTCTGTAATATAATCAAACCCAGCTGGTTTTCAAGGTGACAACAGAAGAAAATATTTTCTGCAATATTTATGCTAACTTTCATCTTCCAACTAACACTCCCCTGAAAAAGAAATGGAAAATTAATTTAGCACTATCAAAACAATCAGTAATTCCCTACCTTTCTTCTTATAAATCATATTCACTTGTTCCTTGTGTTCTAGGGTAACAACCTTCATGACAGGAAATAGTGAAAACTATAACCATTTAAATTTGCAGAATTATTGGCAAGAGAAAGCAGACTAAACTAAAAAGTGATAGATCTGCTCTGTGCCCAAGTACTAGCTGGCATTTCTATTTCTGTCCAGTGAGCAGAACATGGCTCACAAACATTCAGGTGTTAAAGTTTAGCACCATCACAGCAGAGGCTCTGACAGGGACACTGCAGGGATAGGCAGGGACACACGGACTGTTGCTGCTGCAATTCATTGGAAGTGCTGGGATGGGAGGTTTCCTGACCTCCATCCCCTCCCCACCAGCCTCCCTTCTGCCTTGATAGTGGGCCCATCTCAGCCTGCAAACTGCATTAAAGATCAACACCATCCAAATCATCCCAGGTGCCTCTGAGTGACAGCAGCACTTTGTCAGCCCCAGCAGCTCCCCGTGCCTGCTTTACAAGGGGGGTGTATGGAAGTATATTTTAATTACAGACATTTTTACCTGAGGAAATGGAGAGGAGAGGAAGTAAACACAATAAATGCAGAAGTATCACAGATCTACATACTTAATTGGGGCCCCAGTGAGGCTGACACTGGTTGCTGGCAGTCACTGGGCTTAGTAGCAAATTGGAGGATGAGAGGAAGAAAAAGGAAAGGCACACAGGCATTGGATTATGTGTTTTAATTGAGAGCATATTAAAACACCTCCACCATACCTGGTCATCTTACCAAGCTACATGTTCATTTAAAAATATAAATAAAAAATTAAAACTGTTTAATTATTTTCTTTCAGAATTAAAGTCATAAAGAATCCCTCTGAAAGATTTTTTAATCAGCTTCCAAGAAAACCTTCGAAAAGCAAGCCCCCCTTTCACTTTTAAAATGGAATTTGTAATCTAATGAGGAAATTATTTATGAAGTATTTGCTCTGCACCTGAAAATACCTCCAGTGAAATTATGTTTGGCAACCTGAAGCACTTTGAAGTCGATGGAGTGGCAATAAAAATTAGGCCTTCATTAAAGAGCAATGCTTTTTCTCCTGTAAACTGGCACCGCCTGAAGAGGTCAAACTCTGGGAAGGCCACAGATCTCTGCCCAAGCTGTGCCTCTGCACCACACATGGAAACAATTTTGTCCATATTCTCTGCTGCTCTTTATGAATTTCTTCTTCCCCCCCCTCCCCACCCTTTTTTCAGGCTTCCCTCAACAGCTTTCATGTTGCATTTAGGAAATTAACAGTAACTGTCAAATTACTCTGCAAATAGGAGAATATAAGTTTGGAAGGAGTAGAACTTGCCTTTTGCCCTAGGGCCAAGTCAGTGGAAAGGCAACAAAGGGATCCTTGAGAAGTGTTTGGATAGACTGTTTTAGCAAGCCAGGCTCTTATTTTATCAAGTGCACACAATTTTTCCAGTGGCAATTTTTCCCCCCTTCCTGTAAATTATTCTTTCCCCTTGTGCACCCCATTTGCTGCATGGATTGGGAAAAGTACTGGGAAAGGTTATAGCTGTAAGGACTGGCAGGGTGGGTATTAACCCTTGGAGAGAGATGGAAGAGGTCCGGAAATGGAAGATCCTTGTGGGATTATGTACAAAAGGTGCAGTTGGGTTTGAAAAAAAACCAACCCACTTCTCACATGTGCATACAAAGACCATGTAAAGGAGGGAGTAGTTACTTTAATTAAATACTGAAATCTTTTGGGAAAAAAAGTGAGAGAGGAAAGCTCAGAGGAATTGTAATCTATGGAGATGTAAGCTAATTACTTAATCACTTGCATTTGTAAATCTTATTATTGGAAAAGAAATTCCTGTAGTGATTAAATTACAGATATTTATCTGCTAATAGCCCTGATTAACTGGTGATGCTAATCTGTCATTCTGAAAGCCAATATTAACGGCATCAATCTCACAGAACAATAAACAGTTTATATGAAAGAAAACTTTGTCTGTGCTCAGTCCAGATGTGCAAAGGGAATGTAGGATGTGTGAGATTCTGGAACCAGTTTGCTGGACCAACACAGCCAACACTCTCAAAATGAGTTGTTTTGGCCCATTAACCCGTTGTCAGGCACAATGAGTTACTTAGCTATGAACAAGTGCTGTCTTATACTGCAAAAGCAATTTAGTTAGCAGAACTTCTAGAGTAAATAAATAAATTCCAGGCTTAATTTATTACCAGAAAGTTATTAGGACTACAGCAGGTAAACCAGAGTGAGTTGTTACTACATCTTGTTTGCAGGTCCTGAAAAGAAAAGGTAGCTGATAGAAGGCAAAAAGAGGTATGGTTTATTTATTTTTAACAGATACCTGACTGATGCTATTGATTTTCACTTTGGCTAAATAAACTTTTTCTTTTTAATCAGTGTTTCTTATCACAAGGGAAAGTGATGAAGAGGAAAAGTGGAAAGACCAGTGCCTTAATTTCCTCTCCATGTTGCAGGGCAGGTTTTACAGGGAAATGAAACTCCAGCAAATAAACCCAAGTTAGCCCTTCAGAGGAAATTTGCTGTGAAGCAGACAATGGCAAAGTACCCAGTGAAGATCAAGTTTCCTATTTAAGCTGTTCAAGAAGTACTGCAGGAGAAAAAAAGAAGAAATGAAACAATTACAGTAAGTGCTCGCCTTACAGAGGTCCTATCTCAAATATAACTGGAATCTACCAATGTAATCTTTATGATGACCAGATGTTACTATTTCTGGGAATGTCCTGAGTTTTCAAGGGCTGCTCGAGTTTCCTGGCTGATTATATTGAAACTGGTGTTTGCCTCAGTTAAAATAAAATCTGCCAACTGGCTCATCTCATCCTATCACTGCCTCCCAGCGCAATCTCCTTTATCCCAACAATTTAAGCAAGCTTTCTTTGTACAAGAACCACTACAATAGTCTTTAAAAAAGACCCAAGACCTTTTGATTAAATTGTGTTGCGTTGAGAGATATTGGTAAAGGAAAAGGAAGTATGAAAGGTGAACAAGCATGTGTTCTTTGTGCTGGATGCAAAGGCAAGGATATATTGATAGCATTGACAAGAAAGGGTAAGAAAATGCATTCACTTAATACTCAACAAGTTTGGGTTTTTTTACCCTCATGATTTTCTGTGGTTTGTCTCAATGGATTTTCTTTTATTTTTTTCTGTTCTTCCCTCCTCCAATAATGACAGAGATTTTGCTATAACTATCGAGTCAGATGCAATTAAGCATTTACAATAGGTTTGAAAGGCTGCCACACGTCCAGAAGTCCCAGAGAAATCTACACCACCCATCCAATATAGTTCTACAGAATGAGGTCAGTGAATCCTTTCAGAAAACACCAGACACGTGGCCTGTGTTAGGCCCAGTCTTTGAACACCTGCCTATGAAGTTGCCTGTACAGCAGTCCCAGATAGCACCTGACACAGTGAAAACACTCCTTGCAATGAATCTGGGCCTGTGTAATAAATCTGAAGTATCTCAGAGTGCTGTCTTTGTGGTCTGAGCGCAGGCAACTTGTGCAGTGCATGTACCAGTATTTTTGTCTTGTAAGTATTTAGAGGATGCCCAGTTTTCAAAGTTTTGTTCTCAGTAGCAATAAAAAGCAAAAAAAAAAAAGATAGAACAATACAAAAAATTCAAGAGCCTGAGCATTCAGAGAGACTTTTTGAGGAACAGAACCTTGCCAGCCATCTGATGTGCTTAATAATGGAGAATGCTTCCATGGATAAAGACAGATTGCTGTGTGTTTGCTAACTCCGTGCTTTTGAGCTCAATGTGACATGCACCTGTGTGGTTAGGAACATGGGAGAAGAAAATACAGAACTGCCTGTTTCCATTGCTCCAGGCATACACAAGGGTGATAGCCTTGATATCTAGAAACCTGAGGTGCTCTCATGCTGATTGGTAAGGTTTGGTTGAATAATGATACCTATTTGGCACTCTTGGGCAGCTCCATGTGATCTGGATGTTACCAGGAGTGTGAGACAAGCTCAGGGATCAAATAAGATGAGGCCTTCTGAAAATCTGCAGTGGCAGGGGACAAAAAGGTAAGGGACCCTCCCATCATCTGAAAAACATATGTAGGGAAGAGGAGACCATGTTTTTAGGTAATGCAGAAATGCTCTCAGTTTATGAATGTGCATACTGGGAAGTGGAATAGAGGATGGCTCTCAGGTTCTCTGTCAGGTTTCTCTTCCAGAAAGTTGGAAAGTGCAAAAAACGCTGTGCCTAAGGAGTGATACTGAGTGGCCATTGATGAATGTTTCTGGTTTCTGTTGGCTGCAGGTTTTTATGTGTAAGACTAGGGAATTACTTCCCCAGTGTCTGCTTTGTAAAGATTCTTATAATAAAATTCTTACCACACAATGGCAAATACTTTATCCTTGGCAGTGGTGAGTTGATTACACAAAAACACTCAAATAAAAGGGACATTCTATTTTTTTTTCATCATATTTGAATGAATGTATATCTCATTGGGAATGAACCACAGCAAGCAAACTCAAAAGAACATAGTGTAATGGAAGCTCAGTGAAGATCTGAAAGAAAAGTGGGAGCTCAGTAAGACATTATCTTTTAGTTCAATAAATTATAGGTGAAACTCAGGAAAAAAATATCCCCAGTGAAGATTTCAAAATAATACTGGAATATTTTCATTCACATAAGGGAAAAGAAAGGCATATTCTTTATTTTTTTTTCTGAAATATTTTAGTCAAAAGGTCTGTTTTTATAAAACTTCAGTAGCAAATGAATAAAATGGTAAAATTATTCTTTTTAACTTAGGCCCTTGATTTTCCTTTCCAAGCGTCTTGTTGGCATATTTTCTCTTCAGTGGTTGTACTAATTATAGGACTGTCATGAGTAGTTATCCTTTTGGTAGTAAAAATGACAATTGTGACAAACAAAAAATCTTTGACCTGTTTTCAGTTTGTCTTGTCTCTTTTGACTGGGAGCTCTGCAAGTCACTCAGTCTCTGCTTACTGAGTAGGGATACAACAGGATTCTGCTGTCAGTGGGAGCTGCGGGAATTCTGCAATTACTTCTAATGTTCCTGTTTTCCTGGTAAGGGAGCTGGAACAATGCTAGAGCCAAGCACACATCTTGAGTGTCTTCTGAACATTAGGGAACTGAGACTGCTTCATCCTCCTGACATTCTCTTTCAAAAAAGTTTTATTTTTTGAAAGAAATACATTTTTCAGGTTTCGGGGCAGTAATGCTTCATCAGTAGAGATGATGGACAAGTATTGAGGAAAAGGATGAAAATCTTGTTTTCTAATTTATATGGTATGTGCAGCAGGAACTCTTATTAAAGTTGAAATATTTGGGCATAAAAGAGGCACATCCATTTTTATCTGAGCCTAATGGTAGTTTCCCAGTTTTGTTTCCTTCCTGAAAGAAGTAGATCTGTCGACCGTAAAACACAAATTCCAAGGGACTTTACAAAAAACTGTCAATATTTATAATGATGCCTAAATGCAAACCTGCAGTCAATCTGTTTGGACAACAGCTCTGATGTTATCCTTCTTTTTGAATAAACAGGTCTAATAACATACCATTAAATAAATGATTTTTCACAGGCTTTAGCAACTGTAACTGCCAAACTGCAACTCGAGCAGCCTTTCACACACAAATGGTACATTATGAGCTATAAAACTGCCGTGAATTCATTTATGAGAACAAAGTCCTTACTGTGCAAAATATCAAAGGACAAAAATATATTTCTCTCCATATATCCCTCAGGTCTGTGATTATAAGAAGAACTTGCAGAAGTTATAATTTTGGTTTTTCAAGCAGGCCCATAAGATTTCAGTCAGCATACATGCAACCTGCCAAAACATTTTCAGAAGTATAACCTAATCTGGGGAAAGACAAATCTTTCTAAATCTACTGGATCTGGATGAAGAAAAGGAGGTGTTAAAAAGAAGCATGAGATGAGACTGGGGTCACAACCATCACTGTTGGCTGAATGTTTGAGTTCAAGATCTTTCTTCTATATTGTTTGCAAGAACTGCAGAACTTACTCAAATAGTAACCACACATCATCATTCTGTCACCCCATTATAAGACTGTCTACTGAATTTGAATACCTGGATTTGATCAGGTTACAGAGGCAACTCTGAACTCCCCAGATGTGGGTGCAGATCCTCTGACCCAGGCAGCTGCCTTTCACCACCCCAGAGATCAATCTTTGCTCTGACACACTGGGGCATTCCAGCCCCATGGGTGGGGCATCACCCAGCCCCGCAGAATGAGGAAAGCAGGCCTTGCTCTCCAAGGTTTGGAAGTACAGGCTTCTTAAGGAAACATATGTGAGTTAATCTTTGGTAGGAAGACAGTCTGGAAAATTTTTTCAGGGGTTTGAATGAGACATGACCTTCTGCCAGGTTGAAAAGAAGACACTGAGCTCCTAGGAGCTCTTGAAGGGTGTTTTCCCTGGATGTGATTAGAGCCAGACATTGGTGATCAGGATCACAGGTAGCAGATAACCTTTTGTGTAAGTGTTGGCAGAGTCTTTGAGATTTTTCCTAGGAAACCCTGAAGCTTGGTACAGGTTGGGCAGCAGTCAAGTGATAAACCACCTAAGTTCAAACACCTTTCATGCCTGACTTGGGGGACACTTCCACTCTCTTGTGGGTATCTTAGAGGGGCTTGATGAGGCATTCAGTTCCTTTATCTTGTAAAAAAGGCCTAGACCTGTTCTGAATGTACATCCCAAAATGTAAATGTTCATTCACAGGATGCTGTTTCAGGCTAATCTATTAGTCATGTTTAATTTCCATACAAAAGTAATTATGACTGTTGTGATAATTCATATTTAAGTGAAGCAAACTTATACATACAAGAAGAGGGGGAAAAAAGGGTTCATCCCATAGCATCAGTGTAGTGACAACTGCATAAAGATATCCCAAACCAATAATGTGCTAATTCTGTCCCTATCAAGAAATATTTTTATTCACCTAAAGTCTTGTGTTACCTATAAATAACTGTGCCCTAGTTAGGAAGTGCATAGGAAGGTAAGGAATTGCATAGTTTTAACCTTATCAGTACACCTTTTCTTAACAATCTCTCTAACTGAATAAAATCATATACTTTTTCCACCTAAAATAAAAGAAAAAAACAGGGGAAAAAAAGTATATTCCTGTGGATAAATTATTAAGTATAGAAGATCTGCTTTCCTGTACTTACCAAATACCTTGATTTGCTAAAATTCTGCTATATTTCTAGACATTTTAAATGATGATATTGTGTCAAAGCAGATTTTGTTTCACTGTCACACAATTTTAATTGCCTTTTGAAAATGAAATTTTACTCCTTCTAATTCTCAGAATTGAAAATTAAAACTAAGAAAAAGTGATGCATTAAAATAACTTACATTACAAAAAACAAGCGCTGCATTTTTCCATAAGAATTCTTAAAAACACCAGGAAAGTAAAAAATTTTTTAGTTTTCTGTGAAACAATTTCTCAAAATCATAAAAAAGGTCTAAATAAACCCAAACAACATCTCCTAGAAGACCACAGAAATGCTATTGATTGAAATCACAAATTAAACTCTAAAAAAAGTATAGGAAAGGAAATTAAAGACTTAGTAAAGAAAATCAGTAGTATACATTCACAAGGCAGAAATACCAATACAAGTTTTGTTCCGTTTTGCTGATTTTGTACCAATCTCCTTGGAGAGGATAAATAAATGACAACGTTACTACATCTTATTACACTGTCATTTTTTCTAATGAAAACCAAGAAGCCCAAAAGTAATTTTTAAAAAAAGCTGTCTGTCAATTTATGTAGATATGCATGCTCCAGATGGGTTATGTTGCCAGTGATATTCTGCCATAGAGGAACAGAGATAAAGCCTGTAAGTATGTAAATATATACACATAGTATATATCTTTTCTTTGGGAAAGAAAAGATGCTGCAGTTGCACTGCTAAAGGAAAGAGGGCACAGTTTTCCCGTGGTGTAATTCATCATTATCCTGAGTTTGGTTAAGTGGGAGGTCTATTTATGTGGTGGTTGAGGTGTCTGTCTAAAGGGCGCTTGGCACTTCTCCTCCTTTGTGCTTTGAAGTTCATTTCCTACAGTAACGTGTTCCAGTCATAGCACCTCCCTCTTCACAGCTAAAAGTCAAGTCTGCTAGTCATCCCCCTGTGCTTCAAAATGTAGAAACCATAATTTAGCCCTAAGGAAATAAACCAATTACAAGGAACCTGGTTTAACTTCCTGCTGTGGTAGACAAATGGAGATCTACTATGAAAGTAAGCCTGAAAGCTTAAGAAATATGTGTAGGTATTGAGCAATTACAGTCAACTGGAACATGCCAAGCAACAAACCAAATCCCCTCCTGAAAGACTGCACGTAGCATCTGAGGATAACGAAACCATTATGGTTGCTGCACTCTGGAGAGAGAGGTGTGTGAAATTTCCTGTTCTGGTTGTAGACTTCAGTGTTTTCATGATAATGAAATAGCGGACTACTCTATAAACTGCAAAGAATGTGGGTCAAAAAAATGTTTTTATTTCTGCCAACAGAAAAACAGAGGTATCCTGCAGAGCTTCTTACACACAAATGGTATGGATGTATTCACAATTAAAGTCTTAGTCTAATAATGAGTAAAATTCTGTAGTAGAAGGTTAGGACACTCATTACTTGATGCCTGAAAATTTAATATTTTCTCTGAAACCTGGGAAATATCATAAATTATATCTGGTAATAACATCAGAAGTTAATTACCTTCCTTATTTCATCTTCTAATAGTGCTGATTTAGGAATAGTAGTCCAAGAATACAAAGTAAACAAACGTTTTATGACTTGTCTCTACTGAATTTTCTAATTTATTGGCTGTGTTTCTATCACATATAATCCCAATACTATTAATATTTTTTAACATTTAAGAATTTTTCTTAAAAATCCTGGATCACTTTTATCCCAATTAATAAATAAGGTATACTATGTGCACTCAAGACAGATAAAAAATATGAATAGATGACCACGTCATATTATATTTAATCTGGTTTGAAAAAAATATTTTAAAAATTATTGCAGTCAGTTTTCTGTAGAAACTACTATAAATATTCATTATATTCAGCAAACATTTGCAAAATGCCTAATGATATCAGCAAACTGATTTGCTAATGCTGCTTTCTTGCGAAAAAATGTTTTAAATATGACCAACTAGTGGTTCATAAACACTTTTGAAAACACTCTTAAGTTAAATAGGCTGTGTTACTTACTTTTCTGCTGTCTTTTGAGATGTCACTATATTGTATGCTAAACAATGCAGTGAATAATGTAAGTGGGGCATAACAAAAGGCAATATAATGCTCTGGAAAGAAATTATTCTATTTTTATGAGTACCATTTCTTAGGATTTATTTTCATTCTAAAGCACATAAAAATTAAACAATGAAGTGTCAGAACAAGGTGAGGTGGAAACTCTCAGCTTTGAGACATTCTACTAATACTGTAGAAAACTCTTTGACATTCAATCACATGTTTCCTGCATAGGATTCCTCATTTCTCATTTACTGGATAGACAGCAAGCATTCTTTCTTCCATTGGAATTTATGTAAGTTCCTTTCAGATGGCATGATGCCATTTAGGGCAATTGCACAATCCTTCATCAAGGCTCACAAGGTAAATGAAGTCAGCATGAGGCTGGGCTAGGATTGCATATGAGGTCTCCAAAGGGAGCTCAGGGTACAGCAGGAAGTGATCATGGTCACAAGGCAAAGGGACACATCCCACACACCCTGGCCCTGATGGGAAGCAATGCCCTGGTTGTTTGGAGCAGCCCTGCAAGCAGATCTGCTACCTCAGTTTGAAGGGAAACCTAATGTCCTCAAAGATTATAAAACCACAGGGTGGGAGGCTGCATTAATTCCAGTGATTGTGGACTAACCTTTGCTTTTACATGGAAGGAAAATGTATCAAAAGTTGGCTTTGTTTCAGAAAATGTTGCTATGCCATATGAGTAAATCAAAATTAAATTTATACAATGATTTGGTTTTCATTTTTGTATTGTCTGTGTTATTCATATGTTATTTCATAACCTGCTGTGCCTGTATAGATCAAAACAGGTGTCAAAATGCACAAAACATTTTGTGCTTAGTGAGAAACCTGAGTATCTGTCTGGCTTTGTTTAAGTATCTGTTTTGTAGAGAAGAGTAGAACTGAGCAGGCAGTTGCTTATTTATTGTTAATTTTATATTCTCTTACTGTATGTTATTTCCTTTTATTCTTCCATCTGTGTTTCATAGGGAAATAAGATAATTTCCAGATATATGTGTTCCTGATTTGTAATCTTCTTGCCAGATCCACACCCTCAGACCACAACCTCACAGCAGTCTCCTCATCCATCTTGCTGGGCAAGCCTTAAAAGACTGCTTGCTACCTCTCCATCCCACCAGTTTTGTAACCATGGAAGCTGCCTCCAGCACTGCATCTGGACAAAGCCTCAAGCCAGGACTTATGATTTACCCATTCCCTTACCAAACTGGTTCCCTCCTTGCAGCCAGCATTTTGTCTTGCATTTTCACCCTCCCAAGACCTCAGGAAACCAGATGGAGCTGCTCCTCTAGCAGGAAAACATTAGTGGATATCCTTTTTTGCTGGGTAGTGTTTTCATGATGATGAAATGACAAGGAAGGCAGCAACTGGGGCAGTTCTGGAACAAGAGCCATGAGAGTGGTGAGGCAGCACCTCAGATTTAGCCTTGTCTCAGAGATTGAGGAGCTCCTCGCAATGGGATCCCTGTCCTCACACTTTTGACATTCATTGACACTTTTGACATGTATTGACACTTGATATTCATTTCATAGTGAAGGGTTTGGCAATGAAGCAGTAAAGTTACATGCCAGTAAAAAGGACACAGTCAGCGATATCTTGGCTTCACAAAATCTCTTATTGTTCTGTGGTATCTCACCCTCCAAAATCAATTTTTGTGAAGGAGGAAGGGCTGACCGAGAGAATATCTACTGTGTGGCTGAGGAACTTATGATAACAGTGCAGTAACTGTGGCTAGCAGTAAAAATGAATAAATCCAGGCAATGATGGCAGCCTGTAAGAACTTACCCTGGTCAGGTGGCTCTATCAGCACACTCCTGGGTTCTGAAATATTTTTAGAGTAGATTGTTGTTATTTTTTCAATGTTCAGTTTTCTTCCATCCAAACTTTGCATGTCCCTCAGCTTCCATTAAACACAATCCATCTGACCAGTAACACTACACATGTGGGGAAAAAAGAGTAAAAAAGTAAAGGGGTCAGGGAAAGGTTGCTTGAATAGGCAATTAGTGGGAAATTTCATAAACAATAAGGGAATATTGCTAGAGAGCAGCCTATTTTTTCCTACAAAAGTCCCCATTTCATCTCCAGAAATATTCTTTTTATGCATACTTAGTTTAAGAAGAAAATCCCATAATACATTTTTTAGGATATTTTTCATTCTTCATTTATGATCCCATAAGCGTTTAGGTAATAATGCTGGTATTGGAAACAAGTCAAATGAGCGCAATTCAAATTAGTGGGCAAACCAGAGCAGAGTCTTTTATTTGCAGTCTGCTTGATCAGACCACATTAAAATCAGCAAGAGTTAAGCCTACTCTGTTTACAGCCCACAGGTTGTTATCTAGTTTCAAACCTTTCTGTTCAGAATTGTTAAACCAGTGCTGTACTGCATGCAGCTCAAAATTAATTGGAAGCTTGGATTCTAATGGCTGTTTTTTGGGCGGGAGATGGAAATCCTGAATTCCACACCATGCCTGAAAAATGTATTCATTTAATTTAAAACCTTTACATTAAATTACATGTTATTTGAAAGTTAAACACTTAGTCACAGCATTCTGTATCAGATGCTGTGAATTTATTCACATCTAGGTTTTAAATTACCTCCTTTCCATTTCAGATGCCAATTTCACTAGGCTACCTGAAACATCATTTACATAGAGTTATTACATCAGGAAAGAAAAAATCTTCTCTTGTGTTCAGTGCCTTGTTTCTCTAATCCCCACAGACACAGGAGAAGAAAGGCTGGCTTTATACTGTCAATTTCTTTTACTGCACCCATTGGCACTTGTCAATATTCCTTACTAGACAAAATGTGCAAATATTCTAGGACATATAACAGCTTAGAAGCTTGCTGCCACTTCCATGTGGATATACTGTAAATGTCTACACATTAATTAATGGAAAAAATAGGGATGTTTTGATGCTGTAAAGCCACAAATAGATCTTTACTAGTTGAGCTGATTAATCTGTTCCATTAAATGTTCATGTTTCTATATGACTATCACATTTAATAAAAAAAATCCAAAAACCTTGTACTATTTAGTGGGTAAAAGTCACTGTATAACTAACAGAATCTTGTAAACATACAGTTCCTTAGGGCTTTTCTGGGAGATGGAGTAATATATGCTTCCATAACTCTCCTGTTATTTTTAAACATGGATTCAAACTGAAACATACACAAGATCTGGGGCCGTTCAGCACTGGACCTGTACCTTTTCCCATTGCTCAGTGCCCTAATTTATACACATTCTGCAGTCTCTTGGTAATGGTATTCATTCTTCTGCAGTTGTGCAAATATATCCCCTTTCAGACAGGACTCAGTCACACCTACTTGCAGACAATTTCTTGTCACACTGAATTAGAGTGACCACTTACAAATGAGAAACAATTGAGAATCATGCCAGTTTTTCTTTTCTTACCTGACAAGTCCTCCTGAGAAGCCCTAGGTGTTAGACCTGTCTAAATGTAATTTGAGAAACTCAGCTCTGCTTATCCCGCTCTCCCCACAGTGATAACTCAGGGATGCATACTTCTTTGCTCCTTGCCCTCTACTCTGAGCTGGACTTGCTTTGTGTATCATTTCTCAAAATAAAGGAAACAGTTCTATTCTGGGATGTCACTGAGATGACTCTTCCCACCACCACCTGCTTAAGCTTTTAATCATGAGATCAAGTCTAGAATATGTATGTTGCGGAACATCTGAAAAATTAAATCCTTCAGATGTCTCTGCTGGGTACTAGAGTGAACTGTATCAGGGCTCCCATCTAACTTACACACAAAATTTTACACCTTTCCAGCAAACAAACCAAAAATGGGGAAAGAATAGTTGAGATGAAAAAGGATAATTCTCTCTATATATGTAAGGTTCAGCTGAGATGTGGCAGGTGTATGTATATGGACTCATGAGATCAGAAATATTTCCATTGCCCACAACTTATATCAAATCTTAGGGATCAAGAACTTAGCATGAAACCATGAACAAAGTGATACACCCTTTCAGAGTATGTTGTCTTTAAATTATTCTAAATATTCTGTTCTTAGTTATAAAGAACGATAAAATAAAGAAAATTATAAAACTTTTATAAAAACAAAGTAAACAAGGATACCATTTCACAAATTGGATGAAAACAGAAGTTTTCTCTAAGCTCTGGCTATTGGGAAGTTTTTAAACCTCAGGAACTCTGATTATGATACACTCATGTGTATTCCTGAGCCACCATCCCATAATCCCTCTGGTGCTAGCATTCTGACCTGATAATGCTCCAGTCCAGCATGAGGCAAAAGGACAGAAAAGCAATAAAGGATGGCGTAGTTTTGTTGAACACAAGACCTTTTGTAATTTCGAAGTCCATGTTTTAAATTTGCACACCATTTAATGTCCAGGTATAAGATGCAGTTTGGAACAGCCTGGGCTGAGCTGTGCTGCACGGTAACACCTGATATTTAGGTCATTTACACAGAGGGTGAAAAAGGAAATATTCACTACCCTGACTTTAAATATATACATCTGATTGTGGATGTCTAGGTATGACCTAATAATCCTGAACTCCCTCAACACTAATGAGAGAAACAGTTTCCAGGGGTGACAATTTTCACTAAATATAGATGTCTACTTTGGGACAAGACAAATGACTTTCTAGAAATGGCTTTTTCTTTCCATTAGCTATAAATAGACCACATCGATTAACACAGACATCTGGGCTATATATTCTGACATCCAGTCAGTTGAATCCTGTACAAACACTTAAGAGACTTATGAAAAAAAGAAATATATTATACAAGAAATTGACAATGAATATTACCTGATCATCAAATAAATCCTTAATATTTTTCTCTTAAATACAAGGGAATTCTCTCTTCCTAGATTGTTTTTTTTCTGCTATAATTTTAGATTAGTGTATGAATTTGTGTATATTTAAATGTTCTTCCTCTAAGAACTTTTAAACTGAGAGAAGAAAGAATCAAAACTTTACAGAGTTAAAAAAATATTAACGATTGGCAGCTTTTATACTTGTAGGATAATATTATCTAATTACCATCTAATTTTTAGTAGCAAATGTATGAACTTTAAATTAGATCTTCTCTGCACAAAAGTAATGATATATTTGTATAATTTCCATACACTACATGCATGACAAGGTTTCCTCTCTACCACTCTGTTATTCTCATTCATATCTCACAGGACCTGGAAATACACCTTGCCATGGAAAATAAAAAAGACATTAAATGTTGAAAGAGAAAGCTGAGAGAAACTATGTATGGTGCATTTGCTAACTTTTTGTAATTATCCTTACCAAAAACATCAGCTAAACCAGGGTAATTAATTTGCTCTTTTCTGCAAAATATACGTATGTTGGGTGGGGCTTGACTGCAATTACTGTGTTAACTGTGTCATAGACTTTATTCCCATAAGCAGTTAGAATCTTTGATGACCACTTCCTAAACTATAGGAATTGTCTATAACTATTTCAGTGCTGATGCTCTGAACATTTGCTTAAATGGAGGGGATACAGGCTTAATGGAAAAGGCAGGCAAAATTACCAGACGGTCTGCATAGATGAACAAGGAGCTCCTGGCCAAACTTAAAAATAAAAATGAGGCATACAAGGGGTGAGAGAAGGTACAGACAGCATGAGAATACGGAGGCACTGTCCAAACATGAGGTGGTTAGAGAGGCCACCTGAAGTTACATTTTTAATGGTTGTAAGACATGACAGGAAAGACTTCTGTACATACCTAAGTGGCAAAGAGCAAGATGTGGAAAACGTGGGTCCATTGCTGACTGTGGCAGAGAACATTTGGCACAGGTATTAAATGCTTTCTTCACCTCAATCTCTACCAGCAAGACTAACCTTCAGAAAACCCAGGCACAGAGGCAAAGCCAGGAGCAGTGTAGACTTACTCTTGATGGAAGAGTTCCAGGTTAGAGAATACGTAAGCAAGTTGGACATATTTGAGTCCTTAGACCCTGGTGGGATGAACTGATGAGTGCAAAGGGATCTGGCAGATGTCATTGTGAAGAATGTTTATTACAAATAGGAGAAGTGCCGGCGGACTGGAGAAAAACAAGTGCCCACCTCTGTCTTCAAAAAGGTCAGGAAGAGTAAGCCATGGGACTGAAGGCTGAACAGAAATAATAAGCGTTCTTTCACAGGATAATATAAATGTTCTTTCACAGGATAATACAATGAATTTTGTATTTATCTTTGTAATCTCCAGGTTTTTATCTTAACTTTATAATACCAGTCAGATTTAATTCCATCCCTTTTATTGAAGGACCATCTGTATCTTTCCCTTGGCCCTGGATCAGGCCTGATGTGCTTGACCATCCTTGGAATATATTACCAGCTGCAATGAATACTGTCTTACCAGATCATGAATTGGATCACCAAATTAATATCAAGGGATTTTTTTTTTAGTATTTTTTTCTTCCAAAATTGGCTTCCATTTGATAAAAAAATATTGGCCCTCTTCTGTAGACAATAAATCAAAGCAAGCCTCTTGTGTTGTATCCAAGTTGCTTATCTACTGTTCCAACTAACAATAGAAAGTATCACATTAGGGAAATCTATTGCCTCATCTGTGGAATCTATCCTGAAATTAAAAAATGATTGGTTGCTCTCTGAATCAAGTAATGAAATCTAAACTTGCAAATTTTTGTGATACAGGAGAAATGCATTGAAGGAACTCATCTTTAAAACTGAGCAAGTAGTTTTAAGCCATCTCCTAAATGGATTTTTAATTTTGGAAGGGAAGCCTAGTGTTTTCAGAATCCCCCTAGCTCTTCTTCTTACAATAGATGATGAGTTTTGATATGCGTATTATTACATTGATTAAGAAAGATAAAAGAACAAATACATACCTGAGATTACTTGAAACTTTAGACTGCTAATGAGACTTCTGAGCCAATGAACTTCATGGACTAAGCTGGGATTTTAAAGGGTTTATCCCACAATATTGTCTAGTTCTGTTAGCACAGTCCTGAGAGCAGTATTTAGGAATCTCATCTTGCCACACTGTGGGTTCCAAAAGGACAGCACAATTCAGCTCCAAGATGGACTTTTTGGAGGAAATAAGTTGAATGTAGAAGGTTGATTATCTGGAAAATATAATGACAAATGAGATGATGGAGAGAAAAAAAATGTTTTAGTTTTAAACCATAGAGGCACTTATGATTACAGGTTGAATTTCAAAAATGGTGTTGAAATTTTCTGATAAGTTAAAGGAAGAAATACAAAGATATTTTGATTGCTGAAGAAAAGGACCTTAAAAAACTTAGAGCATATGCTTGCAAATAAGTAACTAGGTGTGAAATTACAGAGGAGTAAGTAATGGTTCATATGTTAACTTGTCTTGCTGTAAATTATTTATATGTCCACACTAACAAGTGTTTCTCCTTTGTTTACTTGTTTTCCATCAAGGACCACTTTATGTAATTGATCAGAATATATAAATACTTCTACAGGAATAAATTACTGAGGGTAGCAGTGAGAGAGAGACTTAAGTGTCTGCATGGAATCTTCTGTTCATTTTGGACCATCCCCCAGTGGTCCTTGCTTACTGTGCTGTAGTGCATATTACATTTCTCCTGAATAACTGCTGGTAAAATATCTGAGATGAAACTATAATGAAAAATGCGTTAGTGAATTTGTGAGGCTAGAAACAACCTCCAGATGATACAATGTTGTTTCAAAAGCACTAATACTCCTTATATTTCCCATTGATTTTTCTTTAAATAACAGGAGCAAGCCTGAGGATGTTAGAAGACTTTATAACTGATTGATTTTAAAAAAACCAAAAAAAACTTAGAGACATATTTTCCTCAAGTAATTTTTAACAATTGTTTTACCTTCTCATAATACATATATCATCATTTAAACATTATTAAGAGGGTTAAATGAGCCATTAAGCATCTTCTTTTATTGGATTGCTGCTGGATTGCACAAACACACACATAACACTAATAAAACCTCCCTATATTTACTTTTAGGAAAATATTATCAGACAATATAATTGATGTGACTTAATAACAGAGAAAAGACATTACAAGTCCTGGATCAAATTTCTCGTGAGAGTAATAATTTCCTTATACCAAAACCAAGTATCTTTTCTCTTCTTCTTCAAAGCGTCGCACTTTAAAAAACAGAGCTGATAGAACTCGTCATTGATCCATACAGCAGCTTCTGCTGCTATCTGTGCTTCTTAATATTCACACAGCTCATACACTTTGGGGTAGAATTCCTGATTACCTACTCCAGGATGTTTAACTTCATGACTGGAACCTTATAGTAATCTATTACCACACAGGAAAAAATTGACATACTTGTGCTACTTATATATTTATATTATATGTGTGCTTTTTTCAGAAGCAATGGTATTTTACAGTGCCACATGACTTGAAAATATACTGTACAGATCAAAGTAGATTTTGCAGCACATATGAAAGAAATATGGGAAATAAAATATACAGGGCTTTTATTTAATTTTTTTATTATAAATACTTCTGCATTACTTCCTCTCATACATACAATGCTGGAGCATCTTTCATACAACTACCATTTTTTAGTACTTATGTTTCCAGGGGGAGGTTTCTGGGCCATATTTCAGCAAAACTTTTCAGATTATTTTTAACTAATGCCAAACGGCAACTGTTGCTGTATGGTTTCCAGAGTGCCCTAAATGTGAAGATCCATAATACAAAAAAATCAACAATTATTCAAGCAAAGCATGCAAAGTAAGAGAAGACTTGGAAGCAGAAATAAGGAATAGGAGCTGTATGGTCATATGCATGTCAAATATTTTAAAAATTTAGCAACTAGACAGATTTTTATTCACTTGATAGTAATAAGTAAAGCATTGTCTGGTATTCTATAAACTTGAAGCCAAGAAGCAGGAATTTGAAATTACAATATCTACAACTGTAGTCACAAATCAGGAATAAATCTATTGTTACATGTAGACAGAAGAATTTGAAGCAGTGACATGGAAGACTTGGGAGTGTTAAGGTACTTTTTTCTGTTTGGAATGAAAACATGTTTGCAATGAAACCTGTGTCATAGGAAGTACCTGAGGCACTACTTTACACTAAAATCAAATCTTATTTGGTCAACACACTGAGGAAAAAACATGCCCTTGAACCTTCAGGAACTAGATAAGGAACTCTATTAATCAAAGAAGGGCTCAAAACAACTATTTTGAGAAGGGCTGAAGGGCATCTCTTGATCTCTCACACTCTTTGAAACAATGAAGGGCTCATGATGTGCTGAATCATGGTGACATCTCTATAAACTGGTTCAAGGTAAACAGACTCTTAAATCATTTGTAAACTCCTTCCTAGAAAGATTTCCTTATGTTGGCAGTATGCTTTCCAAATTATGATCAAGGTATAACTTTGCCCTTAAAATCAAAAACACCTGAAATGAGAAGATAAATGGTAAGACTGATGAATCAAATCTGAGAAAATGGGACCAGGTTTGAATGACTACTCACTTCATCCTTTCAAAATCACAATGTTAACAAAGGTTTACAAAGACATATTCTTTAAATATATGTTCTTTATAAATAACAGGACGTATATTTTACTTCTAAATCAGGATTCTTTGCTAATTTTGCAGCACCAGTGATAGTAATTTTGGAGCTCTGCCTGCATCCAAACATGTCCAATTTTAGCAGATGATTTAAGGCCCAAGTCCCACATTTTTTGTTGCAGTTACCTGTATCAGATCACAATATTTAGCCTACTTGTCACCTTAATCAGTTGTACACACATAACATCAGTATTTACTGTTCTACTTCACAACATGCTTTCTGAATGTCATGGATTATGTATCTCATGAAAACACAATAGTGTATTCTGGCAATCTGCTAAGTCTGAGAGCTCAAGACCACTGGGATTTAGTTCCAGATTCCTGCAGTGGAATTAGACTTAATACAGCATAATAAATCTGAGAAGTTATTCAGCTCCTCATGAGCTGAATAACTGTGTGTGTCTATCTTAGGCAGAGTGAAACATCTCTTCAGGCTCTGTATTAATGATAGTGGGAGAGTAACCACCTAGATCTCATCTAGACATGGCCATGGGTGACTTCAGTGGCCAGGTGTGTGAATCTTGACCTGCTACAATCCAGACAGCGTGCTCTTGCATAAGGAATAGTCACCCTGGGCCACTTGAGTTGCCTTAAGATTGTCAGAGAAATCTGCCCAGAATGGCAGGTATGAAGAAAGAAAGGAAAATCTGCCCCTTCCTGTGCTGCATAGCACCTGTTTAGCTGAATGAATCCTGCTCTTTGTGTTCAATATATTGTTTTAGCTCACATGGTTGTCTTGGTTTTCTGTTCTGTCAGGCTTCCTTTCCAGGAGTGTTACAAATCACAATGGGGATGATTGCATCTAGGTTTAGCCATAACCTCAAAAACATCCTTGTATCTATTCAGAAACCAAGTGGCGTGAGCAACCTTATCTAAGTTAGTTATCTGGGTTCTCTCAGCAGGAGCAGAAGATCTGCAGGGACCCTTCCCAACACGTAGGACTCTGTGGTTCTGCTTACATCTGAAATGACTACCCTGGGGCATTCTGGGGCACATCTGACAATTGTAGGCACCAACCCTAGCGTGAGGTGATTCTCACCCTGTATGTGCTTCTTCCTTGCCACTGACCTTAATGAGAGTTTATAGTGGCAGATTCAGATGTAGACACCTGCACAAAAGATTTAAATAGCTGGTCAGGAAAATCCCTTCCTCAATAATTCTAGATCTCTGTCTTCTGAAATTATTCTGCCCTCATCAATAAGACAATAAAAACCCACTGTGGTCACATAACACTTGCTTCCCTCAGAAATAAAGTTTAACAATGTAATGGGGTAGCAAAGTTTAAGAGAATAGTGACAGGGAGCACATTTAATTGTTAGTAAAATAACAGATTTTTTTCCCAACTTTTATCCCCACTTGCTGTGTGAGCATAGGCAAGGCACTGTATGTGCCTCAGTTTATTCAAATGTAAAATGGTTATAATTAATATTCAGCATAATTAATGATTAAGTGCCTTGAGAACATGTGATGAAACAAACTCTAGAAGAGCAGAGTATTTTTGCTTCAACCTCTTTAAAATTGTATCCCCTTGCCACATATTTTCAAAAAGTCTACAACTCCTTACTAGAGCTAAATGACTAATTCAAATGAATAATTTATCTGAAGAATTTTGCTTTGTTTTCTCTTTGCAAATTGTTCTCAAATAGACTGCAAAATTCTTGGGCTTATTAGTTATTGCCAAATTATGCACAGATCTCTTCAGTGACTAATTTTATGTCTGAAGCTCATTGAATTTTTTTCCTGAAAATGTTAGCAATTTGCTGTTTGTACTGTGCTGGTAGTTCTTTCCTATTATTGAAAAGCATATGTAATTAATCAATGCAGTCGTACCTATATGTAATGATATTTTATAAATAAATACATATATATGAAAAATTCCTGATTCATGGACTTTAAAGGTCAGAGAGTACCAGGAGACCACCTACTCAGAACATCTGTAGAGTCAGTTACCCCAGAATTGAGAATAATAATTTGTGCTTGACTCAAAGTGGCAGACCCCTTTTAAGAGGATCTGCAAAAGATTATCGAGAAAAGGAAGCATATTTTCAATAGACTTAAATTCACTATAGGGGGACTGATTCTTTCTTCTCCTTCTACTATGAATCAAAGATGACTGGAAATGATAGGATTAAATTACATTCTCTGTTCATTTTTGATTGGGTGACTTCAAGAAGCAGAAGACAATGCACTGCTCTTGGTAGGTTTTCCAATACTTAATGACACTGTTCTTTAGAAATGTTTCTTACTAATAATATGAATTTGTCTCAAAGGCTTTAATTTCCCTTTGACAGTTCTTATTAATAACTTACACATCACAATCAAGTTACTTCTTGATCTTTTTCATGAGCTAAACAGATCAAATTTACTGCTAGCCTGTTTTGAAGCCCTCCAATAATAGTTTCTTCTGAACACTCTTAAATTTGTTGACATGCTTTAATATTCTACTGTCAGTCTCAGCAGTGCCATTTATATAGCTAAAGTTCATGACATATTGATTAAGAACATCCATTTCCTGCCTGGAGATCAGGAGAAATATCATTGTGACTGATGTCAGAAAAATGATGAATCACACACACTTAAAAAAAGTTACAGTCAAACACACCCATAACACATGCATGCAGAATTTCAATTTAGGTCAATGTAAATATTTCATTTGGCTGAAAATTCAATTTTCTTTTCTAGTATATATTTGTGTCTGTTCAATGTATTTAAAATTCTTTGTTAACATTGGCATATTTTTAAAAAGACAAAGAAGCAAATATTTCATTTGTGAAATAAGTAAGTACAGTGATTCATTTTATGTGGTTTTGAATCAAAACCCAAATTTTGATCTGTTTCAGCTTCTGCTTTTCAGTGACATTGAAAATTATCAAATAACTTTTATCTGTCTCTCTCTGTGACTTATGCCATTAACTGCATGAATTGTTATTGTTAGGGCACAATATGCAGTGAAACATTTTTTCCCAGCTAAGGTTTGGAATTGAAATTAATTCTACGCAAATAGTTAATTTTGATTTACAGGCTGACAAGCAAGAAATAAGGTCACCCATGGGAACTTCAACCAAAATTTGCCTTAAAATCAGAAAGAACAATCCAAAAATCCAATCAAGTCCACATCACAAAAACTGATTTCAGAAAAGCCCTACTCTGTGGTCTCCTCTAGACCCCTGATATTTGACAGATAAGCTCGTGCTGGATTCAGTAGAGCTTGGATCAGGCTCTAAGCACAGGAATTTTCTGGCATCTCGAAGCAGGTTATATGAATGGACACTTTCCTTTACTTTGTGCCTTCACCATCTGTTCTGCCTTCTAATTAAAAATGCAAAATGAACATAATTAAATATTGGCATCACAAAAATAAGCTAGAAGTTTTTTCAATGCATATGCATGTTCTTTATTAAATGCAACAAGCATCTGTTTTGTTTTCTTATGTTTCAAGACACAGATAGAGGGAAATTGCTTTTTCCTGACAGAAAGGATATTTTTCATTAGTAAATTGGAATTAAATAGAAGAGGTAACACCTTACAACAGTTGGTAAACAGCAGTTTCTGTAAACAGAGATTCAGGTCTGAGTTCTTTTCTAAGGAAGCACAAGAGGAAGAGGAAAAAACAGAAAGGAAAGCCATTACTAAACATTGTTCTAACTGGCTACCGAAGTCAAGCTCTTGGTCCAGAAAATTCGGGTATAAGTAACAACTCTCCCCCCAAGAGCTGCTGACCCAACCTAGTGTCTGCCTTCCACAACAGTATACACCTTGTGTTTAATCCTTTTAAAGGGTTACTAATTAAGTGTCTTGGTACTTTACAACATCCAGATGGGATGTAAGGAAGTATAACCATTCCTAGTTTTCAGATGAAGATGGGCAACTCAAACCCATTATGGTCTGTATGTACCACATATTGAAAACACAGGCGGTCAAGGAGGCCAATGGCATCCTGGCCTGTATTAGCAGTAGTGCGGCCAGGAGGACCAGGGCAGTGATTGTGCCCTTGTACTTGGCACTGGTGAGGCCACACCTTGAATCCTGTACTCAGTTCTGGGCCCCCCACTACAAGAAAGAAATTGGGTCTGGCCCTGATGGGGCCAATGGAGCTCGTGAAGGTCTGGAGCACAAGTCTGATGAGGAGCAGCTGAGGAAAGTGGGTTTTTTTAGTCTGGAGAAAAAGAGGCTTAGTGGAGACTTTACTGCTGTACAACTCCTTGAAAGGCAGTGGTAGTGAGGGGGGTGTGATTCTCTTCTCCCATGCAACAGAGACAGGATAAGAGGAAATAGATTTAAGTTGCACCAATGGAGGTTTAGATTAGCTATTAGGAAAAAGAATTGATGGAAAGGGTTGTAATGCATTGGAACAGAATGTCTAGGGAACTGGTGAAGTCACCACCACTGCAAGTGTTCAAAAAACATGTGGATAGGGTGCTTGAGGACATGGTTTAATGGTGAAGAGAGTCATGGTTCTAGGCTGACCTTTGGACTTGATAATCTGAAAGGTCTTTTTTAACCTCAGTGATTCTATGAGGTATCTATATCAGTAAATAAAAATAGCAAGAGGGACTCACCTCTGGGCTTGAGGACACGTGGATGTGTCCTGGCCACTCAGGATCAACCTCCTCCAGAGGTGCATTAGTATTACACAGTACTTCGTCCTATATTTCTTCAAGGTTCCATTGTTCCAACCCATGATATGTATTTTTGGTGTGATTAGTTAGTTCAGAGTGTATTAAATAAAGAGGCACTGTGCTGCAGCCAACCAGAACAATGCCTTTGTAGCCTGAAGCTGAGGGCACACATAACATGTCTCAGCAGCCAGAAAGCATGTAACTGGCATTCAGCACAAATTCCTCTGAAAGTGTGTCGGGGTGTTTTAACTAGACGGCAAACTTGATGCTGGCCTGTCCAACCTGCTTTCCAGAGTGAGATGTCCTCCAAAGTGTTCCTGGGTTTTGTGACAGACAGCTGAGGGAGCTGGCCCAAAAAGCTGGGAAGTAGGTGGTGTGCCCCAGGGGCTCAGTGGGCTGCACACAGCTGAGCAGCAGTGCTCACTGAAACTAGGCACACAGGAGAAGACAGTTGCTATAGCACTTGCCCTGCAATAATAGTCAGGCCTTTGGTCACTTGAGTAATTCAGAGTCCTGGATTAGGTTTATGGAGTTCCTATAGAGGCTCCAGGAAGATTGAGGCATCCCTGACTGGGATCTACAAAATGCAACCTGACAAGGGCTTCCTGTGTTATTCAGTAGGGTAACTAAGGAGAGAAGTTTGTTTTAAGTAAACTGTACTCTGAATGTTAATTTCTGAAATCTAGACTTCACAGACATTAATTCTTTCCATTAGTATTATGCTGAAACTACTCCTTCACCACCTATTTCATAGTAAGCATTTACGGGATCATAGACTAGAATGGAAGTGTTCCAGTTCCCAGCCTGTGGAACAACCTGGTCAGAAGCTGCTTGATATAAAAATATAAAATCCATGAGAGTGAAGTGACTAGAGCATCTCATCTTGTGAATCAAGGCTTAGGGTCACCCTTGGTTGGACAAGCACTCCTACCCTTTAGCTGCATGCTCAAAACACCAAGCAGCTGGGTAACACAACTGCAGCCCACGTTTGTTGCAGTGCTCACTGTTGACAATACTCAAGCTGGCATGAAAACCCCAGGAAAAGAACCTGGTGTTTATGTGCCAGTGGGACTCTCAAGATAAGTTAGACAAGATTGTGATACTTACTCTTTGAGAGGCAGGGCAATGTAGCCTGTTTTAATTCTGGTTTGGTATGTCTTCACTGTTCCTTCACCTGCGCCGGCAATGTCTTGCTGGACCTGAACTGGATGACTTCTCAGTGAATCCAAAACCAGGTCATTAGGCTCTCTCAGCTGGGTTTTCTATGCCCTAACTTCAACTCTAAAAATTGGGTGTGTAGTCCAATTTTGTCATTTGGGCTCCCTCTAGAGCCAACTGAGGAAGACAGATGCTCTACCACATTTTTCCAGTCACAGGATACATGTTGAAGACAAATAGTGGGACTTACTCAACAAGTACAGAGGGAATCTTGCTCATTAGCTCAGTCTAATGCCTAAAATTAGGAGAGAGGAAAAGTACTCATATGTGTTTTCCTAATGAAAACTGAGGAATGTTTCAAGTCAATTTGGTAATTTAAGTTTTCATCTAAGATGCAACTCAATATCTGTGGCTACCGGTGTATTACATGCTAAGCCAAGCAGTATTAGATCTCTTTATGAATTTTCTGCTGCTATTAAATCAATGGTGAATTGAGTGTAAAAACCAGTCCCCATGTACAAATGAATGGGATTTGTCTCTTCCTTGATCTGTTAAAAATTTATAGTGACCATTATACTACTGCAACTCTGTTGCATGTTAGACCAGCTGCTAAATGTCTAATTTAAGAATTCTATAAAAATATAAAGTAAACAATAGCTATTTTCCGACTCAATATTTGACTATAAATGAAAGCTATAGCAGAGGACAGGTATAAATTGCTCGTATCTCCCTGTCAAGTTTTTTCTTGGAAAAAGGAAACAATAGCTATTTTCCGACTAAATATTTGACTATTAATGAAAGTTATAGCAGAGGACAGGTATAGATTGCTCATATCTCCCTGACAAGTTTTTTCTTGGAAAAAGGAAAGGAAATTTCTTCCACATCTGCTGACCAGAGCCTATAGAAGCCCTATAGAAAGACTCAGCAATATTACTTCAGAAAGTTCATATGGTGATGTGTATCTGGTAGAAAGAGAGAGAGTAATAGACATATGAAGTAGGTTTCTAGAAATAAGTGTGAGATGCAAAATTCATATTCAAGGCACGACGTACTGTAAAGATGTTCAAAATCACTGCCTCCATATCAAGCACTCCAAAAATTTTTCACTATATGCCCTTCTGTGTTGTTTTTTAAACACAGTTTGTTTTGGGGAGGATAACAGCAGCTTGGTACTGTACCTCACACAGCGTGAGGAGGAAAGAGTTTGTTTTTCCTTGAGTCCTGTTGAAGTGTTAATTTAAAGAAGTAATAATGTAAATCTTATTTCAAACATTCTTTCCCCCTGGCAGACTTCTATATTAAGACATTTGGGTAATTGACCAATGTTACTGTAGCTCAGCAGGCATTATTTTCTTTAGGTAAAAGGATACCATAGTAAATTTCAATGAGAAGGAGCAAAAAAAAAGTGAACAGACTTAAATAAGGCTTGAATATGAAAGGAAAATATAAACCAGATGGGAGTGATGGAGACAGGTTTTCATATCTTTCTTTTCTTTTAAAATTGGTTTAAAAGTTTCCCTTCACTGCATTGGCTTTCTGCCTCTGAGTAACATGAGGCAACGTATTTGTTCAGCAGCAGCAGCAGCTGGGAGCGATTCACTGGCTGCAGAGTGCTGGACAACACACACCGGGC
>NW_005054342.1:3527292-3570179 GCF_000277835.1 Geospiza fortis | reverse complement strand
GGAACGTGCCTGCTGCCTGCTGTGGCTGCTGGAGCAGGTGCTGGAGGGGAAGGGGCTGGTCTCTCTGACATTGGGGGCAAAGTGTTTGTTGAGACCAACCTCTCGTTGGGTCCTGAAGGCAAATCTGGCAACTCCACCTCCAGTCTTTTTGGGGAAGAAGACTTTATGTTGCTCCTGTGTATCATATGCCTCTCTGGCCGTGAATAGGTTTAGAAGCTGTAAGCTAGGTAACTGCGGGGCCTGGTTGTAACAGTGCTGGACACTTCCTCCCTCTTGCACCCACTAACAGAGAGGAATTTTCATCTCCCTTCCTGCTCCTCCTAATTAAGCCATAGCAGCCATGGTGGCTCTGGGGCTCTTTCTTCAAGTCATTGTTTCTCACTATGGTTTTACTGACACATGAAAAAAGCTCAGGGGCAGGAGGCACATGGTGTTTTCTACTGAAGCTTGAGCTTTAAAGCTGGGACTCAGACTGCTTCACTCCACTGCTGACAATTTAGCAAATGGTCCATGTTATGCCGCTTTGATCTTGTGAAAGTTTTCAAAAATTTCATCCTTGAAGAAAGCTACAGGGCCAACAGATCCCCCAGTTCATTAGCAATCCTTTAGCGGTTCCCAACAATTAGAGCTGTCAGCCAGTCGAACTCCGTTCGGAGGCCGTGCATTCAAAATCCCTGACTAATGACTTGGTAAAAAGACTTGACAGTGTGTTGCAATTTGTTATAATTGAATCTAAGCTGCATCAGCTGTTTGAGGGGCTGAAATGTTTTCAAACATTACATTGATTTAAATTAATGCCACAAAAATATTCAGAAATCGTGTCTGTCAGATTCAGTGCTAATAATCATGTTCTCTTCAGATACGAAGAAGACATTTCATCACCATTTGAAAGCATTGTCAGGCAGGCAGTTTAAATTCCCCCTCCTCTTCCCCCTTAGCTGAAAAATAAGTTGATAATCATTATACTCATGAAAGGAAAAAGCTTGGTAGCTGGAATGGGACAGGGTGGAATGGAGATGCCTCCTGAACTATGGCACCTTCGGGAAAAAAATTTGAAAAGACCATTACAAGTGATAATTTTCACTGACTACATTTCAATATAAAAAACAAAAAAATCAAAAAAATTAAAACCAATTCTGCAGCAACTGTTGGAGAAAGTTCAAAAAGAATCACAATTTCTAACTCATTCTCTGCCTTTATTTTAACTGTGGACACATAAACTGGATAGTGGGACATTTGGCAAGCAGACTTCCAGCACAAGCTCTCTGGTTAAAACTTACATCTGTTTTCAGAATACCTTTCTCTCAAAAGCAGTGGGATGACATGAGATATCAAGGCAGCTTTACTTTCCAAATATATTGTTTGCTCTGTTTTCTTAATCCTCTGTTAGTACTGGAAAGCTTTCCATTTAAATTAAGAGGGGCTCAGACTGTAAGCACTAAACCTGAATTTTCCTACTTTGAATGCTCTAGGGTTTAAAAATGGAATTTAAAGTCATTATTCCATTTGTCTGAGCACTATTTAAAAGCCAGATCCAGACAGAACTTGTGACTTTGCCATCTAGAAAGTCAAGACCGTTTGGATTCTGTGTTTTTTTCTCTCTTGAAGTACAGAACACATCGAGTGTACAAAATAATGAGTTAGGGTTTAATCAGTACAGAAATTTCAATAGTGACAGAAAAGGTCACTGAAGGAACACATTTCTCTGTAATATACCTATGCAAACTAGGCTTAGCTGAGACACTACAGGTTTTAGTTATCACATTACTTTGCCTAATAGGCAAAAAAAAAAACCTATTGACAAATCCTACGATAGAAAGAACAAATGAACTTTTCTGACCTCAGAAACTGATTGCAGCCTTCTGTTAACACCAGTTTTAAACCTATGTGGTTCTGAAAGTCACAGCACTCACCTGGTCAGCAGTGGATATCTACTGTATACATACCAAACTCTAAGCTGATCCGTGGACACACCTGGTGGGAGCAGCTAATAAAGCCTTGGTTAGAACTGTAGGAAGCTGAGATAACCTCAGTTCCTAATCAGGAATTAGATGTTCTTAGAAAAGTGGCTGATTACAAAATCAGGCAAGTAAAGAAGCAAACACCACCCACTCTGAACCTCTTCACCTTCATAAACTCTTCAGAAGTCCCATTTCTTCTTTTTGAAGCTCACATATTTTTCCTTACCAGTGTATTATGAATAAACCTTAATATTAGTAAATATATTTGTCTCTATATTTGTTGTTAATATTATGGTCTTGATTTTTAATAGATTGCTAAGAAAGTCTCAGCAAAGTCTTTAGTACCAATGCATGGACCCTCTGATACAAGTATATAAACATGTCTATGACATGTTAGAGGTAGCTCATCCTTTTCTGTTCCTTTCAAAGTTTTGCACATTTAGACTTCTGTATTAGCTAGATGGTATGTGGACAGCTAAAAACATACTGGTTAGTCTTTTATTCTTGCTGTTTTCACAAAAGACTGTGGCTCATAAAACTCCTTATACAAAAAGGCTTTTATACAATATCTGATTATTAAAAAATGTCAATGGACAGCTTTGAGTTCTTATGCTTTATCCTTCCCAGGTTTTACAAAGATGTGCGTTGCTGGGATCCATGGTTATCATTAAATAAATCACAGAAGACTATTCCACTAACACATCCTATGTTCATTTAACATATTCATTTTCTTTAACTATTATGGACCTGATTCTACTAGGCAGGTATAATTTCAGGAATGCTGATATATGGCCTGTATTGAGTGATTCAGGGTGGATTTATTTCAATAACCTGATCTATTGAACCCAGTCATCTAGGCTCCTCCTATAGTCACAGGAACATGAGAATCATCTCCAGACAGTGATTTAGCTCAGTACCTGTCTTAAACAACCACCTCCAGATGCTGCTCCTGCCATGGGAATGTTGTTCATCCAGATGCCTTGCAAGGTCAGAGAACACTGCAGCTTTTCACATACTAAGAGAGAAAATTCCACAGGTAAAATCCATGAAACTTTGCCTGCCTCAAGTTGATCTTCTGTATTTTCATACCATAAGCTTGTGAAGAGTTACTATGGTTCATGACAACATTTTAATACCTTTTTATGTTGTCCTAGCCCTTGGCATGGGCTTTCAAACTAGTTAACCTTTAAGGTCTCTTCCAACCCAAACCATTCTATAGCTATCTTCAGTCCATGTAAAGTCACAATACTGAGCAACACCCCAAAGTTAATACTGCAATAAAAAGGAATTTCCTGAACAGATAGAACCTCCACAAGATTCTTCAACCCCTGTTTGAGCATTTTAGTTATAATTATATTCTGGTATACTCTGAGTGCTTAACAACTTCTGCTGAAATCAGAGGGAACAGCTTCATACATGCTTACCAGTAAAAGTTTGAATTTAGATGAAACAATGTGAATTGGCAGCTTGATATTATGTGCTATTTGATAAATATATAGAAGGTGAGATTTCTTCTTTTATGCAGTAATACCTTACTTACTCTATGTCACACCAATTTCTTGCTCCAGTCCCCATATCATCCTTGAATCTCTGCTGTGAACTGCTACCTTGTAATTATTTCTAATGTGCTTTCATGTTTTGTATTTTGCTTTATTCTGTGAGAAGCTTGTCCTCTCAAAAATGTAGTTTTGTTTCTTCTTTCAGCACAATCAAAACATGTAAACTAAGGCAAAAACTGTTTTAGAAAGGTGGGAAGGAGGGAAGGTTAATTATCTGAAGGTGTTATATCTACTAAAAGAGCCAAGTCACAAAAGGGTTATCCATTTAACCTAAATAGCCAAGTCAAACAAGACACAATTGGGGTTAATTTAGCTTTCCAGGCTTTCATAAACTCATACTTGGGAGGTCGAAGGAGGGAAGTCAATTAGCCCCAATTGTGTCGTGTTTTACTTGGCTGGGTGAGTCACTAGCCCCTTTGTAAGTTGGCTCTCTTTGTAGCTATCACACCTTTTGTATGACGGTACAGCTTTCTAACTTGCTTTTTTTATTGACGTCAAATATTTTTTATCAGATATCACAGTTTCTCGGGGACAGTGGTCTGATAGTAGCATAATTAAATAGCAAGAATGCATTCACCCATTTCAGTGCTCATAGAAAGCAAGTAAGTATGGATAGAACTTTGTATGAAATCACATACTCAACAGGCTTTGTATTCATAGATTCCTGACACAAAGCCAAGTGCATAATCCGCAGGGCTGTACGAAGCAGTCAGTGAAAACTGGCTGGAATGTCCGTGTGTTAAATTAGACACCAAAAGAAACATCAACACTCCCACAAAATGGGACAAAAACAACACAGACAAAAACCTACTTAACTCTGTAAAATAAGCCACTTAGTTGGAAAAACATGTTGTGCTCCTTTCAGAACTCTTGATAGAGCATCTTCCTGAATGCTACTATTGAAAGTTGTTAGATTTTTTTCTTTTTCGTACTCTACAGGCTGCTGAGTTTAGTTGTAGCAACTGTTTCCACATAAAGCAATAAACTGTACCTGCTGACTGGGAGCTGAGTTATGGCCTTTCTAAGTAAGATGCAAATAATGAGTGGAGAAAAACCTCCTATTACAATGTCATCAAGCAATAATCCTTCCCTTCTGAAACAGAGTGGAAACATGGCCTAGACACACAGACAGCATGTCTGCAATGATTCCCTGTCAATTTTTGTCATTGCACAACATATGTATTCCAGGAATTGCCACTGCACTGGCATTCATCCATCATCTACCACCCACATGAAGGCTTCCAGTTCCCTGTATATGTCATATACATGCACGCTACTAAGATCACTTTAACACAGTATTTGTGTCCCAGCAGGGTGCTGCAAATATTTCAGCACTGAAATCAGTGAATAGACAAACAGTATTTGAATAAGTAACAGAAGTGTAGGACGTGGATCTTGAGTAAGTGTTTAGAAGTTATGTTAGATAATAGTATATCTGATATCAGGTTCCTTTTAATTAATTTCAGTCAGATGTTACCTAGATATGAGAGTTTAGCAAGAGCTTTTCCTGAATATTTTGGTTCTAGAATTGTCATTCTTCCTTGCAGTCTTGCTGTGTAATGCTGCATTTCTTTCTCTGCGCACATTATTAGAAATGTTTTTCAGGTGGATCTAGAAATTACCAAAATATTTTAATTGCTCACTCTCCACTAGTGTGCATATTAATTATCTTTAATCAGAAAGATTTTTGGCACTTTAAAAACAAGTGGTATGAATTGAGCTACTAGCTGGAATTAATATGACTTAGGTGAATATAGCATTGTTCAATTTCTGGAAGCACAAGTAACTCTGACTCATATTTAGTAGATAATATGATGGACCCATCTGATGGAAACAAGTAATTAATTAATTAAAGTATAAAGAAGACAGATAAATTCAAAAAGTTTTCCTTCTGATAATGTCTGTTTGAAAACATTTGGTTGTAGGGACATTTGCTAGGTGTGTAGTTACAAATACACACTTATTTTCCACGTGAACTCATAGCCTTGTAATGTACAGTGCAGTACTTGATGCTGTGCTTTGTTTTTGTTGCATCCATGCTGAGCTGATGGATTTTATTTTCCTCACTTTCAAATTATCTTTCCATGTTTCTGTGGTCTCACCTTCCTAAACCTGGGTTGCACAGAAACAGATTTCAATAATATTGAATATTATTTTGATATATATTATCAAGCATTTTCTTTTTGTATTTTTATTAGCATGAGACAGAAGAGACTAAGTTAAAGAAAAGGTCTCTGATTGATATCATAGGAGAAAGT
Source organism: Geospiza fortis (assembly GCF_000277835.1). Taxonomy (NCBI): domain Eukaryota; kingdom Metazoa; phylum Chordata; class Aves; order Passeriformes; family Thraupidae; genus Geospiza; species Geospiza fortis. Next base: position 3,564,401 of record NW_005054342.1, on the reverse strand, counting down.
AGCTGTCACAGGATGTGCTCTTTTAAATTAAGATTTTTTTGTCTTAAACTTGTGTTATTGTGATATTTGACCAGACTCTTTGGGGTAGTTTATCATCATCCATTCTTATTATTTCAGTAGATTCCATCACCTCTTTGATCTCATTTGGTATTTTGTGCTGATCCGGAGGCCGGTAGCATCAGACCACTAGTGTATTTTTACAACTTAGTGAGACTCAGCATACTTAAAATAAGTGCCAAAATGGCATTTGATCTTGTCACTACCACCCTCAGCAAAGCAGCCACAACAGAGTCAGAGAGGCTTTTTCTTGTTATTACACTCCAGAGGATAACTGCCTGCCAATAAGGAAAAGGTGATTGTGAGTTCACATGCCTACAATGGCTGTAGTTTTGACTATTTAGCAAGCTCCAAAAGCCTTAGACACTTTGAAGTCCCTTTCTTTCATTGCAGCCAAGGTCACATAAGTGCTGTGGAACATAATTCCCTGACCAAATATGATATGGTTTTCCTTTGGAATACAGTTTCATATTACAGCACTTCAACTGAGGTGTACAGTGGTCAGTGGTGTATCATGCTTATCATTAAAAAAAAAAAAGAAAAGAAAAGAGAAAGGAAGAAAGGAAGAAAGGAAGACTCAATATAAACTTTTATAAAAGTTGAACCAAACCAAATTTGTTTCCAAATGATCACTAAAATAGATCTGAGGTTTATGTTGAAAGAGAATAAAGTAATTTATCTTTGTTGTAGAAAATAAAGATGATAAATACTCTGAAAATAGTAGAATCACAGGGTGGTTTGGGTTGGAAGGGACCTTAAAGATCATACATTTCCAACCCCTCTGCTCTCCAGCCCTGCCATTGCCTGGGATGCCACCCTCTGGAATGTAATACTCATTCTTAGTTTCCTGAATTTGTTCCCCAAATTCATGTTCCACTGTGACAGTGGTCACAAGGGTTCTTGGTTTGGGGAAGAGACGAGAATGCTGACTCCATGTTCAGAAGGCTTGATTTATTATTTCATGATATATATATATTACATTATAACTAAACTGAAAAGAAATAGAAGGAAAGGTTTCCTCAGAAGGCTACCTAAGTTAAGAATAGAAAAGAAGGAATGATAACAAAGGCAGCTGGCTCAACTGAGAGCGAGAGCCTGCTCTGCCGTGACTGGTCAATGAATCAAAACATCCACCCGAGACCAACCACGGATCCACCTGTTGCATTCCACAGCAGCAGATAATTATTGTTTACATCTTGTTGCTGAAACTTCTCAGCTTCAGTCAACAGGAAAAATCCTAAGAAAGGATTTTTCATAAAAAGGATGTCTGCGACATTCCACTATGGGAAAGATAAAATTTGTGACAAAGGCAATAATTTCCTATTGTTTCCAGAGGCTTTTTAACTTCCTGACACTCTGAAATCCTGTTCAAGCTTTCTGCTCTCTTTCTTAGCCTACTCAGATGACAACTTGGGAACTCTCTTAGTACTTGGCATTAGATGGACCATATTATAGAAAGGCCTTTTATTAAATGAACAACTGCTTTTGAAGGATTTCCATCACATGGGGAATCTTTGAGGGCTCTTCAAAATGAATAAAAAAGCAACCAGATCTTTAAAAAGTTGCCTTGCTCTAGAAAAATCAAGGGTGCTCAAGCAGTGTGGATGGGGTTGGCAAATAGGCTTAGGCTGATGTGGACAGAGAAAAACTTGTAATTAAAAAAAAAAAAACAAAACAAGCCCGGAGCATGCACAAGCAAACAAACAAACAAAAGCAAAAAACAAAACAACAACAACAACAACAACAAAAACAACAAAACAACTAAGAGGCTGGCATGGGGAGGAGCGACACACATGCTTTGCCTGTGAATTTAGCACAGGAAAATTTACCTTTCTGAAGTGCTACACACCTGTGTCTGCAGCATGGATAAAAAAAGAGAAGGAATTGGATGTCTATGTGCAGTTACAGGGCTATAAACTTGCTAGGATGAGGGAGATGTAATGAGATAACTCACACAGCTGGGTGCTGCAGTGGATGTATACTAGAAAAACAGATATATTGCAGTGAATCCGGTGTAGGGTCCTGAAGAGAATAAGGGGTTGGAGCATCTGCCACACAAGAAATCTGAAAGACATCTGAACATCTTCAGTCTGGAGAAATCAAGGCTCAGGGGGATTTTAAGCATGTGCGTAAATGCCTGACGGGAAGGGAAGGGAAGGGAAGGGAAGGGAAGGGAAGGGAAGGGAAGGGAAGGGTGCTGAAGATGGAGCCAGAGTCCTGTACAAGTGCTCACTGACAGGACAAGAGGCAAGGGTCACAGACTGAAACAGAGGAAATTCCAAACATAGGAAAGAAGTCTGTTATGGTCAGGGTGGACAAAAAAGGAACAGCTTGCCCACAGAGGTTGTGGAATCCCCTGTCATTGTAGCTACTCAATTCCAGAGGGACACGATCCAGGATAATCAGTTCTAGTTGACCCTTGCCTGAGCAGGTGTTGCCGTGCTGGTCAATCTCCAAAGGTGCCATTGTGTGAATATCAATATGGTGTGACCAGTGTATATTTTAGGTAAAACAAGGTAAAACAAGGAGTAAAAGATGCCCATTGAAAAGCAAAGCAACTAACAGTTGCTTCAAGAGAAAAAGATCCATTGTGAAAAAGCATCTGATTCAGAGTTAGGAAGGAATTTACTGTGTATGTGGGATATAGCTCATTGTAGCTGGAAGGAGATATCCATCAATTCAGTGGGTCAGTAGAAGGCAATATAAAATATGAATTCAACATACTAATTCTGTAGGAATATATAGAGCATGAAATGAAAATAAAAATTTACTTCGTTCCAAAAGACAGGCACATAGATCTGTTGCAATGCAGAAGAAAAGCACCAGATAGTCCTGTTCATATTTACTTTCCAAAAAAAACCAGTCTCTACATTCAATATTTCCCACCAATACTTAACCTCCTACCTTGAAGTCTCCTTTTGTCTTCTAACTCATGTAAATTTTAACTGCTCATCTTGTACTTGAAAGCCACCCACAGGTCAGGGACTAACTGCCAGCTCCTCAGTGTTCCATTAAGGTAACAATGGTCTTTTGGCAGCGCTGCTGTTGGTAGACACAGGTGGTTATGGAAACTGCTTCTGGCTGGTGGAGTGGTGCAGTTCCCACTGAAGAGCAGATTAGCTCTGTGTGTGGCACCTTTCAAGGAAACCCTTCCCTTTTAATCAACCATTCCTATTAGAGTGGAAGGCAATGAATAAGGAGAAAGGGAGTTACTGGAATTCCTTGTCCATATGCGTCCCACTTCTGTTGAGCGTGCACCAGAAATTGAATACCTTAGCCACAGGGGTTTAATAGGTTTCACCTGTACCCACAATCTGAACTACAAAGATGAAAAGGGAGCAAAACATATAATCTCTTTCCTGTTATTGCAAATTTTGTACCTGGCAAAGCCCACATTATGACATTGCTTTGCAGCAGCCATCTGCAGCCTCTCTCTTCTCTCAAAAATATTAAAAGTCATGATGAGGAGGGAAACTTCTTCTGCGTAGCCTTGTCTGCATTTTCATTCAGCAATAGGACTTTGAGTAATTTTCACAGAGCCTGTGCACAGACTCACACGCTGGTGTGCAAATGTCCATAAGTGTAAATTCCTAGCACAGACCCTGACAAGATTCTGTCCTATATCAGATAGCTGTTTCCTGAGTTGGCCTTAAGGAATACAGAATGGTGTCCCTAAGATAAAAACTGTCTCCAATAGGCAGTTATGAGATTATCCTGTTCTAAAGAAAGATCATTCAGTTATATGTACAGGAGGAAACCTACGCTATTTTCTCTGGTGTTTAATATCAGTATAACTATAACTCTGAGATTCCAGACAGCTCTTTCCTTTTTCTTAAATGGCTCTTATCCTGGCTATAAGGTGAATAAGAGAACAAGGGTTGCCTACATAACACTGCTGAGGGAGGTAAACAGAAGAGTCTCACAAAAATTTGTGATAGGAATTTACTTGGGTAACTTGCAGATATTAGACCAGATTACTTTTTGGGAAGCATCCCCAGCCATATAAATCTTTTGCGTCAACTTCATAGCAGGCTATATAAATACAAATCATCCAAGAAGAAGAGCCAACATTTCCTTCATTCTAGTATTTCTGTTTGTGACCATACAGAAAGTAATACCAATTATTTGCATCAAACCCACAGTTAATTCATGGGGCATTTTCAAAGATTTGCTATAATTGTTCTTGGGCCTACTTCTCATTCCAGTGCAACTGGGATTGTAGTGGTGATTGCTTCTGCAGTAGACTTAAATATTTCCAAGGATTGTGCCTTTTTCTGCCCAACAACTGTAATCTGTCATGCTCTGCCCACAAATATAAAAGCATTTTTATATTTGTGCCATGACTACAGATGTCTTTCAAGCAAGACTATTGAGGAGACGCATTTACATTCTAGTGAGCTCAGCTGGTGCTGAATGATGTTTGGCCTATGCAGTGTCACCTCCTCTCAGCCAATCTGTGTAATTCAAAAGGCACAGCTCTTGTGCAAAGGAGGGGGAAAACCTTCTCTCTGCTGGATGTTCAGGCATTCATCAAAAAATATCAGTTACTGAAATGTAATAATCACATGTTATAGGTACACCTCAGCATGGGCATTTCCTCTTCCATCAGTTGTGCTACCTCACTATGGCGCTGTGAAGAATGGGCAAGTCTTTTTGATTTATGAAGTCTTAATCTTTTATTCAGAAAGTATGACCTGATCAGAGTTTAAATGTGATAGGTTACAAAATGAAGACTCCTACTGTTTAAATTGCAGCCTTCAAGGCACAATGAATCTGTTAATCTCCCTGCGTAGTTACACTATGGCAGCTAACATGATGGCATTTCTTCTTATCACAGGAATTTGATCCAAGCAGCAACTTTTGAAAGGTGATTTCCCTCCATGTTTGATTCCATTTTATACTCCTGGAATCTTCTAGGTTGAGAGGTTGCCAGTTACCCTTGTTCACCTTCTTTCTAGTCAGCCTTTTTGCATTTGTGTCACATCAACATAGTTAATTTGGAAATTTTTGTTCATTTAGAAAAGCTAGTCATAGATTCTCTTCTAATCAGTCAAACTAAAAACTCAAAAGAAACCTGCAGACATGGTTTCTTAAAATGTTCCAGAATGTAATATCAGGGATGCAGAATCTCCTGTGTTGTCTACAAGATATGTCATTATGGCAACCTGTTCAATTAAACTTTTTAACAGAAACCTTCAAAGATGTTTCTTCTACTTGAGGAAGCCTCCAAAGTGCTTAAGCTGTGTTTGAATGAATGTATGTTGCCATACAGAGACATCTTGGGATGCTTTACAGTGGGAGCAAAAAGCCAAGCAGTTGATTTTTTAAAAACCATAGAAAATTTGGAACTGTTTCTTCAACATGTTTTAAATTGCTCCAAGTGATAATGCTAGAAATTGCAAAACTTTATCAGTTTTATTCTCATCAGACAGACAAGCATGCCTCAAACTATTCTTTTTTTTTTCCAAAAGTCAGAGGTCTTCAATATTGATCCAGAAGGAGATTACATTTCATGAATTGTCCCTGAAAGAAGGTGTTTTCTTGGCTCTGTTGGGCTGCTTGTTCTGTTGACCTGTAAATGGGATGTATTTGCAGTAACAGCAACAGAAAAGTAAACACTTCTAGCATAGGAAGAGCGCTGTTCAGAAGAAAAGCAAAGAGAAAGAAAAGAAGAAGAAGAGCAAAATGTTCAGATCAGCACTGGCAGGCTGCTAAAGACATAACCAAAATTGTTTAGACAATTGGTGGGGATGGCTCAATCAAGGTTCTTGTTCTCATTCGTGATTACAGGAATTAAATAGCTGTCAACTAGAGTAGGGAACAAAAGAAATGGTTTTTTTTCACAGATATATAGATTTCACTTCACTTGATGTTAGCTTAATAGAAATAAGGCAATAAATAAAATAGCACCACATAGTATATCTCTCTGGAAAACGACAGGCATCATCAGAGAGCAAATATTTATGGTAAATTCCTCAGATAGGTAGAATGAATCACCTGCTGGAAATGCTCATCTACTTCTACTGCATTTAGGACAGAAGCTGAGATCATTGGCTTACTCTAGATGTTTAAATTTCAAATGGCTAAAAGTCAACATTTTTATCGAGTCAATTCCATTTAAGTGTCAAACTTTTCAGTGGAGAAGATTTCAACTTGCATTTCCCTGGCAATGTGTGCATGTACCTCAGCATAAAGTCTTTACATCTGTTGCAGTTCTATTGTGCATTGCCTTGCGACATACTTTGTGTGTTACAGTTATCCTATGCCTCATAAATCAGGGGAAAGATAATACAATAGCATAAACGTGGCTATGCAGAATTATACATTTTGTATGTCTTTCACATACAAGTACTAGGATTTCCACACACACATAAAAAGCGATATTCTTTCTTTGTAAAAATCTCAGGTAGCTTTAATCTATGTGAAGTTGTGAAAACATACTGAATCCTCAACCATTATGCTTCATTTTAGAAAATAAGATATTTGTGGCTGCAAGTGAATTACTTAAATCAAATGACAACAGCATTTGAAAGAGAATGTTGTGCAGGTACAGGGATGTTCTTGGAAAGAACATTGTTCATTTAGAAAGTCTATAAAATTTTAGGATGCTCATGTAATACTAAAAAAGAATCTCTCTCACTCACAATCAATGTGTAAACAATTAATAATTAATAGTTAACAAATGCATTTAGTAACAGTTCTGTTCCAAAGAGAGAAACAGTGAATGTAGGAATGAAAACCCCATTGACTCCAGCCCCTGTTGTCATGGCATCAGTTACATCACAATGAGCATCTGCTCACAAACTCATGAAATCCCCTTGAAGGCTTAGGCTATTGATTCCCTACATATCTACTGGGTGTACTGTTTAGATTCTCACTTCTGGGATGTCTATATAACTTTTTCAGATTTTAAGCTTCAGTAGTTCATGGTCAGTTCATATCTGTTTTTTTCTCATGCCAGCACTTTCTTTCAAGGTGGAGAAGTTAGTACTCACTATATTGTTGAACTGAAAGTCAAGGAGTGGGAGTGATCTCAGGAAAATGATTTGAAGCTTGTGTCTTTGGTCACCCAAAGCTTCATCTACATAGCTAATGTAATGAAGCAATCAACTCTGGAAGATGTGACACCTCATTCTAAACAAGACATAAGTTAAGATCCCTAGATTCCTCTCCTGACACCTTCACCTGGTTAGTACTCGCTGTCAGATACATGCAGATGATGTCTGCAATGTCTTTTTTTATACAGCAATATAAATGTTATGTTTCATAATGTTTTCAAAGTACTTTGCAACATTTTAGATGTTTATATGTGGGGTTTTTTTATCCAAGCATAAAAAAAAAAATTGATTTCTTTGTTAACATTTTCCCCATCTATATAGTGACAGTTGATAAAAATCCTACATTTTTTGAATGATATTTAATGATAGCATTTCCATTCTTTTCCAGAGAGTGACACTGGTCTACTAACCTTTAAATTTGCCAGTAATCTGTTTGGATACTGCCAGAAAATTTACTATCTTCCAATTTTTCATATCAGATGCTAACCAATACACTGATACAACATAGGGAACCTCAATATGTGCAGTATTTGTCATCTAATCAAAGCATGGTCGTGGAATTAGGAGAGTGGGGCTCAGCTGGAACTGAGCCATGGTCCCTCTCTTGGCAAATACAGTCACTCAAGGCAGATGTCTAAATCTGAGTGAGTCACCTTAAGAGTCCCTTCACAGGTGATGCAGAGAAACAGATAGTTCTACAGCATCATTCCTTTCCTTATAAATAAATGTATAAAATAGATTAAATGAGTCACACCTTAAAAATTCTCATTTCCTTCCCTGAATATGAAGGAGAACTGCAATAACTCACTCATCTACAGAAATGTAAAGCAAGGTGGAATAAATTGTAGCCTTAATATGTTTGCCCCCATCTGTGACATGAGCAACAGCATAAACACAATGACTGAATATTTCTGAGTCTTTATTCATTAATATTTATAAAGTACTTTAAGATCTTGGGATCAAAGCAGTAAAAAGAGGCAATCAGCACTACATGGCCAATCCACTCAAGTGTCAAAGTCCTATTTTATAGAGTATTGTATGCCTAGGTAGCCCTTCCTCAAAAATCTTATGAATTAATTGAGAAGATAGTTGGACAACAGAAGCTGGGTGTTTCTGTTCTAGCACACGAGAATAGTGCAGGAGCTTTCAGGGGCATTTTGCTTCTCTTACCTTGTAATAATATCAGAAACATTATCCTCCACACATCCCACATATGCTGCAAGTTGTAAGAGCTGCCTTCAGCCACTCTGCACTGTCCTGCAAAACTCACCAGCCTAACAAGAGGGATTGTAGTACAGTCCTTTCCACCTTCAGGCACATCAGTCCCCAGCTCTGCTTCACTGCCCTATATTGTGACTCCTGGGTACTGCTGCCAGCCCAGCAGTGAAGGCTGACTCCTTTCTAACTGGAGGAAGCTGCCCAGTGATACACCTGGACCTGAACATTCACTTCTTAAAAAAGAAATAACCAACCCACAGCCACTCTCCCCACAGACCACCCCAATGACCTCCATTATCAGTCACCCAAATACTAGAAGTATTTTTTAATCACTGAATACATTTGGAAAGCTAAGGGGGGTTAACGGTTGCTGATTTCCCCTTTCTGTATTTTGGAGAGCTCTAACCACCACATAATGACTGTGCAAAGTGCTGTTTGCTGATTTTTCTGAAACAATTGTACTCTTGGCACACAGATCCTTCTGATCATATTGCTGGAAAGCTAAAAGGGCTCTATAAATCCACACATCCAGCCAACATGCACAAATGTCCTTTTAGGTCCTTTAGGTTTTCTTCTTTTTCAGTCTCAGCGCGCACACACACACACACACACACACACACACACACACACACACACATTTCCTAATACATTTTGTATAATTTAAGTTATTTTTGTGTTATATGCTCTTTCTGGTGTTCCTGTGGATTCGTTAGGATGAATAATTTCTGTCAATAATGAACACAGGAACCCAGTACATGAATACTTGACGAGATGAATATATGCATAGGTTATACATATCAATTTGTGGTGAATGCATGAAACAAATGCATAAGAAACTGATTTAACTAGCAAGAAACACAGATGAAATAGATGGCATATAAATGTAATTATATTACTTTCTGGCAAATAAGACCGTGTAGATAGGAGGGTGATGGGTATGTGGATTCTGTAATGAACATCAGGGCAGTGGAGAGGCCTCTTGCAAAGATAATGCATCATTTTATGTCTTTAAAAAAGCCACAGTCATACAAAAAGCCAATAAGAAAGCACTGTTAATAGGAGGAAAAATAAATATATTCTGTGGGTTAAGAAGCTAGAAGGAGTATAAAAATGAAAGCTTGTGCATGGAAAGAAAAGTAATGAGAAGTATATGAAATTACTAAGAACCTATTGACCAGGTAGAATTTGCATTATCACCTTCAGTGGATTTTGAATCTGCCCCTACCAGATTAACTGACATGCAGCATCAGCATGAATATTGTATTTTTTAAAAAAATTTTGATCACAGTAAGAATAGATATTTAAAATAGTAATATTTTGAAAATTTCCAAAAATTAAAAAAAACCCACTTCATTTCAAAGTCCCTTTTTAAGGACTTGAATTTTTTTTTTTTTTTTACTGGAGCTTAAACCCAGTGTTTTCTAATGCTTAGACAATTTTGAGACTAGGCTATATGGTATGACAGAGTTCACCATGCTGGAATGCCTCTGGGGATGTGATCCTTAGCAGTCTATGTGTGGAGGTCCCAGTCTTCCAGCTGATTAGTTTTATTTCCTCCTCTCTTTTAGTGCTATAAAGCACCTCAAGTTCCCAATAAAACAATGTACAACTCCTTATCTGCTCCAACATATATCTTTCACCCACCAACATTTTACTCACAACTCTTCTCAAGCACAACCCTAAGCTTATGTTTCACAATCAATTTTTCCTTGGTACCTTGCGTTGAGCCTTACACATCTTTTAGCATTTCCTCAAGAATTTCTTTAAGAAACTCACAGTAAGAATAAAATGGGAATAATGTTTACTAATTTTGTGATTGCCTCTCATTTTTCCTGTGGTCTTCCCTGTTTCCTGAGCTCCTGGATGCCAAGGCACAAACCACGTAGCTTAAATTTGAACCTCAGTCCAGGACTCATCACCAGCAACCTCATTCCTCTCCCAGAGGAATGGCCTCCATCAAGCATGTGATATCTCACAAAGTTGCCTATAATGGGTCTGGGGTCTCCTGCAAACCTTTTGTTATCAGAAAGGTTATGCTCCATGTCATGCAGCATAAAAGTGAGCACTCTGAGTAGTCAAGAGTTAAAACATACCTTGGCTGTTTCAATAAAATGAAATTTAATACGGCAAGAAACACATTTCATATCTAATGGTGACATTGAAGGATCTTGTATTGCTTTTTTACCAATAGAAATGACAGTGATTCATCAGCTTTTATTCCATTTTATATTGCTCTGGTGCTCTATCAGCCAGAGAAATGCTCTAATTTTTGGCAAAGTTTATCCATTGAATTCTTTTCCTTGCTGCCTTTCAAATAAAAAATATTTCTTGTAGAAGGCACTCACATTTTTTTGCTATATTCCTGGTCTTCCCACCTTATAGCTTCCCTGTCACTCTGGAATCCACAGCTCAATATTTCCTATAGCTTCTTTTTCAAAATGAACATATATAGGAGTGTGAATTCTTTCAGACTTCTCGACTATTTTTCATGTCTTTGCATTCTCTGTTTTATTTTTAGAGTTCCAGTATGCATCCCTAACTTTATATGCTGTGCACTTCGAATTGCCCTAGACTCAGAGGGTTTTCTGAGATCAAACAGCATCAATATTAATTACTAATAGAGTTTCCCTTTTAAAATAAACTTGGTTTTAGAATACTGAGACAGCATGTCAGCAATTAATGCATTACATATACTTTTACACACGATACAGATATTTTGAACACGGGAACAAGAATTGCTTAGATTCAAATTCTGTATTGAAAGACTTTCAACATCAGCAGTTGAATTGGTTTGTAGATTTGAGGTTCGGACTGAAATTACATAGAGCGTAGATCTCACCGAGGCAGCTCTCATGAAGCCTTTATTCCATGAGTTAAGGGGAGCCTTAGTCACTTCTACATGTTACATTCAGATAGAATATTAAAAAAATAATATCCACAGGGAGAATAATTTAAAAAAGGGTAATATTTAAACCTAAACTAAAAAAGGTTTGTTTGTGTACTCAGTTTTCTTTCGCAAATTTGACTCCTTGTACTTTCACCTCTACTTGTATTTGGAAGAGTTTGGGATGTGGAAGCTTAGAAGGATTCACATTCATCAAAGATCAAGACTGAAGCAGACCATATTTATATGAAAACACACACCAAACTGTTCCTTCTGCAAACTGGGTTGCATATCCACATCTGACAGAAAAAAAAGAAACAAGAATATTTAGGAGAGCAGGAAATGTGGGAAAGTTATGAACAGTCAGAGACTGTCCTCCCACCTGACACGGTCTGAGTGGCAGGCCCTGGCAGAGAGAAAGAGCAACTTCTCAAGCACAGTAATAAAAATAGCAAAGCCACAGCTGTCTTCTCAAGATGGCTTAGAAGTTATGTATAAAACAATAAAATAGAATCTCACTTTTCTAAGGAGCATTCATTTCCTGAAAAATGCGGCATATTTCTGTGAGCCGTAAGCCAAATCTACCAGCTAATCCCAAGGTCTGAGCTATCTGGATACACCATTTCATGGTACCAAAGTATATTATTATGCTCTTTTATTCTGTCCATTTCTCCTCTTCACCAACATCTCCACTCCCAAACCAACACCAACACTAAGAAGATACTCAAAATGAAATTTCTCCACTCTGTGATTCTTCTAGTAGTCAAGCTGTAAAACCATATTCAAAGTGGAATATAATTTCATGAATATACTTTCCTCTGGAAAAAATGTTGTGGAAAGTTAGAAAGAAAAAGACAAAAGAACAGCCTCTGAGCCAAAAGAGGTGTTACTAGAGATGCCAAAGGAGGCAATTTTAAGGCATAGTGAACAGATTGAGGCTTAGAAATACTTCAGCATTAAGTTGGAAAACAGCACGTGTGTGAGAGGCTCTAGAAAGGCACTCAGTGTGAGACACACCAAAAAAAACCTATTCTCTCTTTTATGTCTGAGACATCATAGAAGAAATCATAAGCTTAGTGTGGATTCTTTATGTTTTGCCAAAGGTCTGGCTGGAAATGATTCTGCTGCCATAAAATCTGTTTATGACAGTATTAAAGTAAGTATATCACCCTGAACGTGCTGTCTATTCTATCCCAAATAAAGGCAGCAGGGAGAGCTGAAACTCATGTCAAAAATGGGGTAGGGAAGAGACCTTAGTAAGAGCACTGGCACAACCTCACCACTGCATCATGCAAGGACCATGGGTTGTCAAGAGGGAGTGGGTGGTTAGTTCTCTTTCAGAAACCAGCCTCAAGAGCTTTCTAGGAAAATGTGAAACAAATTTACTGACAATGTCTGAGCTGCATGTATTTTGGTGCCATGGGAGCAGCAATAATTGTGGGGCAGTGTGTCTGCTGCTGCGTGGTCAGGTGTGCAGCTGTCAGGGTTGGTAGTAAATGAGTATCCAGTGGGCTTTGCCCATTTTCCCTTCAGTGTTCATGTTTTATAGGCTTGAATGTTAAGGAGGAAATAGAAACGCTTGTAGGAGGAAGTGCTTTTAATACATCATAGTAATTTTTTACTTGTGACTTTAGCGTTAACATAATTTGTAGCTCTTTCATGTTCTCCTTTCATTCTCTCTCCCCTGATTTTTGCAGTACAAACACTGATATTTCCTGATAGAAGGAGACTTTAAACAGCCCACAAAGATTGACTGCTTTCATGCTTCCAAATTTTCTCAGGCAGTTAAGCTCAAGAGACCAGTGCAAGAGTGTGGATCAAGTAACTTATTGACACACACTCACACAAGCACTGGGGAAGGGAGGACATGAGCCAGCTGCTCTGACATGAAAGGGCAATATGATTTTACATCACAGGGCCATCACCCCACTTGACCCATGTGAAACCAACCCGGGCAAGCCAGCTTCTCTGTGCCAAATGACTGCCCTGCCTCACATTCCTAGGCTGCTTTAGAAGTAAAAACCCAGAAATACCACACAGGCCTTTTCAAGGAACAGTCCTCTTGTTAGTAAAGAGCAAAGCTATTCCTAATGGTCATCCCTTCAGTGTTTGTGCACCCTGAGTGGATTAATCTATATCAGGATATATGGGAGATGTATCTATAGATATAGATATAGATATAGATGATATAGATATAGATTAGATATAGATACATATAGATACACACATTTACATTACTCCATGAAAGAAAATGGTGCAAAATGTGAAAGTGGAACAAATCTAGGGAGGACTGAAAATAGGAAGGGAGGGAGTGAAGCCTCTGAGGAGGGAGGGAGGGAGAGACGAAGGAAGGAAGGAAGGAAGGAAGGAAGGAAGGAAGGAAGGAAGGAAGGAAGGAAGGAAGGAAGGAAGGAAGGAAGGAAGGAAGGAAGGAAGGAAGGAAGGAAGGAAGGAAGGAAGGAAGGAAGGAAGGAAGGAAGGAAGGAAGGAAGGAAGGAAGGAAGGAAGGAAGGAAGGGACTTTCACAGTTCATTCAAGATGTTAAAGCTGTGGTCTGAGCTGCCCTGGTCAGGCAGATCAGTATGTTGCCTCTGAATGCAGTACACAGAAGCAAAGAAGTAAAGAAAAAATTTTGGATGTGGTCGAGGAGAAAATGGAAGAAAGCTGAGCAAATAGTTACAGAGTCCAGCTAGTAAAGGCATGAAGGCTGGAATAGCAGTTAATTAGGAATAGCTATAAAAATAGTAGGGAAAAGTTCTGCTTTCTATGAGAAGGTAGCTCAGAAGCTGAAAAATTCACAAGCTAACCTCAAATTCAAGGGCCTGAGCTCACCCTCCAGGTATTTTTGACCACTAAGCATATTTCTGCTAGAGTAAGGTTTTTTGTTTGTTTCCATTCCAACGACACCACCTTTCTGTCAACTGATAGAAGAAGTCTAAACAATTTTGAATTAGAGTCTGGGTGTATTTTTAGTTTAATTTCTTTTTGGCATGAGCTGCAGCTGTAGCTGGGATAGTTACAATCAACAGGACATAGTTACAATCAACCATTTCTTTCAGCAATTTCAATACAAATGGGATTTGAGACTAGGTACAAAGATAGATACAAATATTCCTTGGTGCTGTCTGGAATTATCCATTTTCCTCTCTCCAATCCTGCCATTATATGAGCATGTAAGAGAAGATATTCCCAATAGAACAGAACTGGTGGTCCATCCAGTCTGGCCCTCTCTCTGCAGAAAGAGTGACTGGAAATTAAACACATGAGCATAGCCACTTCATGCCAGACCATTTCCTCTGCACTGCACCAGTTTCTGCAGTTGTTGGATTTGGGATGTTAGAGGTATTTTCCTGTTTAGTTCTTCTGGTATCTGTTCATAGACCTTTGACCACAAACTTTTCTTCTCCCTTTCTCAGGCTGCTGGTGCTGCTTGTCTTTGCCCTCACCCTCAGAACAAGTTACAAGAGTTCATGTGCATTCAGTAAAAGCAGTCAGCTTTTTGCTTCATCAGCTTCAAGGGCTCAGTCAATAACAGCTTCACATCCAGCTTACACAGCACATTCCTGATGGAGTTATGTTTATTCTTCCTGTTCAAAATGATGGGTCCCAAAACTTTGCATCCTTTTGGATACCAATGACCTAACCCCATGGATCCTTTTTATTGCTTTTCTCCCCGGTCACCTCCAGCTCCATGAAGTCCTTCCTGAATCACAGAGCTGCACACACACACTTGAGGTATGACACATTCTAGCTTAATAAAGTGACAAAAAGTCTGTCTTGTTCTCACTGATAATGCCTTTCTGATGTTTTGGCTCGATAGTATCCAATATTATTTCCTGTTGCATATTTCACTGTCATTTGAGACAAAGATTTAGAATGTCAGCCAGTGATGACACCAAGGTCTCTTTTTGGTAGTTGAAGTTCGGTTACAGCTGGAATTTCCAGATCAGGTTTCAATGTCATACAAACATGGTTTAGATTACAGTTCCTGAGATGCATTATCCTGCATTTCTTGGTAAGGGACACCCCTTTATTCCAGCTCATTCAGTTTTGTGAGGTTTTCCTAGGGTTTTTACAGACAGTGATCTGTTGTCTACCCAAGACAGACTTGCAGTTTTTACTGTGCATCTGCTTTCCCCCATCCTTGCTGAGCACAGCCAGCACTGGCACAGGTGGGTGGTGGGCAGAACTGGAGGCAGAGCATGGTGCCATGGCTGCCACACCTTGCCAGGGCCTCCAGAACATCAGACTTACCTTACCCTGGCCTCTGTCTCCTCTCTACATTTTGGTGCCAGAGGATCTCACTAATCCCCTGGACCTTCTTCCTGCCATGGCTGCCTTCAAGGAGCTCTTTGTCATATTCTTTGCTTTCTTTTTAGATATTCTTGGTTTTTTATTTACTTTCAGCTTGCTGTGTGTATGAGTTTTACTGTTCCTCTTTTCTAGGCCAGATTTCCTTTTGTTTCATTTTTTTTTCATGATTTTCCATGTGATAGCCTGCACAACTTTCCAGTTAAGGCTTGAAGGGATTTTCTGGATTGCTGTGTTTTCTTTCTGAATTGTAGTATACTTTTTACCTGGCTTCTAGCACTTAATTTTTCAACAGCCTCCAGGCTGCTCCTAGGCTTCTTTTGTTTTGGAAAGCTTCTTTTATGAGTTTTTTTTCTTTTTTATTTGTCCATTTTTGACCAGTTACAGCACTGTTTACACAATTTCTCTTCTTGAAATTCAGTACTGTAGTCACGATTCTGTCCTGTACATCACTCCACATTATATCCAAAAGACCATCCTTGTGATTTCTGAGGTTTCTTGTTAGAGGAAGCAGCCATCTACTGTCTCCAGAAAATTTATCTCCTGGCTCGTTTTTCAGTACTGATGTGTAAAAGCACAAGTAGTTTTTATTCTCTTGTTTAATATTGCTCAAGGAAATCAAATGGCGGTCTAAATTACCTTTATTTTTTTAATGCAGTTGGGATTTTTTTTTCCCTCTTGGCCTTTTTAGAGAGTCACTGCACATCACACAGATCCAATTTATATGTTGCATTATTCCAAGTGTTCTTCCATATCCACGCATTTTCTCCTGTTTCTAGTTTAGAACACATCATAGGTGAGTGCTAAGTCACAGTGACACCTTGTGAAGTCTTGTTGCTTTGTGCACAAAGGCCAGGTACTGTGCCATCACAAGAAGTTATCTGAGTGTCTCATAGTTGATTCTCCACGGTCACCAGCTGCTTTCTCACTCCTCTGCCACAGAAGCAAGAGCAGAGCCAGATTACACTAAGCAAAGCAACAAGAACCCCCTCTTGGGATCCAGTCCCAGGTATCCCAGCAGACTCACGTTTGCCTGCCACGCAGGGTCAACATCACAGGAATGCAAACCTAAAGCTTCCCACCAT
Organism: Geospiza fortis; assembly: GCF_000277835.1. Classification (NCBI taxonomy): domain Eukaryota; kingdom Metazoa; phylum Chordata; class Aves; order Passeriformes; family Thraupidae; genus Geospiza; species Geospiza fortis. The sequence continues at coordinate 3,547,788 of NW_005054342.1, read as the reverse complement.
TTCTGGTCATTTGAGAGCCAATTTTTTTCGTTTTTTTTTTCTTCCTTGCACTTTTACTGAACAAGACTGCCCTGCAGTTGTCCCTTTTGCCACTGGCAGCAACATAACATTTCTCCAAAGCCAATGGCACTAATGGACTGCATATATCACTGCCACCTGGTGAGCCTGAGATAAAAATCTTCTGGCACAAATCATTGTAGGTATTGGTCATTGACCACAGTCAGAAAATTTCAGTTCAAATACAAAGAGATGGAAGAGTAGGAGAAGGAAGATTTTCCACCAAGATGGTGCATTGTCCCATCTTTTCCATGGAGTTCAAATTAACCTGCATGCTAACATCAGGCATTACTTGCTTATCAACTGGTAGGTGTGACCTAGGGCGTTCTTGTTTCTCATCATGTTTTTGTGTCTGGGAGCAGCTCAAGCACAAGCGACTCAAGAAGCATTGTCAGGAGAGAGATAAGAAGTAGACAGTGCTTTTTTCTTTTCCAGGGGGAAGGGGGACAATGAGTGCAAGATTTTGCATCTGTGACCATATCTAATGACAAGTGCCTATAAGAAGCATTTCCTCAGTGAATCCACACTGTTTTCACCAGCCCCCTGCCAAGATGATTCCAGTGACTTTAGGATTAAAAAAAAAAAAAATTCTCATTCTAGAGCAGATTCAGTTTCTCTTTATCTGTTTTATTTTTTCCTTTTCTTGAGCAGATGCATAGAAAATGACATCCAAAGCTTATTAACAATTTAGAGTAGGAGTATTTCAGCTCTTTCTTGACTTTCCTGACTATTTCCATCTGTAGAATTTAGAGAGCAGCTCAGAATTTCCACCCACTCTTTACATAAAGTAAGTAGTTCATTACAACCAGTTTAATTTCTGAGTTTGATGCAATAAGCCCCTTATCTAAGAGACTCTTATGTTCCTCTGTATTCTTTTTTTCTCCTTTGCACCATCCTCTCTATTCTCAATATGTTAGACATAAAGTCCTAATTCAGTAGTTCTTGAAATAGATAGGAACATGCCAGAAATTTTTTATCCATCACTTAACATAATTCTGTTAAATTTTATACAAGGATGTCCTTGTTCTCTGTAACCACATGATGAGTGAGAAATTAAAGCATGAGGTTTTCCAAACAGCATTTACTGCAATTCCTGCAAATTCACATGCCTTTGCCAGATGCAATGTCTGTGGCTTTTTCTGAAATGTGCATGCAACAGAAAAGCATACTCTACATGCAAGAAAAATCCCACAGTTTTATATTAAAAAAATATCCCCACTGTAAACATTAGGAAATGACAAATACTCTTAGGACATATTTATGTATCCAAAACAATATCAATTATTAAAGCAAAAGGGGAAAAAACCAAAATTTAACTAAAAATAATGCAGAGTGTTTAATAGATTTGTTTAATAGGCATAAACAAATAACCCATGAATACTTTAAAACAGTTAGTGTTGAGGAAGCAGACACCCAGAAGATTTTATTAAATATTCAAACATTTATGGAGTGTGCTCTAGAGGTTAGAGCAGAGGCCTGACAGTCAACAGAGCTGCCTTAAATCCCTGCATTGCTGCACATCTTTCCTGGAGTAAGCAAACAACCACACGCACGGCTGCTCTTGTGCTGTAGTGGGGATGGAATTGTGCTGGCCAAGCTTTGTGCCAGCTGTGCTGAGGAGCAGGTGCCAGTCTCAGGCTGAGGAGAGGGCAACTACTGGTTTTGCCACAGGAGTCTGTGTGATGACAAAATGTTCCATGACAATGTGTGTCTGGGACACCTCCATGTCATCCTGACCCTGTCAGGGCATAGGCTGTGGCCACTTTTATCCCACTAAGGCAACAACCCGGGGTATAACCATCCCAGAATATATGACAGGTCTCAAATAACCCCAGTCATGAGCTGCTGCTGTTGCATAAATGAGATCCCAGTGCCAGGCAGACCAAAACACGTTGGGAAAGGGGAGAGGAAACCCATTGGCACCAGGAGTTTAGAATACCTGATTGGTGCTCACTGTAAATGGAAACAGGTCCAAGAAAGCTGCATGAAGCAGTTTCCACCTTTTCTCCTGCTTGTTGGGATGACGAAAGCATGAACAAACAGCCCACATTGTGCTACTGGTAGCTTTACAAGTGGGGAACTGGAGTAATGATTCTGTTGTACTATGTGAAGAAAATACCCAGTGATGATTTTCCTGCATCTTCCTTTGCAATCTGAATATATACTTCAGGTAACATTAAAACTGGTAAAGAAATCACTTTTATGCTACGTTTATAAATGAATTTATGTGGGATGTGAAGTAATTGGTAGGATGAGGGTCCATAAACATCCAGAGACTCCACAAGAATCCTTGTGAAGAAGATCTGAGTCCCCAATTTCCAGCTCTCCCTGGGTGCATAATCACTAAATTTTGAACCAACTACCCTCATGGAGTTATGAGTATTAGAGAAAAATGACAGATGGACTACCATATCTTGCTCAGAATTTTGGTTTCTCTCAACAGTGTGTGGTTTCCCCAAGATGCTACATAGGAGAGTGTCAGTACCGTGCATGACTGGCACAAATTCCAAAGGGTAAAACATACCCTGAGGATACTGAGGGTTGCACCCATCCCTGCTCAGGTGTTGGTGCCCTGAGAGATAAACTTGAGGTCAGAAAAAGGGCTACTGACAAGAGTGAGTCCAAATAAAATGTCCTCTTCTCTTAGTTCATTTGACTTCCAGTTGGTCTTCAAACAAAAGAAATGAAGCAGAAAAGATGGCAGAAGAAATGATGTGAACATTGAGGAAGATTCCCTCAGAGCTTTCTAAACGTCATTTACTGCCTTCACAGATTTAAACCTAATTTCCCTTCTTGCAGGTAAATATGATTGAGGTGATTGATCCTAACAGATTGTAAATCTAGGGAACAATACCCAGCCTTTCATTTGTTACCAGGTATTGGAGGACCCCTAGTAGGGTGCTGTCTGAGCAGGTGGGCATTCCCTGCACAGGTACAGCTGTAAACTGGGTCAGGTGGTGATTCTGTGCAGGAATTTCTAATAAAACAGACTGATTTATTTTCTTGTGACATCTCTAAGCCAAAGCATCCCAACACTCAACACTATGAGCTCTTAAAAAACTAAAGTGGCATCGAAGAATAATTGGTTCAGATGTGGGACCAGCACCAGCAAGTGAGTCTAACAAGTGAATTGAGGGCTGGGGGGGTGGCCCTGCAAAGTCACAACGGCACAACAGCAGAAACCCTGGTGAGCAGAAGTGACAGCATGTTTACTGCTGGCCATGGGCTCACTTGTGACACAGGTGAAACTGTGAAATGCAACTGCTTTGGCATCTAGGCAGGGAATGGAGGGAGTAAGATTTTGTGGCTGCTCCATTGTCAACCACTTATCTGCACTAGGAGAGTGCCCGTTATGCCCCTTGTGAGTTGCACAATCAGCCATAATTAATGGTAAAAAAGGAAGTCAGTTCCACAGAGCATCCTCTGCCCCCACGGCCCTGCCTTTTTCTCTCTAAGTCTTCCCCCAGAGAGGAGGTTTTAGCAAGTTTCTTTTGTTTCTTTAGAAAACATCTTAAGGCAGTATGCAAGGCATGCATTTTTATTTTCAGAAGAAGGTAAAAAAGAAGACAAATATCCTTGTTTTCTTGTAATCCAGATTCTAAGTAGATTTAATGGCCCTGTTAGTGCTGGGCAAAATTAAGACCTTATGAAACATGTTACAAAGTACCTTTGTAGATCTCATTTTCAATAAAAAAAGAGTTTAGGTCATGTTGAACAATCTGCAACTTATTAGCACTTTGCCTTCAATAGGTCACCTTTCATGGTATAATACTCTGTTTTCATTAACGACTGAATCCAAAAAGGCTATATTTTTAGAACTCAAGCAAAATATATTACTGATATTGTAAGCAGAAAGATAAAGAAACACAAAACACTTAACTACAAAACTCGTTTCTTACACAAATCTGTCAGATTCAATGCTTTTCTCTAAATGCTGTGATCATTACAAGAACAGCTTGTGCTCTTTAAACTTGAAATGTTAGGTGTAATATTTTTTGTCCAGCCAGGAAGGAAAGGAAGGGGGGAAGCAATAAACAAAAATAAACAGAAATTGCAGGCTTTGACATGTTCAATCTGGTCTACATCTCACAATCAAGCACACCTGAGAAGAAAGACCATGAGGTAATGTAAAACTTAGTCTACTTAGATTTTAATAGATAAAACTATGCTAGATACCAGTTATATCAGGTTTTTTATGTCTTTGTGACTCCATTTTGTTTCAGATTTGCTCAAGGAATATTTTATTATTAATAAAAAGCTCCCTTCATATTTTGTGACAGCAGTTATTCTGAAACATAAAAACCTGACACTATGCTCACATTTCTTCAAGACTAGTCCACCATATGGACTTATTTCTTTTCACTGGTCATTTTCTTTTGAGGGCTTGTATTGGTCCAGCCTCTTTTAGGATACACTTTATATGGTGAAGTAATATTCTTCTCCATAGAAGGGAAGGAGAAGGAGGAAGGGTAAGTAATCCCCTCCTGCTTCATCCTTTGCAAAAGTGAGATAACACCTCTAACCCTTCTATTGTGCAAAGTATGCTTATTCTTTTAGGAGTAATACATTACTTATTTTGCCCAAACCATCCTCCCAGCTGATGAGTCACATGCAAGCAGCTGCATTTGCAAGAGATGCATTGATTGACACTGTTTCACTGGGGACTAAAAGAAGTACCAGTCAGAAGTACCAGCAGGTGACACCAATAGTGTCTGTCAGAAGAGAGAAAAGTTGAAATTCTCTACAGCTCTGCTTCCTAAGTGCAGCCTGAAAGCAGAAATCAGTACTTCCTTCAGTCCTCTGTACCATAAACAGTGGCAAGGAATTTCAAGCACCAGAATTTTTTCCTTGTTTCAGTGATGTTCAGGGGAATTTTTTTTTAATTATTATTATTATTTTGGAATAAGATCTTGGAAACTGATACACTATCTCTTCCCTGTTAGTGCACTAACCATAACATAAAAGACATCCCCATATATTTTACTTCCCAAAACAACAAATATTGGGAGAGGTCCTCAGTTTTTGCATCTTGTGAGGGGAGCACAGGCAGTGAAGGATAATCTACCTAAACCATGTCGAGGGAGATTTCAGCAACAGTCTTCAGCAATGCCCAGTTATCAGAGCTGGCTGAAGAAGCTGACAACATGCTGGTCCTCCTTCAGACCACCAGCAGTTTTGATCTGAGCACTGTTCCTCCCATCACCCTCGGAGTCCCCTCTGCACCTGCTCCTCTGTGAGTCTGTCTTTTTGGATGGGGTTGTGAAGTACACATGACCTCAGATTTAGCTAATCCTGATGTCAGGTGCAAAGCCAGCAGTTCTTGCTCTACTGGAGAGACATCTCTGTCTGCATCCTGGCAGTATGTTTGCCATTCTCATGCCAGTGTCTCTCACACATTGCTCATTCTTTGGTTAAACAGACTGTGAATAAAACACACACACCAAAGTTTAATATATGAACTGCAGTCAAAAGTAGGAAATCTAAGGGTCAGTAGTCCCTAAGTAACACAGTCACTTAGGAATCAGTTTTAGAGCTCAGAAGTGGAATACATCCTGCACTTCATATTTTCCCTTCCTCTTCCTTCTTCATCTTCTGAGCAATGGATTTCTGTTGCTTGTTTTGTTTTAATAACTATTTTTATATCCCCTATCAAATGAGTTATGAAAGTTCTGATGAAATAGAGCTATCAGATTTCCCTTGTTTACCAAGCAAGTGCTCTTAGAACAGGGGGATAACTGGTTGATTTGGAGTGGTCTACCATTCATCATTTTATCACATTTCTAATTTACCTCAGTGACTTGTTCTTCTCTTCAAAATACATTAGCAGTACCACTCCGTAAAGGATCAGCATTGATTAATGTTTCCCTTTCATGGTTTGTGGTTTGATTTGGTTGGGGGGCACTGTTGGGGTTTTGTCTGTTTGGTTTTTTAATAAAACAGGAATCAAAGATAATTTCAAATGTTAAATCTGCTGTCTGAAACAGTACATATTAATATACTAAAATAGGTAGTATTTATACATAAATTGCATGCAGAGTGTACAAATTTGAGCACTATTAATATCTAAGTGAAAAACAGGTAAGATGATTTATATGAGAGATTTCTTTGTGCAAAAGCAGAATTTTAATTCTGTTTCCATTCTCAGTAGATTGGAAATGATTTCTCATAATACTGTGGATTTTAACTGCTGTGTACATCCTTGCAAGTGACAATCACACACGTTTGGGAAATTGCTTCCATAAATGTTTTTCCATTTGAGAATCTTATGTATTAAGTATCATGTTCAGCATATATTGGGAAGAAGGTTGCAGTTAATATATGGAAACATCATTTGTGTTTAATCATGCAGTTGGGAGTAGTTATAGTAACTAAGTAGATGCAGACAGTTTAAAATGCACGGATTGTTACTGCAACCTAGCTTGCCACGGGCACTTTTTCCCTTTGATAGCTCAAGCACCGAATAAATAAAGTACAATCAATGCTCAGAACTGGTCGAAAAAGCTGCTCCATGTAGGTTGTGCTGTCAGCCCCGTTAAATGAGGCCGCACGGCTTAGCTGTGATAGTGTGAAAACAAAGGGCATATGGGAGCTTTATTGTTGCCTTTTGCACGTTGTCTCTGGCATCCAGAGGGCACAGTAGCAATTTCACCAGGCTTAGCTGGGCTCCTCTTTGTGCCTGGGTGTTTTTTACAACAGATGGAAGCTGGGCCAGGACATTTGCCATGTCTCCAAGCATCTGTGTGATGCCAGCTGCATGCTCAGGGTCAAAGGTGTGACGGGGTGGCTCTTGTACTGGGTCTCACCTGGCAATTTCTGTCCAGCACCTTTCTGTTCACACAGTGTTTGACAAATATTGGAAAATAAACATGTGTTTTGCCAGTAATCATTCAGGGACTGATTTTAAAGAAAAAATGAAATTAAACTAGAACCTGAAACTATTTTCTTAAATGTTACCAGTCTACAGACACAGATACAACAGCGGTCAAAATACAAATATATAGACCTTTTTTTCTTATTAAATTTACATTAAAACTGTCAGATTTGGTTGTTAAACCTTAATAAACTTTCTCAGTATAAATTATAAAAAATATATGCTGTTATATGTATATATTGTGTATATGTTCTCTGTGCAGATACATGCACATGCAAGAAAGCCTTGCAAAGCAGAAAGCAAAAGATTCTGTGTTTGCATGAATACAGTATAATTTGTTGTAAGGCACTTATATACTGCAAAAATGGCCATCAGAGAAAAGCTGAAGCTAGAGAAATCTATCTATATCTAATCTGTACAGTACCATGCCTAGTTTTTAAAGACTCACTTATGCAAGCTTCCTATAAAACACTGAAACACATCTATGCCCTTGTACTATGGCAGAATTGTTGATACAAAATTTGCTGCCTCCTACATTATTGTTACACATGATGTTTGTTTTTCCTTCCCTCCTTTTCCAAGGTATAAATGAACTGCTTATGTGGAGTTCAGTAACATAACTGTACAAAATTAGTGACAAAGAGAAATGTCAGAGTTGATATTCCTGACACAGCCTTTTTAACTCTTGTTATGTCTTAGGTTTGCATATCAGAGATGGAATAATGCAGCAGTCCAAGATCCCAGGGGGCTCTCTCTACCATTGTCTTTTAGGTTTTTAGCCTGTGGCCTCGATTGAAAGGAGAGCTTCAATTGGGACTAGTCATTCATTATTATTAAAAAATGGGCATTCTGGCATGCCTTTGTGAGGGAAACAAAATGGGGAAAAAAAAAAAAAGGAGAGGAGTTTAAAATATTTGCTCTCTGCTCCTATGTAAAAACTTCTTAGATGGAGTTTGGCAATTGATGTTGAAGTAGAGTTAGACAGCCTTTGAAACACTTACCTAGTTCACGAACGTTATGGAGGATCTAGTTCACTGCAGTTTAGATTTATAGACAGCATTTTGCTTTTCTGTGATCAAAATGCCTGTACAGTTTCAAGGGCTTATCATCAGAGTTGAATCCACACAGAGCCTAACCTAAGACAGCGAAGAAAAGCATACATTTGAAGGGCTTTGATGCTCCATCACATAGCCATTCGGTGGCTATAATGGAAGAGGAGTACATGACAGACTTTGGTGGTGCCTGTCATTCATAAATCTCAGTAACATGTACCAAGTGTTCCAGATTTTACAGAGAAATTGTGCCAGTACCTCATTCAGCTGCAGAATGAACTCTCACTGCTTTAATCATGCATAATATTTTTCTTTATTCATATTACTGAGGATGTATATATATATATGCTAAAATTAGATTATTTTCTTTTCAAGGAGATCTCTTTAATATATTTACATAATTTGGAAGATGGTGTAACAGATCATAAGAAGTAGGAATATTGATATGTTTTATACCTCTGGTTAAAGAATAAATATGTGCAGGCACTTACAGTTGAGAAGGAAGCAGAAAAATGACAAAATTAGTATTATATGCAGGATAATATTTTTCTGATTTCTTCTGTCTGAGTAAAGTCCTTTTTAAAGCAGTTTGGAAAAGGATTAGGACTTGTAACATAGATGTGGTTGAGATAGTAAGTAGATACGCCAGAAGCTAGGTGTTTTCGCCACTGGCTTCAGCAGAGCTAAGATTTTGGTCCATGGTCTAAGTCTGTAGTCTTTCATCAAGAAAAATGCGTGGGTATCAAATATGTCAGAAGTGTTCCTGCACAGGTCATCATCAAGGCTGTGAACACACAGTAAGTAAAAGAGAGAAAGGGGAAAATTTTATTTTCTAGGGAACATAGTCATTCAGATGAGTGGGAAGAGCCAAATGCTGCTCTGTTTGACTTTCTCAACATCTTCAGATATATTTCCGACAATACAGCTTTCTCTTTTGCAGCACATTATCCTTTCTCAATCCAAAAGCACATATTACTTCTGTATTATTCTATCTGTTTCTCTGTCTGAGATGAATATTACCAACTGCATCGCCCGTTCCTTGATTCTCATTTCTGTGCTTGGTTTTATACCTTGCTGCATGGCTTCATTCTGGTGAATATGTGCTGTTATACTTTTAATTTTAATCCTTAAGAAAAATCTTTTACTTTTATTAAGAATACATATTTCAGCCCTGCATATTCCCATCTTCTTTTACTCCCAATAATTCAGTCTACTATTCTTATCAAAACAATTAGCAAGCATGCATTTACTTCTATTCCTTTGATAAAAAATGAACAGTTAAATTATTTTAGCAGAGGAAAAATCTTGTTATGTAAAGGCCTTTTCAATTGTTTAATTAAGTGATTCTTTCTGAAACGCAAAACAAAATCTCCAGATGCTCATTAGTTATAAGAGTTACTAGGGATGTGCAAGTCATGTCCCACATTCCCTGAGAACTCAGAGATTCATCTCTATTAAAGAAGTCCCATAGCCTTTTCTTGGTATCAGAAATCCTTTTGCATCCAAATATGTGTATTACATCTCTGTGGAAAGTGCATGAGGTGAGAGGGTACTCAAAACCTTCAGAAAGCAAGAGTCAGGAGAGGGTGTATCCTTCCCTCACACTTTTCCCTCATTCCGTGTCCTGTCGCTCCCCGGGTGTCAGTGCCCAGCTTCAACCCTCCTCACCAACATTTCTCTGCAAGGCCATTCAAGGACTGCCTCTCTCATTTGCTGTGATATTTTTAGCAGGCCTTCTAGTCTTATCCTTGGAAGATGTCCCCTACCTCTGCTCTCTGGAGGCAGCCCACAACAAAACTTGAAAAAGAAAAAAAAAAGCAGGCTATATATCTGTGTGGTAGCACAAACAGAAGTGGACATTGGAGCCAGGGTTCCACTGCTCATCAACACAGATCTGAGACTGAACCTTTGTTTTCCATCCATACTGGCTAGAAGGTTTCAGTCTGGGTGACACATTCACCTAACCCACATCCATCTGAGTAATCTTTTAGCCCTTGCCAGGGCAGATGACAACTAAACTTGCTAAGCCCCCGCTTTAACTGAGATATGAAGTGGTGCTAATTGCCTGCTCATTGCCAGACTGAGCAATATGTTTTCCAGATTCCCTAAAAAGAGAGTGACTTGTTGGCTTAAAACTTGTTGTCTTTCTTCATCACTTCTAGTATTTATTATTATCTTCTTTTCCAGTAATACTTTGGTTCTAAATTAGGTCACTGACTCAGTAATTGGCAGTGTTTCTGTGACATTGCCACTGAAATGGTGTGGTGGCTGATTTCTTCATTACTTTTATATGACTCACAATTCACAAAAGTCAGGTGAGCATTTTTTTCCTCTTGAAGACTAAGCTCCAGGTTCCAGCCTCTACTGAAGCCTGTCAAGTTTCCCCTTTGACCTGAGTGATTACTGGCCTTAGATTCAAAATAGATTCCCACACAGGTTTTTATAAGATCTTTGAGATTTACAGCCAGAAATCTGTTTTAAAATGTGTTTTCAATCAAATTATATTGAGTAATCTGCCCATCTATTCTTTTGTAGATAATATTTTAAATTTTGTAAAATTTCTCCATTCCACTTTAGCTATAGCTGTGCTAACACCATGGAACAGAGCAATCAACATCCTCCATGATAGAGTTCTTGCATGCCTCACACAGCAGTCATTTCCAAATGGCTTAGGTTTTTGGAAAGCAAAACATTCATACAAATGGTATCATTTGTAATTGTCTTTGATCTCCCACACCATATGGGAGTTTATAGGATCCTACTGTTGATCTACAGGAAAAACATTGCTGGATTGGCCTGTTCGCTATTTGTTGACTATTACTGGACTTAACATGAGAAAATCAAAGTACTGTAATGCAATAAAGTCACTCATGAGTGGAGTTGCATCTCTCCCTAACAGGGGAATGTAAAAGAGTTGAGAAAATTTCCTTGTGAGTCCATGTAAGGTACATCATGCATGAAAGCAAAATGAGGAGGAAGTATTCACACCTGAAGGGACTTTACAGTATAAAGCCAAAATAAAAATAAAAAAGTTGCACAATAACAAAAGAAAATAAATGGGAAATAACATGGATCAATTTACTAGAGGGTGTAGAGATTGAGAGTAGATCATATGATCAGAAAACATCTTAAGTTTATGATTCAGTGTAAGCATGTAAGTAAATCACTTTTCCCTCCCTCCAAGAATAAAAGTACATTTTGAGTATTTCTTCTGTAAAATATTGTCAGGCAAATCATTAAAAGACCATTTTTTAAAAAAAGAGAAATCAGCACTGAATGGGGAGTGCTGAGACAACATGGGATCCAATAGGGTCAGCCAACACAAAAATGGAAAATTTTATAGAGGTTTTTGTCCTTTATCTAAGCATAATTCCTTCTTTCATAGTTTCCCATGGCTCATGTGCCTTCCAGAAATGTCACACATGATGTTGTTACTAATCTGTGATTTACTGCAGCTGAAGAGCAATGAAATGATGCTCAAAAAAGTAAATAGTGAGTGAACCACTTCTGCAATACCAAGCCCTACAGGTTGTTAGCCTCATATAGGAAATACCTTGCCTGAAATAAATTAATACAAAAGAGACTTCCAGTTTGTCAATAGGTCTGTGACTCTAGCAGGGCCATCCCTGATGCCTGTGGGTTGCCTCTTAGAAGTTGCCATTCCCTCTCAAACTGTGTTTTGGTGCTACTGCTGTTCACAGAAGAAGGAAAGAAGAGCAAAAGTAGTCCAGAGTAGGCACTGCTGGTGACCTTGACACTTAAAGGGAGGCACAATAAACTGGAAAGATGTGCAACCAAAAGCAATGAAAGGGAAAAATTTTTGAGAATAACATAATTAGGCTGTGTAATTCTCTGCCATAGCTATTTGTAATTATTTCCAAAATGTGACTACATGTGCATACCCTTAACAAGAATATTTGGTCATCATCATTTGTAGCAACAGTTTGGAATGAGAACCTTGAAGATCCTGGTACTGCCCTTTGGCAGAGATGGAGAGAACCTCATGATCTATCCATTCATATGATTTCTGAAAAACCTAACTACTCCTTAGATCAACTGTCAAAATTTCAGTGTGCTCTAAAACTCTGGGAATAACCAAATAAATAAATGCCTCATGACTGTCAATGCCAGAAGGATGCTAAACAGATGGAAGTTGTTTACCTCAGAATACCTATTACCCCTTTGAAAATAAAAAAAAATTAAAGGGTTAGGTGAGACTGATTTACCTTCGTCCTGTTCTAAGAAAAGTTGGTTAAAATAGTTAATAAGTAGACACACAGCATGCATCACATGAAAGATTTCAATACATTTAGAATGTTTTCCCTATCAGAGGCAGGTGAACAAGAAGTTACTTTGTTATTTCATATTTTTGAGGTTTTATAGAGTATTTTTGCTTCTTGCTTTTGCTGAAAGTTTGCAAAGAGAAAAATGTTGCTTCCCTATGAAGCTGGCTTTATCATTTTGCCAGATGAAAGTATTACAGTGGTTGAATGTGTACAGTAGGTCCAATCAGTGACTAATGCTGCTTTATCGTATTTTTTTTTAAATAAGATTGTTGCTCAGTTCCTTTGGAAATCATACAGAGGATTATCTGGATTTAAAATCAATATCAATAAATCTGGGGCAATTTGCTTGGAACATCTAATTACTTTTCCCCTCCCACTAGATTTTCAGGCCAGCTTGTTACCTCAGGGCTTCAAATACCTTGGGATCCATCTTTCCCTCAGAATTGTTCTCAATTAGCTTTGCATGCTTGCTTCAAGATCTTGGAATTGGCAGTCCTAGGCGGCAAAATCTTGTAGTAATTTATGGAGAGAACCATTCTAATAGTATGTTTTTTCTATTATTTTTTTCACAATATGCAAGAGTGGTTTTCAAAACATTACAGGAAGGAGATGTGAAAGTTAAATTACAATTTTCTCTGGGAGGGAGGAAAGAAACCCAAACAGCTAAAAACCAGCAACTTTCTCTGAATTACTTTGTAGACTACCATATCTAAAGCTAGTATTGGAATTCATCTAAACATCTATTCTGCAAATACTCTGTTTAAAATACTTTGGCTCTTTTGTGACGGAAATTAAACAATTGGCAGAGGCTCATCTGATCATTCAGTCTTGGTTTCTTCTACTGGCATTCATCTTCTCTTAATCTGGGGTAACCAACAGTAGAAAGCCATCACGAGGACTGCAGCAACCTGTCTGCTTTCCCTTCTATCACATAATGCAGCTCCCTGGGATGAGCTCAGTGAGAATTCAGAATAGTTCCCCATGGGATGTGTGGGGAAGCCTTGCCATTAAAGTTGTCTTTGAACCAGTTACAGCACCAGGAAAACCACAGGGATACCCTCTGTGATCAAGGAAAGGGATTAGATACTACATATTCAAATAATTTCTAGGTCTGGAAAAAATCCACAAGTAAAGGAGTGATGGAGATCTGAAAAGTTCTGAAAGGAAAGCCTCTTTGGAGCAGTTCACTGTCTCCTCCAATACTGGAACTAAGCCGCAACAACACACTGCTGCGAACTTCAAAAGGAAAATATGGGTGATTTCTAATTTTGTACTTTCTTGTCACAGATAGTATGGAAAATAGGGTGAAAGCATACACAGGTTCCAAATAGCTGTTGAAGAAAAAGAGTTTTGTGCAACAATTTTCGGTACAAAAAATACCAGCTCTTGCTCAGGAACATCTCAAACTTCAATCAGCTCTTTTCTGTAAATCTGTACTGGGGAGAAAGCATCATTACATATGTTCTGATTTTTATCCTCTTCCCCAGATAGCTGATATCACTCACTGACAGAGACAGGATAGATAACTAGATGGTCTGACCTATTCCAGATATTCTTATATATTTTATGTGAAATATTGTAACTGACTGTGAACTGAAATATGTTCCTTGAAATATGCTGTTCTTTGCTTGCTTTTAAACACAAGGGTTTGAATGAGTTCCATCACTATAAGCAAGGAACTCCAGGATGTTCAATTAGGTATCTGTGAGCCTAAGGGAGAGCCTAGTGAATGATTCCATCAGAATTTCCACACATATTTTGTAGCATGGAGCTTGGGGGTGGGCAGGAGAAAAGGAGGAAAGTCAGAGTTTAAGGGCTGGAAAGAATCAGCCAAGCATATAAACTGCTACACAGATAAACATGTGTTAAATACAGCTATTCACAAATCAAAAATATGCTTTTTAGGAAGATAAAGGTGTCCTATTGATAATTTCTTGGGTTAATCACAATTACTGTTCCAAAAACATACCATAATATTTGTGCCTTCAAATACCAGCCAGAGGTTGTTGAAAGACCTGAATTTGTAAGAGTATTGAGTCTGACAGAAGTTGCTATATTTTTCCTACAGACGTTCTTATACTTTGCAGTTAATCTATCTCTCAGCCTTATTTTTCTAAAAGCTTTACTTCTTTCTCTTTGCTTCTTTGGGAGGACACTTAATATGTCTTTAAACATTTCTGTGACTCTTATGTATGTTTCAAATTTCTACCATTCTTTCCAAACGGTGGTTTGCAAAATGGGTAGATGACCCCAATTACAGCTTCACTCCACTTGTAAAATAGCCTCCCTACCTTTTACCTCAGTCATCCCTTTAGTGTGGGATGGGAATATCCTTTGGTATTACAGTAATGAATGGACAGCTTGTCTTCTGCTGTTTGCTGGTTCTGATGTCTAGCTCACAAAACTGATTCCAGTTCATTTTACAACAGTGGACCAAAGACAGATATACAACTCAAATAGAGGTTTGACTCTATGTGAAATTTGGAGGGTGTTATTAGCTTGATAATGATGCCTTCCTTATTGCTATGTTAAAGTCAGCCCTCCAGACCAGCTGGTACAGCTCACTGACAGTCAGTAGTTTATAAACACCATTTCCAAAACTACTCAGAAAGGAAATGTCACCACCACCAGTAAATAAATCACCATGGTCCTGATATGTGCACGAGCTAGTTACAGAAAAATTGCAGTGCATGGTAACCTAGACACCTAAATAGCTACTTTAGACTTCTGGTTTGTAGCTTTATTCTAGGACCCTTGAGAATGCAGCATTCAAAATAATGTACTAATTAGGTGCGTCATACCACTTGGTGTTGTGCGTGACTGAACAATGAACATATGTACAACATGAAAATTTTTAATGTCTGAAGGCAGAATTCACCACAGCTCCTCAGCAGTGTCACAGAGTTTATCAGCAAGGGGATAACATAGTAATTCTGCTGGGACCTGAACAGGAGCAGCCACCAAGTCTATTGGTATCTTCACAGTAAGCATAATTTTCACCCAAGCTCATGAGAGCCTGAGGAGGAGCGATGGGGGAAAGGCACACTGTCCTTGTATGTTAGCAGTGAAGCAAGGTGTTTCACAAAACATTGTTCAATGTTTACTAAAGCAGCAGCAGTGAAGGAGACAAGGACAGAACACTGAAGGGCTGAGTTTCACTTCTCTTGTAATTATTGGTAGCTGTTGACTGTGAGTCAAGCAACAAACCCAACACCTTGATGGTACCTGTAGAGTTTCTGGATTTCTTATGAAAGAAATTGTTGGAGAAAGCCTGGTGGAAAATATGGACAATTCACATGCAGTCAAGTTCAATTTTACTCAACCAAGGGCATTTCTAAAAAAAAAACTAAAAAGGGAGTTCCATTCAGCTGCCTGTAAAATTTCTGACATTTTATCTGTCATTTCTGTGGATTACATTTCATGCTGCAAAAAACCTCTAAGTACTCAAAGAACTACATGTCTCTTCCTGCAGGAGGAGGAAAACACGATCCTGGCTAATGGGGCATACTGGGAATATGGAAGTTGTCAAGAAATTCTTGTTTTGAGGTTACCAACACTTTTCCACAACTTCAGTCCTCACAAGCTCTAGGCCTCTTTCAGCACACTGGTCAATTCTTAATTGCACATTGGGATATAACATGAACTTTTGACACAAGAGTTTCATTTAATGAAAAGGTTTGCCATCTTTATGGCTAGAGAATGTCAGAGGTGCTCTTTGCATAGACACTGGGGTTTTTTTCAACTGGTTTACCAACATCAGTTTGCTATTTGTACCTAGGGGATTTAGGAAAAACACAGTTCCTGACACAGTTACCATGAAGGCCTAATGTTCATAAATGCCAGGTTGTCAGTTTCATCAGGTCTAAGCAACTGAAATAGAAGGTGCTTTTTAATGCTACCCCAGAGTCAATTAAAATACAGTAATGCTGACATCTGCAGAATACAGAATGATCAAAGTAAAGAATGCCCATACAACTTCTGACATAAAAACAGTGTGTTTGGCGGCAGAGTGACACAGTGTAACAGGTCAGGTAATTATGAGAAAATCTATGATGTATCTGTTGCAATTGCTTAGCTTCTTTCCATTATCAGAGCCATCAAACAGAACAGCGCTCTCACTTCTCCTGATGGATCGTAAAGCTAGTGACACCCTCGCTCTCCTGATACAGATGGCATCTCAGGAGCAGCTGAATTAATTTGACAGTAAATAGATGATAGCAAGTGCTGTCTTCTCTCTCTCTCTCCTTTTTTTTTTATTTAATATTATTTTTTTAATTGCACCAAGACAGCTTTTAATACTTCTGGGAATACCTAAGAAAGCCTAAGCCATGATTAGCACTGTACTCCTCTACTGTAAGTCCCTTCCAATGCATTTGCTGCTATTTTATTTACATGAAAATTGCTCAATGGCAACAAAATTTTATTCTCCCCCATCTCCCCACTCTAACTCTCAGTCTGAACTATGTGCATTAATTAATTTTTGCCTTGATATGTTTATTAAATTAATGAAGGAATCTGACAGATGGGTTTACATGCTTAGGGTACAGCTATGCAAAAGTCATGGGTATATTTTAGATGGCTGTACATTTTCTGCCTCAGTAACATTATAATTGGCTTAATGGATTTTCAGTTATGTGCATTGGCTTTCTCCCCTTCTGAAGCAGACTAATTACAGCTTTTTACATTAAATTCTAATAGATGTCCATTTATCTTCTCTAAATTATCACAATAATTACAGTAATAAATTAGGCATGTAACTGCCATTAATCTAAACAATTTTAAGTGGTTATCATAGCAGCACAACACAGACTATGTTTCCTAAATGTGTATTCAAATATGTTTATAATTGTATAACTATTGTATGGGAGGGTCTCGTTTCTCAACAAGCTGCAAAACCCAGAAGGTACAATGCAAGAAGAGAGGAAAGTAAGGGGCTTTTGGGGGCATGGAAATGGGATGACAGAATGGAGTAAAATGGACAAAATCTGAGGGACCACTGCATACAATCCACAATGCCTGAAGAATTGTCTCGGACAGTAACATCCTGGCAGACCTCAGATTCCATCAGTAATCCGTGACTGGTTTTTTCCATCTTATATAAAAATGTGTTGCAAATGTTTCTTTACTCAAGAACACCTACTTGAAATTATAGCTGGCTGAAACACAAAATTTTACCTTTCACAGAAATGTTGGCAGAGACAACTTGGTTTTGTTTCTCACTTAGCACAATTTCCACTTATTCCATCACATAATGGAAATTCTGAAAAATTTCATGGAGCAAACTCATGTGATCATTGCTTTTAAAGTAAAAAAATTTTTTTTTTAATATCTCCTTATTTTATCTCCTTCCACAGAGAGCTAGTGAGAGAAATATTGACTAGACTCTAGCCAGGTTTATAACTGCTCTTCAGCAGAAAGCTGAGGCACTGACTTGCTCATTCCATTCTCATTGGTAGCTGCCAGGCTTGTAGGATTCAGGCTTGGGGCAACTGCCTTTGCATCCTTCTGTTTCTTCCCTTCCTCCCTAGGCATCTGGACTTCCAAAACATCTGGCTCTTTGTGTGCCTGAAACCCAGGCAGATGGACCCTTCACCAGCCACACAGTCAGAACCGAGTCTGCCTCAACAGCAGTTCCAGCAAGACTGTGGCAAACTCAGACCAACACTCAGATCAGTCCCTGGCTGTGATGGATGCTGGGTTCTAGATTCTTACAGCTCTGCTCTTCCCTGCTCCACAAGAGGTTGCAGCTATTTTGGCTGTGCCTACACTCATGCCCAGCCATGCTGATGTGTTATGAAGAAAGGCCACTGCTCAGCAGGATGACATGGCCAGGGCCTACACACTCTTCTGGGGAGACAGCCAGCCTGACTCTTTGAAAATGTGAAATTCATGTTCAGAGTGGGAGCTCCTTCATAACTGCAGATTCATGAGGATGGGTGGGAGCACAAGAGTTTGCTGCCCTGGCAAAACTGTGTACACGATCGTACCTGTGCTCCCGCCTGTGGGGACATGTGGACACCTTTCACTGTTACCAAAAAGAACTTCTAGGCTCTTCCTCTAATGCAAAGCACTGCTGGTTCAATTAAGTGCAATTTCTTATGGCACCTCATCTGCCTGAGTACTGTCCAATCAGCTCCATTGCAAATACATTTCAGTAACATAAAACACTGGGATACTTTTATCCTGCAAAGGGCAGAAAGATTTAGATCTGTGTTGTTGTCAGCTCTGCTTCATTATCCCAACATGTAAAAACAGAGGACAGAAATTATGTAATACCTGAAAACAAATTTGTATGTACTGAATAATTATATATTTTCAATTATCAAAATATTAGGCATTAAAGATCCTTATATGGTACATATCTATGAAGCTTTTGGCTGTTTCTGTCACAAGAGGGCAATGGAACTTGTGTAAACATTAAATACATTAGAAAAGTGAACTTTGTACAAAACTCCAAATTTTAAACCATCTGTATTGCAGTTCAAGAGGTCTTAGGATGCTGATACCCCATATATATGTGTGTGTGGTGTGTATGCCTGTGTATGTTGAATAATGTCTTAGCTTTCCTGAGCACTAAAAGGGAACACCTAGTGTGCAGTTTGAATTGAGTTTCAATATATAAAAACACTTACTACATTTCTTTTATACCTCTTCAAGATGAAAGAGTCACTAACATTTTTCCTAGTGACTAAATCATTTTGCAAATTCGGGCTGTTCTGTGAATTTAGAGAGGTTTAAATTGGTAACACTTAAAATAATAGCACATTGATTTGAGCAGCTCTGCAGTGGAATTCCTCTGGAAGGATGTATGACCTCTCCATTAATATGAAATGAGCTCCTTGTGATACCTTAATGAATATGCAGCGTCCCCTTAGTGACATGAGTAACATTTGAAACCTTTATGCATTTTCAACGGGCATTCACCTCAGCTAATCCTCAGAGCAGGTTCATTCATAGTCATATTTCCTGTTATCTGCTTACAAAGTTAAGATGTTCTTACGGTTTGAAATTTGTCACTTACTCCAGAAGAAGAAGGAAAAGAAGGAGGCAATGGCTTTAATAGGCAATGTGCCAAGATAAATGGTCCCTGCTGTGCACATTAGATTTGATGCAAGTGTTCTTTCTGTAGATACTACTTCCTGTACAGAATATTGCAGCCTTATGGCAACCTTTGTCCTTTGTCTTGATGATTGTATGAAATATTAATCTCTGAAACAGTAATGCTAAAATGGAGCATTCTGCAATGTATCTGGTGGCTACAGCTGTGCACAAGGATTCAGATGCTGGGTTGTCTGCACCATAGCCTGAATGGGTATGTTTTTCTCTGTTTCAGCTCCCTCACTCGTCAGAGAGGAAACATCATTGTTAATTGAGTCCTGGGGGGTTTCTGCACCCTACCTCGATAAGCTGGTAAAGCACACCGAGTCCATGTGGGACTGGGTGGTAAAGCTTTCTGATTATTCTAATGAAAATACTGGACACAGAGAGAGCAACATTTAACTCGCCATAATAGTGAACGCTGAACCACTTGACCTAGGAAATACTTTCCAGTCTTGCATTCTTGGAAAGTTGTTGCACTTATTGCTCAGGCTAATTTAGGGGGTTTCTGCTTGCATCCATAAGGATGCATTTGGGAGGCTTTGGGAGGCTGACAGTCTCACAGTTCATTTTCAATTTTTGGGCATTGATAAAGATCAAAGAATGAGTAAAAAATTTCTTTATGTCCATTGATAGTAAAAATTTAGAGAAGATATATTTAGAGATGATGGGGGAAAAAAAAAAGCCAAAAGGTTTTTGTTCTGTACATCACTTGTGAAGAGTACAAAAAGCTGTTGCAGACTCTTATCCTGTCTCCATATGCCTATGAAACACATCAAACAAGGCATGTTCAATATCTACATATCCTACATGAGTCAGTTTCCTTCTGTAAACACTTCTACACTCTAATTAATGTACTGAGTACATCAGTTGAAGAAAATAAAGCCATTTGCTTCTTCTAGTGGTGAGATTTTTCCCCCACCTGATGGTCTTCACCTTCTTACATCTATAGTCATATCTTTATGTCTTAAAAAAAAAAAAACAACAAACAACCAACTAACCAAAATACCAAATCAATTTATTACTTAAGTTTTTGGTGGCTTTTATTGCTCTCCACAAAGCCTACTAAAGCCTGGAATAGAAAGCAGAACAAAGAAAAGGAAAAAGGAAAAAAGGAATAAGATATGTTTGG
>NW_005054342.1:3515528-3527231 GCF_000277835.1 Geospiza fortis | reverse complement strand
CTACATTGTTTATAGCCAATGGACACAGGGATGAAAGGCATAAGTAAAGGGAGAGGAAAGAATTGCATAATTAACTTTTAAAATTAATTCATGACCCAGTTAAAAGGACAAGGAGGGGGTTATTAATTAATTAAGGTGGGAAACCCTGTGGGCATGTGAGATTCAGAAAGTTTTAACTTACCAGCCAGGTTAAAAGGCTTTCCAAGGGTGCACTCAGCACTCAATGAATCTGAAATGCAGTTAATGCAAAAAGAAAAGGTGAAAATATATTGTAAAGGTTTTTTCAAGGGGAATAAAACTCTGAAAAGACTGAAAATTAATTAGGCAAAATTCTGACAAATGTTTCATCAGAATTTGGAAAAGAGCCCAACACAGTTCTCAGTTTTTAAAACCCTGCTTAGCTCTATTGAGCACACTGGATGCTTGATGCTATAGAGATTTGGACCTGAAATATGTTTTTAAAATCTTCTCAGGTCCTAACAATTTCAGCAGAACTGATGGATTAACAGCTATAGCAAAAGTAGCAATATCTGATATTACTCCAAGTGAACTTTTTTGACTCTCTGCAGACATTATAGACTTTCTTTACAGATGTGGCACTTCTCAATCAAAACACATTTTAAATTGGCCATCATGGGTTCCCTCTTCGCTCAGGTATCTGTGACTGCAAATGTCCATTTACTGTAATATTTGTCTTTATCACCTTAAAGCCTCACATCACCACTGCTGCTTCCAGCACATTTCCAGGTACCTCAGGGTAAAACTTAGAATCTAGATGAGGTCAAGAAGTCCTTATATCTTGTTTTTTCTTCCTATTATTTTTCTTTTTTCAATTTTGATGTCATTGAGGTTTGCAGCTTTTAAAGTCAGGGATAAACCTTCCATGAACTTGTGCCACAATCAACAAAAAACATGTTACTCAGGAGTTATTTTATGAAGTTATGAAAAAGAATGCTTTTTCTCACCAACAGTATTTAAAGTGGATTGCATGGTCTACTACTTGTTTATTTAGCCAGTCTTATATTTCAATTATCTAAAGATAGATATCAAGGCTAATAATTTTCTGCTTACTTTAAATGCCACTTTCTTTTGTTAGCTGATACTGGCTATGTGTCTCTGTCTCATTGGTGTTTGGCAAAATCTCAATCATTATTCAGACGTTGTCAGAAAAGTTAATTAAGCAGTAAATCTTTGCTTTTTTTTTTCCAGTTGCCACGTTGGAATAACAAAGATTTGAAAAAATCCCCAAACTAATAACCAAAAGATGTCAGGCAAAGTGATGTGTGTTACTATAAACTATTTGAAAATTAGGGGAAAAAGAAAATTATTATTACTAAAGACAAGCCACTGCTTAGGGTATTTGGGTCTCTTTATGCACAAAAAAATGCCCTACTAGCTATGCTGCATTACTGCTCCCTAGACAAGCAGCATTCTTCATTGCTTTATGATTCCCCTTTTTTTTTATCATACTCAAGCATTTTGGTGTGAGAATTTTAAAATTAAATCTCCTTATTGTGCAGGCAGGATGTCCAGATTTATTCTATCAAATGCCACAGAAACAAAGGGAACAATCCATTTTTCCTGATAGAAGCCAACAGTTCATAAGAGGTTTGAGATGAGTGTAAGGATACAATTTGCCTAGAGAGTGCCTGAGGATCAAGACAACCTGACTTTCCACGGAATGAGTCTGTCAGCTGGCATCTTGCAGTAATTGCTTCCCATGGCAGGACCTTACCAGCCAAGGGAGGACTGCTCTCGTCAACCCAAGAATCAATTTCTACAGTAGCTGAATGATAATTGTTTGCTAAGGCTCGGGGAACTTGTTGCCAAGCCTGAAACAGGGGCTGGAGCTATGATTGGCACTCATTAACCCAGGATTTGGATTTGATCATTTACCTTAGTAGAACAGTGTGCAGGGGTAAGGAAGGGAAAGGACTGCAGAATGTTCTTTTGTTTTGAAGAAACAAATGAGATCAACTACAGAATCAGTGTCTGAATATCAAGCCTGAATCCATAACTGCCTCCACTCAAAGGAACCAAATAGCAGGACTAGGTGGCAATTTGAATGCTTTCTTTCAAGTACAAACACCACCATTTTATTTTTTTTCTGGTAGATACTTCTGCTTGAGTGTTTTGTTCATTATGGTCACCAAATCCCAATGGTTGATGTCCTGAAGTTAGAGTGATGACTTACACCACAAAGCGAGTGGGAGAAGACTTGCCAGGGGTCCAGAAGACTAACTTCTGACTTCCACAGTCATGCAGGTGGTTTTGCAAGAGATAGTCACCTCTGCCTATCCTCTGTTGCAGACATTTAGGCACTGAAAATTTAGCTGCAGTGGGGCCCTAAAATGTTTTTTGGGTAGCTGTATGTGGCATGTTCTGATCCTCACTGAGATCTGCCTGGTGCCAGGTACCAGGTACAACAATTGCCTAAGTTCCTGTGACACAGCATTTTTTCAGGTGGATGCCTAAATGTCAGTTAGAGTATCAGCCTCTGATACTGCCTTTGCAGTAGTCTCTCCTAGTGCTTCTTGACTATTTATGTGACCTTTCAAAATCTACTGACATGCAGACACTTTTATTTCTGTATCACAATCAGTCCATTTACTTAAATCTGTTGGTGCTGGTTCAGGGAGAAGCACAGGGCAGTCACTAAGTGGACAGTATGGCATTTAGAAGACTGCTTCAGAATCATGCTCTCTCAGGAAGTCTGTATATCTTAATTAGTAACTATCGATGCTGTCTTATTCCATGCCTACAAGCCCTGTGGATGTCTTTCACTTTTTGCCTGTCCATAGATAATTTGGAGTACTTTTTCAAAACTTTCCATTTCCAAGAAGCCCTGAAACTTGTCAGGCAGTAGTTTCCATTGCATTCTGAATACAAACCTGGTTATTCAATTCACACTGCATGGTGCAAATAGATACATCCCTTGTAGTCCCATAGCAGATCATTTGTGTCTTCAGTGGCAGTAGTACCAGGGTATTCAGATGTGAATTAGATGTGGCTAGAGTAACTAATGACTAGACATATAAGGTAGAAGACAAACATCCTGCAATGAGCCAGCCCAAAGAAGTCTCCTTTTCAAAAAGGACTCCCCAGTAATATGTCCTGATTTGGGCTGGTTCATGTAAATTGCTGGATGGCTTGAGTGGAACAGGATTGTTTCAATGGCTTAACAGATCAGAATTCCTCAGAAACTGCAGACTGATTCTTTAGCTCATGTGACAATTATATCTCAATTTGATCACAGGGGAATACATTTCCTCTTTTCTAAGAGTTTGGACATTACACGCTATCCTTTCAGAGCAAGTCTACCTGAAAATCAATGTGAACAGATGTCAAGTTACAGAAACCCAGCTTGGCAATGGGTTTGCATTCAGATTCAACTGGGGGAAAGCAGCTTTGTAAAAATGACAACTTTTCTAAGATTCACAACTGAGAAAGGTACATTAAATGAATCGTGCACTTTCAAAAAGCTGACTTCCCTTATTAAACCAGTCCCAGAAGAGCTCATGTCCTTTAACTAGAAGTATGTATTATCTAAGGCACATGATTTTCAGTCTCAGTCTAGACACTTATATGTGCAATATGTGCACAACCAATGTAAACAGAAATTTTATGTCTAACATACTTTCTTATCCATTTTCCAACTGGTTATGAATTGCTCCTTCTTATAGAGCAGATATGATGCTTCACAATAGATCTGTATTATGAAAGGCTTGTTCCTTATACTGCAAGAAACACTACAAGCTGAGTTCTTCTGATCACGCATCCAATCGTTTGTATAAAACAACTAGCGTGGCATGCCTCTTTGATGTGTCAGACGTATTTAATCTGTAGGCCTGATATTTTCACAGAACAAGGACCTTAAATAAGTATCTTCAAAGGATCTGTGGGCTTCCAGCTGTTCTGGAGAGTTATTGCCTAGCCAGAGAGGCAAGAGGAGTGACACCAGGTCCAGGTAATTTGTCTTACACTGTAGGTTTAAGATCTGTGAAAGGAGAGAGAAGAAACCATGCTCCCCAAAGTTATGTAAGAGTGTTGCCATGGAAACATTTTGTGACAATGCTCCATTTTGTTGGCTGGTTTGGAAAAGGTAATAGCCTCTCACCTGCACTCTTAGTTTTGTTGGGACCACCTCTGTACTCCCAGCAGGCAGGCCTATCACTCAGAAGAAGCTGTATTTTGAGGGCTATATTATGTAAAAAAATGTAGAAGCCAACTTCTGTGTCTCTCATGCTCCTGCCTCTAATCTGCTAGTGGAAAGCAAAGTGGCACTGGTTATCCCTGATGTACTTTTTTCAGTCAATAAGCATTTGCATTCCATACCTTTATTTTCCATATTCCTTTAGAATTACAGGAACCTGTGCTATCAAATAACTTACACAGAGTCCAAATTATGTAACTCACTAGGATGAGAATAAATCCCTGCACACTACCTTGAAAACATTAGATTTTAAGTGGACATTATGGTATCAAAGTATTGCATAGCCAAGGGTCTTTGAAGGTTAAATTGATGAAATATGATGAAATCAACAAAATTTAACCTTGCGCATTCTTTGTTCTTGAATAGAACATCTTACATCAAGGTCTCTATTGGAATGCCCTCAACAGCATACCAAATAACAGTGTTAGGAAAAAAACCCATCAAGTTATATATTTTTGTGGTTAATGGATTTTGCTGTGTTTCATTTCAGAAGAGCAGTTCAAGAAATTCTTTCCAGTTTATGTTCTCCTTGGGAGGATTCCTAGTCCTAAACTTGTATTAATTTTCTTCAGTGTCTAAATCATCCTCTGTACGTAGGCTTCCATTTATATAATTGGAAATCATTGCAGTTATTGTGTGTCTCTCTCTCTTCAACCTTCTGCTGCACCCATAACCCATGACATTCAATCTCTCCTCATGTTAGTCACTGCACTCTCCTGGAATGAAATGTACTAGAGAATGTATCACCATCTTAATTCCTAAGGGCTGCCTAAAAAGAGGATATAAAGTCAGCTCAGATATGGCTGAGGGCAAACGAGGTATTTTCCATCTCCTCAAGTGTTGCAGTTGCCATTTGGAGAAGAACCTCTTACGGCCACAGTGAAGCACAGAGAAATGGAATTGGCTGTAAATCAGGACTGTTTCACTAACAGTGAGGTGATTCCATGGTGCAGCCCCAGTAAACAATTAATGACATTGCCAGTTTCATGGCATGAGCACTTGTAACAATTGTGGCTTTTTCCTGAATGACTAGCCCAGTCAAACTGACCTCAAAAATGGTAGCGTTTCCTCAGGAAAAGTTTCTCAGGACTTAGAACAACATTGATTTAAAATATAGATCAATAGCTCATGAAGCTTTTTTTCCTGTGAGAACTTATGATTTTTTCCAAATTTTGTGTGGGCACATCTGTTAGCGTCCCCTCCATGTAGTGGATTTTGAATCAGCAGGACTTAAAATGTCCCCTGTTGCCAAAAAACACATAGCTGTATGAGTGAAGTGCTGAATCTGACCTTAGAAGCCCAGCTGGCTTGTGTGCTCCTTGGAGGATATTTTTATTCTAACAATGATATTTGTTTTCTTTAAGCATATAAATCATTTAATGAAAAGTCCTCCATTTACACTGATGGTTATTATATCACTGTAAAGTGTAGTGTTACTAGCTTGGCCCCTTCACTGTTGTTATGTAGTGTTATGGCTCTTGAGTTGAAGATAGCTTGTCTCCTTTTGGCCTAGGGTGCAGAGATTCATTCTGATGCATGTCTCTCCATGGACAGCTGTGCACGCATGGGTTGTGCCTAAGGAAAACTAGGCCAGTGGAATTCCTAGTTTTAGCTGATTTTTATTTTGACCACTCTCTTCCATTTCTGCCATTATGGTTGTGAATCACCGGGTAGCAATCCAACCTACACCAGCTTTTATGGTAGTGTTATAAGCACGTATTGCCTCTTTATTCCTCAGTGGTGAATAGTTCTCTGTTTAATAAAAAGTCCACACCACTGTTCTCAAGTCATTTACTATGAGTAAAACTCATCTCTCTTTATTATGTGGTATCAGTTCCTTACCTCTTCCATAACTCAGCAAGTCAACTCTGGAGCTGGGCCATGGGGGCATTAATACCATCCTTATTGCAGAGGTGGTGGTAGTGAGATCAGGTCAACACAGAGAGGGAATTATGCTGTCTGCAGTACCAGCCCTGCTGATCTCACTGCAGTGCCAGCAAGGCCATGGCACCAGTAAAGCCAGGGGAGCACAGGGCTCCTCCACACCAGAACTCTGATAGTACATCACTGCCAAAGGACCCAGAGCCTGAAATCTGCCCTCTGTGTGCTCCCTGTGGCCTGTGAAAAGGAAACCAAAGGGCTCGCTTGATTCTTTTTGTTAGAAATCCCAATGAGGCAAACCCTTCGAATACAGACTATGTGAGGAAGATTTAAATGTTTGGGAAAGGTTGTATTCCAGCACACATCACTGGAAGGCTGCCAGAGGCAGCCTGGAGCCAGTGAGGAGAAAAGTGTTTACTGCGGTCAGTGTGGTAATATTGAGGGCAGCAGGGACAGGCCGAAAGGAGACTGAAACCAGAGCAGCTGAATGCAGAAAGTACACAGAAATTATAATCTAATAATAAGCCTCTGAGAAGGCAGGTGTGAGAAGGAGATGCCTGACCTGTGGAAAAGCTCAGGTAGCTAATATCAGGAGCCTGGCAGAGGCAGAACGGTAGCTGTGGCAAGGGCAGTGATTTGTTGCCAACCTTCACACTAGCAACAAGGGTGGGGGCAAAGGGTCCTCTCCATACACCTCTGGAGCTGCTTAAAAACTCTGACCTCAGCATCTTCCCGGCTCTGACTGAACCTGCATCTGACAGCAGGCATAAATGTTCTCCTGCGTTTCCCTTGCAAAAGAGGTTTACAGTTATTTTTCTGCTTCCTTGTAGTTGCCTTAGTTCCCTTCTTTTCTTTTTCTCTTTTTTTTTCCTCTTATTTTCCCCTTTGTAATGGAGGAAAAAAAGGTTAGATTAGAAAACTTCAATTAAGCCTTTAAAAAGACCATCTGCTGAATGCTGACTGGGGTTTCATGTAAACAAAATGCCTGTGCTGGTTACAAACAAATGATCTTATCTATTGTATTGTGTTACAAATTAAAATTAGATTAAGCCACCTACATGGTACCGCCGCTGAATCTTAAATTTCTTATGGAAACTGAATGTTTGCTGCAAGTATTCATTCGGCCTGATGAGAGCCTCATTATTTTTGTACCAGCAGTACACACTGGGTATAGCATAATCAAAGCCTGGGGGTACGTATTAATTATCCTTTTGAATAGTGATGAAATT
This sequence comes from Geospiza fortis, assembly GCF_000277835.1. Lineage (NCBI taxonomy): Eukaryota > Metazoa > Chordata > Aves > Passeriformes > Thraupidae > Geospiza > Geospiza fortis. The sequence continues at coordinate 3,519,908 of NW_005054342.1, read as the reverse complement.
TTAAAAAGATCTCCTTTAGGCTCACATCATCAGCAGATGAAACAAAGCTTTGCACAGCTTGTGAGCAGTGGCTCACATGTGTTTTTACATCTGTTCAGGATATTTCAATTTGAAGCGCAACAAGCCAAGTCTGGGATTAAAGACCTGGAGAAAGAGGGGGGAAAAATCTGCAACAATAACCAGAGCCCTCCCCTTCCTGTCTGCAGCGAGAGGGAGAGCGCCTTCTTGGAAATAAAACCTGGCTCCATTTTGCTTTTGCTTTTGGTGGCAGTGGTGCTGTCATTTAGAAGAGGGGTTTAATGCCGTGAGGCAGAGCGCAGCCTGTGGGCGCTAGGGCTGATTTTAACCTGTCACCTGCTCTTGTCTCCTCATTGGTTCTCATTTAGGCTGCCAGTACAAATGGTTCTCATGAGTTTACTTCCTTCTCTAGTGTGGATTACAGTCTGGTTTAGGTCAAGAAATGTTTGTGCTCTCCTGGACTCCTGCAGATCTGTATTTGTGAGCTAGTGAAACAAAGAGAAGTGGGGATGTCCCTTGTCAAGAGGGTTATGTCATCCTCTTCAAATGGTGTCAGCATGCACCATAACTGCTTTGCCGGAATTTAAAATGATCAGTTTGAAATAGTTTTTAAAGCAATGTCAAACCTGCAAGCCACAAATTGCACAGGTTAAGTTCTGCTGCTGTGATGAGTAAGAGCAAAAGCGGTCAGTCGGAATGGAGATGAATTAGCTTCCAGTGGAAAAGGATTGCTGTGGTTCAGTGCTCAGTCAAAGGACCGGATTCTCAGGCAGCCATAGAGCTAGAACCCCTCTGAAGTCTGCATGAACTTGGACTTGATAGATGCTTAAAGATCAAGCTCACCATGTTTACAAGTCTGTACACATATTGCTATTTAGTGGGTCTTAGTTTCTTATTTTTTGCACTGCATCTCTTTCAGCAAAATGAAAATAAGAGAAGCACAGGTCAAACAGGAATGGAATCAGTGCCGTTGACCAGACACGAACTTAGATCTGGTGCTTTTTAAAAGTTTATTCATTTATACTTAGCAGAGTTAGCTAATTCTACAGTGACATATGCTATTTCCTAAAGTCACATCTTGACTGTTGCCTAGAATGACATACAGAGCTTAATTTTATCAATGGACTTGAGAGAAAGTGATTTAAATAGCTAACAAATAATCTGTCCTTTACAGGTTAGACACTTCAGGTTTTATGACAGAGCAGAAATATTTTAGACAATTGTCTTGAAAGTACAAAGAGAAAACACCAAAGGTAAGCTATATAATGATATAATTATTTAAATTCTTATTTCTTTGGTCATTTTTGGCAGATTTTATTTTTAATAGAATCTTGTCAAATGATAGAATTTATAATTCATTGGAGGCTGGAAGAGTCATAGAAAAATAGAATTATAGAATGTCCTTCTGTGGCCTGATTTGAGATACCATAAGCATCTCCCTTTTTGTGTGTGTGGTAAAACAAGCAGGACTCAGGGAGAGATCCCAGACTTGCCAGAACCTCTGTTCCCTATGGGCCAATTGTGTAGTACCAGGGCATAACCACTGATTCAGTGAGAGCACAGTTTTATTCACAAATCACTAGTGAAGGATGGAAGCCCTTTTCCGCTGATGGGATAAAAGTGAGCTCTGTCTAAGTAGGGACTGGTGGGAGAAGGCCCTGAATACTCAGGGAAAAAAAATGAACGCTGTCATTATTAAAAATTAATTATGCTAATGAGCTGAAGACTACACTCCAAGTTGTGTGGGTTTTGCAAACTAACAGCTGTTGTGGTTCTTTCTCTGTTCTCAAGCCTACATGGCCTGTCATTTACTATTCCTTACAGAGTCCAGAGCATGGATCATAACAATATAAATATGGATATATGCTTAAAAACATGATTAAAAATAGTTACTGCTTATGGACAGTAGCCAATTTGCCAACATGAATAAAAGAAGTGCTATTTTTAAAAATGCAGCATGGCATATAATGGGCAAGCCTGTAAAATTCAGATAATTAAACTTTTTTCAGGCTTAAAAATGACTGAATGTTAAAATCTGCCTTCCTATAAAAAAAAAGGTGACCAAAAGTTTTTCCTTTTTTTTTTGTATTTCTAAAAAAAAAAAAAAGTGCTTGCAGGCTGAGGTTTTACATGCCAAGTTTCAGCCTAAAGCGAAATTTAACAGCTGAGTGATAAACCCCTAAAAATAGGGGATTTTAATGAAAGTGCTGACACAGCTATATCTATAACAGTAAGAATGGCACAGCTAGAATTAAAAGCACTTAGTGTACTTTGACTAATATAAATAGCTGTCCAGATAGCCTTCAATACAGTTCTCCGTGTTATTTTGACTCCAACAAAATGGATGCAACTCCTAGCTCCTGCATGGTGAGACAAGTTACCTAAAATTATAGGGTCCTTGGATTTTTCTGCAAATAGTAGCCAAACATGTTGAATGTCAAGTGGTACTAAGAGCTCCAGCTGTTGTAACAGACAAGGATCTTATCCTGATGCAGCCCTACGAGACCAAGTTGCTTTGTTTTTTCTGCTCCATTTCATTACTTGGATGATCAGTGTGTTTTCACTGAAACATCAACGTAATTCCTATCAATTAGACCAACCCTGTGGCTTTGGGTGCTTTTAAATTGCTAGATATCACTGTGGCTTCTTGCTTTTGCAGTGACTCCTGCTTTTAATAATATTTCACTTAATAGGTGATATGTAATGAAACTTTTTGACAAAGCTTCTTCTTTCTGACTTTTTTCAACCCTTCTCTTCTAGGAAGAAACCCCACAACACAGTTATACATTTAATAATATTCTTTGCTTTGTATCGGGTAAATCATCTTGTCAGGTTGGTTTTCCCTCTCACCTCTTTCTCCTGTTTCTCTCTTCTCCCCATTTCTCTCTTCTGCCTATGTATGTTGCTCTCTCTTTACCCTTCTTTGCCCTCCTTTCCCTCTCCAGGGCTCCTTTCCCTCCAGGGCTCCCACCTGTCTCTTTCTCCCCATACTTTGCATCTGCATCTGGATTTTCCTAGTGGGCCTTCTTTCTGAGATTTTTACACATCCAACTCACTGAGACCAGTCAGTATTTTGAGTATTAAGTGCCAGCATTAGGTGCCAGACTCCTAACTTCTGCCTCTCCTTACCTAAAACACTGAAGTATAAACTAAAAGGTGAAAAAATAATTCAGAAGTCAAGCTCCTTATTTTGCAAACACTTCTACACATGTGTAACTTTGTGTGAGCTGCATTTTTATAGCTTGAGTTTGAGAGGCTGGGATAGGGACACATCTTTGCAAAATCCTTGTGATTTGACTGGTTATTTTACAGACAAAGAGTCAAGGTTTCTCTGGCCCTCATGTAACAATACCTCGTACAAACTTGTGCAGTGTGCTGCCATCTTCAAAGGTGGGCTTTAAAAGTGAATTCTGTCTGAAAAGAGGATTCCTACCCTAGAAGGTGCTTTCAGCACAGGGAAATGCCTCACACCTCTGCTGATGCACACAGGAACAATTCCTTTGGTTGCTCTTCCAGGAGATGCAACTGATTTTACCGTTGCTGCAGCAATTTAAGCAGGAGGAATGTTTCAGAGACAAATATGGGATACACATTGTTAACCATCAGGTGACAAGAGATAGAAAGCAGACAATATGAAATGTAATAAAATAGATTATAAGAGAAAAACAAGATAGCATCCTTTCTCCAAACAGAATATTCTGTAGGAAGGACAGGAGAAAACTTACACTTCTGAAAATCAGTGAAAACCAGAACAAAACCCCAGAATTCTAGCTAGAGGAAGTTGAAGGACCTAAGATTTAAACAATTTAAATTCTGTCTTTACATGTTTAGTTTAGAAATCTGGGGAGCTTTTATGAAATTGTGGGATATTAAAAAAATAATGAAATTAGGATATTAGAGAATTTATTAATTTTAATTAATTTATAGTGCTTATTTTTCACTTTTAAGCCAGTAGGGGGAAAAAAATAAATGGAGATTAAATAAGAGTTGCTCTTTTATGGATTATGGTGCAATGAAAAGATGGAAATTATTTATATTTTTTGTTTCCCTTCCTTTATTTTTTTTTTTTTTTAATTTATTCTGAGTGTACTTCTACAGAGTACTGAGTGTACTTCGACTGGCTGATGCCAAAGACTGTGCAGCATCCCAGGACAGACTTTTTCCAGGTGGTTTCAGCTTTCGATTTTCGGCCTCCTGCCTAACACAGCTCACCTGAGGCGCGGCGACATTCCAGCGTAACACAAACCTTGTCATGTCTCATTGCTTAAATAACACAATAAGGAAATTAAAATCCTTGCTGCTTATGATTTTCATTGTTACGGCTTACTTGTTAAGTCTTGAAGAATTTCAGGAAATTGATTA
>NW_005054342.1:3434613-3515424 GCF_000277835.1 Geospiza fortis | reverse complement strand
CGCTCGGCCGCCGCTCCGCCCCCGCCGGCCGGGCCGGGCCGGGCCAGCGCCCTCGGTTCCGGAACACCGCCTTACAGCCCCTCTATGTACAACGCCAAGGTGCCGCCCGTCCGACCGGGTTGCTGAAAGCCTCATCCAGCCTGGCATGCCGGGATGGGCACCAACAGCTTCTCCGGGCAGCCCCTCACCACTGAATAATTAACATGACCCATTTTACCTACACCTAATTCACACCAAAAGCTAGTGGAGAGGAGAGCAGACGAGACTCTAATAAATGCCACAGCCAGGAAGGAAAGCAGTGTGGCTCGCAGAGAGCACATCAAGCTTCTCTTTGCCCGCCATAGCTCCTGGCACTGTCCCAGTGCTGCCCCAGTACAGCCCCGCTGCCTGGGCCGTGTCCCCCAGATTCATGCAGCACATACCGCTGGTGTCAGCGAGCTCCACATACCTGCACTGTCTTGGGACTCATGAGTTTAATAACACCGTGAGTTTCATACTGTGGGAAGGGGGGAGCCCAAACTGAAGATAGGGTGGGTTTCTGACCATGGTGAAAGGCAAGAAAGACGGCTGTGGGAGACCTGTGCATGGTGTGGTGCTGCCCACCCTGCCCTGCTGCTTGTGGCAGGGCTGCATTCACTCCTGACACCCTTCCTTCCCTCTACCCTGGCCCTGCAAGGGCAGTGGGCCATTGTTCCAGCACAAAAGGGAGCCAAGCCTGGGAGAAGCTGGTGTTAGAGTGCCTTCCACCTCCTGCAGGAGAGGGGACCCACGGCCTGCTGCCAAGTTGGATGGGCACCACACAGCTGCAAGAAGCAGGGAAAGAAAAACAGGTAAGTGCATGTTTTCAGTGGGCAAGCCCTCCCTGGGTGCAGGTGGGCTCACAGGTTCTTCTCTGGCACCAGGCTAGAGACACTAACTTGCCCTAGGCCTCCTTCCCAACAAGACGGTGCCCCTTCCTCTGCAGGACACCCAGCCACCATTGCCAAATCTCACTGGCTGCATGATGTCTGGTTTTAGCCACACAGGCAGGAAAGTTGAGTCTTGGTACAGAAGCTCTCGTCCAAAGTCAGCAGCCAGTGCAGTGCACCCTGCCAGCATTCAACTGGGTGGGATGAGGCTGGTCCAGCCTTACCCCAGGATGTGATCACTTACAAAGGCTTCAATTAGATCCATCACATTATATGAATGGTTATTTTGTGACTTAATTCCCCCTGCTTTTTTTCAGTGGTAATTAAATGATCGAGGAAAAAAAAGAGACAGAGTAATTGATTGAACTGATTCCAGGAGAAACCATTACTCCCGTTCTTCTTCTGCTCTATACAGTGTTTAAACAACTCTGAAATAGAGCTGGGTGAATCCTGCCAACATATTTCTGTGAGCACTGCTTTGATTTTCAAATGAATTGTCTTTATCTGCTTTTATACCCCTATTGCCTTGGCTTTATGTGAACATTTGTACAGCTTAGTTTGCTCATGAAAAGAAAAAAAAAAGAAAAGCTAGTGTGTTTCAATACAATGGAAAATTAATTTCATTTCTGTGAGCTCAAGAGTTATGTAGTGACAGGACAAAAGTAGTGTCGTGTAAAAGACCAATAATCAGTAATGACATTGTTCAGATATGCTACAGTGCAAATGAATACTACTACGTCATGGATCAAACAAAGTTTATGAAAATTACTTAACAGAACTGCCAAAATCATAGTGTATGGAAACTCTGAATTTAGAAAAAGAGGTGAAATATACCAAATACTGCTGTTATTACCAGTTATTCCCTCTTTTATTGAAAAGATTAGGAATATTTTTCTTTTGAATTACATTCAGTTTATGTACATTTATAAGTGTGATGGCAGCAAGTATAGAGCATATTAGTCAAATCTGTGTTTAGGGAATATGAATAAAGTGAATTAATCATGAAAGTCCCTTGGTAGTAACAAATATACTTACAGATTTTTTAAAGTATTTTAAAGGAAGGAAGGAAGCAAGAAAAATCACATAGGAGTACAATTTTAAAGGAATTTTACAAAACAATCATCAACATTAAGGAAGTGCCATTTTTCATCTGGATCTAATCTATAGCTTCATAAAATTTCCTTGTTGAACAATTATTCAGAAGGAGACTAAATAAATATAGTGCTAAAAATAATAATAAAGGTTTCCAGGAAATTTGAAAAGGAGGCAAAAAACTACATGTACCTTCTCTCCATCTGTAAGAAAGATCACTCTTTCAGCTTGTGCTTATAGGCGAATTACCTTTTTCATAAATTGATCTATGAAACAATATCAGTTTTTACAAGTTTATAGAATGTTTGAGATTTTTCAAAGATATGTTTTGAATTTTTTTTTAACAAAGAGATCTGATATTTGGGACGGTGCATTTTCCTAACTCCTTGTTTTAATTGTCAGTACTGTGATTCCTGTTTCATCTTGGGTGATTGTTCATCTCAGGACTGTACTGTGGATCCTCTACTTTCCCAGACTGAGCTACAGGTTTGGAGAAATCATTGTGATTTTAAAATCTCTCAGAAAGAATGCAAATTAGAATGGTAAAAAGATAGGAGCTAGGAGAATGTTTCTCACTGTGTTCTTTCACTCGGGGTATAGCTGAGTATATACATAGCATATACAAAATTCTCACTTAAAAAAAAAAACTGAGTTCCTTCAGAAATTATATAGAAAACAAGATAGAAAATTGTCTTTATTACACAGTATATGTTTCACATAAAATTGTCTGTAAAAAGTCACCAGACTGATATGCAAAATCAATATGAGGCTGTGAGAGGGTAAAAAACCCCAACCAAATCTTAAGATGATTTCAATTCTGACATGAATATCATATGTAACTCAAAAGAGGTGTTATCTCACTTATCTGAAAGGTTTTTCCTCCTTTATCATCTTAGGCATGATTGTTTTGAGAATAATGTAGCCAAAAAAAAAAAAAAAAAAAAGGAAAAGTTTTGAGAGAAATGTCTTGGAAAACTTGATGAATGGGAAACTATTCAAAATGGTTTCTGATTTGTAGTAAATATATGTTTATCACTTTTTGTTACTTTTTCCACATTTATCTCCATAAGCAAGTTAGCTAGGTGTTGAGATTTTTCCTAAATCAAAAATAAACTTAGGAAATGGGGCTTTAATCTTTACTCCACCTAGCCCCTGGAAAATAAAGCATCCAAACCTTGCACTGATGGCCACCATTGCCCATCTGCCTGGCCTGGTCAAGGGGCCTCAAGTGTGAAGGCAGCAGGACAGGAGAAACTCTGCATGGGAGGTGAGCTTTCATTCTGTACTGGCATGGGTGGCCTGAATTCAGGCAGATAAACATCATCTGCAAAATGTACTCACAACATGAGGGGGAAAAGAAGCCTCATTTAGCTCGAGAATTAAAATGTGTTGTTTGGAAGTAACTGATAACTTGGGGCTAACTGTGTGTATGAGAGCTTATAAAGTCATTATTACTGAACAGTGCCTGGTTACAACCTGCTGGCTAGGAGGGCTTTTCAGCCAAGGAGCAGGGAAGAATTGCCTTCTGGCAGAGCACAACTAAATATGTTGGAGAAAATAGTTGTTATTTCAGGTGTGCAGTTTCCCAGTAGAAAATAAGTTAAATTAATTAATTTATTTTTCTAATTTGTGAAAATATGTGTAGGGTGACCTCTAGGCACAAGTGCAAAAGCTATAAAACCAGATTCATTCATTAACTAGCTGACATAATGTCAACCAATGATAGTCGAATAAGCAAATAACATGTGAGGAAAACTCAGACTCCTCCCATCCAACTCCCTGCAGGAAAAACCTTTGAGTGTGAACACAATTGGCAGTGTGCCTTGAACTCCTTGCTCCCCACTTTTTTTCGGGTGACAGAGAGAATGGAGCCTGAATCACAGTGATGAACACTCAGTTTTTATTTAATGTTTGTGTAATTTAACTAAATACCATAAATGGACCAATTTTTTCGCTCTTTATTATTTCAAATATGTTAAATACAGACCAGGTACAAAAAGGAATCTGTAAAGTGATTAGACCTCTGGGATTGGATGCAGAACTGGAAACTAGGATTTCTGGCTTCTTCTAGACCATGACCAGGTGGGGTAACTACTTAGCCCAAATATTTAGAAGTGACAACTTCACCATGCTGGGCTCACTGTTTCTTAGCAGTTCCCTGTATAGTTCTTCTGCCAATGTGTGCTCTTTGAGCTTCTCTCGATGCTAAGGGTGCTATAAACAGTGAAATCAGGTGAGGAAAAGGCAGGTGCACCTCAGTAATGGCATTACAGTAGCCATGGAAGGAGTCCAGCTGTTCCTTGAAGTGCCAGGGAGCATCAGATAGGTGACAGTAGTGCTGAGACATCAGTGCTTTGCACCTTTCCCAGCATGGTTGTAGTGACTTTGCTGTTCCAGCATTTCTAATGTCCTTGACAAAAATACCTATCAGGACTTGAACTGCCACCATTGTGTTCATTCACTGTTATGCCACCAGCAGCTACAGTTTTCCACCCACAATATGCTTGATATGCATTTTGAAATCATGTGCTATGGGTTATGTTAGAAGTAAAAAATTTTTGGAAATTTATATTTTAGTTGTTTGACAAGCAAGTTTTTTCCAAAGTAATAAGAACAGGTTTGTGTCCAAACACACCTTGAAACCCTTTATTTACAATCACATGAGTAAAAAAAAAATCTTTTCGGGCTACAACTTCATATTTGAGTTCTAACAGATGAGATTCTGTTCAAACCGGAGTGCTGTGGCTGTGATGGACACAGAACAGGGCAAGCATATCTGGTTTTCAACCTGAGAGGAAATCTTCCCCCTACCCTGCCCCCCTCAAAAATGTTTTCAAGAAAAGATCAGACACAGGTTTTTAATGCCTGGGGAAAAACAAAACATGACCCACAATAGATTTAGGCAGTTCCATTTTTGCTTACTATTTTTAAAAGCATACATGTTATTTAAAAATAATTAGGTTGAGCCAATTTATGTGCAATGTATATATTGCACATATGTCTAGAGGAAACCAGAAACAGGGTTGTATAATTGTAACCTTACTGCACTGAAGGCCTGGCATAATTACCATTGTGAGAGAGAAAGCCAAGGAGATTTTATCTGTCATATTTATTTCCCCATGTAAATATATTAAAACCAAACAAAAATAAACTTTTGATGCACAGCTTGACCCAGTTTATGTAGTGTGCATTTCGTTCTTTATTATGATTATTAATAATTTCCCACATACTCGTGTGCAGTAAAGCACTTGATATGGCAATTTGGAAGGCTCTTTTTTCACCAGCTGCAAATTTCTTCTGTTGCTCATCTTCAAAAATGCACAGGAATAATTAATGGATTTTTTTCTCTGAATGGCAAGTGAGGCTGCGTGGGGCAAAAGTACTTTTTACTGTATAAATGTGATCATGGGCTTCTGCATAACTTTTGGCCATTTAAAAGGAAGTAAGTCAGTATAATAAGGCTGTTGTCTATGTGTAATATCATCATATGTAATGAGTTGTAGGACTGAATGTGAGGAAGAAAGTCTATTGAGTCAAGATATCCCAGAGGCTTTGGGCTGGCATGTGACTGATGCTTCTCTGTATCCTCGGATTCAACACCAAGGCCAACTTCACTCGCAGAGAAAAGACCCAGTTAAATAAAGACCATATGAACCCTGCTAAAGTAATATAGTTTGACTAAATCAATGCCTTAAGACTTTCTTAAAAGTATGTTAAGAAACTCACTGGAAGGAACAGGGCATTTCTAGTGAGTACTTGTTAGGGACTTTAACACGCTCCGCTCTATCTTTGTGATCTTGCAGGAGGTGGAATAGATTTTCTCCACACAGAGCACACGTTTTCATTTTTGCAGCACATTGTAAACACACTTTTCATACTAATGCCTTGTTTTGTTTCAGTTCTTTTCAAAGATTATGCATTAGTAATTTGTGCATCACATGTTGGCAAGCGGAATCACAGTGTATTATGCACACTACTAATGTGAGACAGAAACCTCAGCATATTCTAGCTCTCTTCTCATATCTTGTTAGCATCTGTTTGTGGTAGGCTGGGATGATGAGGTGCTAATATGATACAGTGAAGGAAGTGTAATCCATGAACATTTTTGTGTCACATTTGTGTAATATATTACACTAATCCAACCAGACTTTCATGTGCTCTTGCCCAAGGAATGCCATTCCAGCCTCGTCCCTTCCCCCATCAATGCCTTTGAAGGTTTGTGAATGATTTCCTGTACACAGGCTATGTAAGAATGTGCTCACATTCTTTCCCCCGTTGAGGAAGGAGTTCTTTATATGCCCGCTTGCTTTCAGGGTAACAATGAACATGAACAAATTCATGAACAAATTACTCTGAAGAGGGAAGCATGTTCAATTATACTCTTCTTTCTCGGCTTAGAGGTAAATGAAGTAGAAGGTGCACTCTTACCAATAAGCATCGGATCCATTCAGAGTGTTTGGTTCAGTGTCTAGGGGCAGTGTCTTCTGTTTTTGAACAGAACCTTTCTGCAGAAGCAGTCTGCAGTTCACACTACAGTAAGCAGGGTGTCTGAACTGGTAGCCATGGTTTCCTTCCAGGAGGTACCATCCACTAGTACCATCCTGCAGACTGGTTCCAACTTGTTAAGTCTACTTTTCCTATCCATGATAAGTTTTGCCCTGGATTGTTCTTCTGGTGATATCTATCTCTTTCTATTTAGGTGCTTATGTAGGTTTAGCACATTGGGATCCTACTCCTGACTGGAACTTCTGCCAGTACTGTGATAGAAACAAATACAGTAGCAAAGTGAAATCATAAGCTCCAAAATTTCATTATTGTTAAAGTATATAATTCTACATCTTGCCTGCCTGATTCAGGAAGCAAAAGCCCAACAAAAGTCTGGATGGAAGACATGAAATTAGAAAGCCATCATGGTTTTGGCAAGTCACTAGGTATTTCTCTTCTTTGTGTATCCTCAGCCTCAGAATTTATAAGGAGTAGTGTAAGAAAGATATCCAATAGTGAAATCTGACTACTGTGGAGTCATCTGACACTAGAATGCTTCAACACCCATTGTATGGGGTAACACTTTAGGTAGATCATCCTATAATTTCCTAAGTGCTACATGTGTTGCATGTTCACAGCTTGACTGTCCCTGTGGTGGACAATGCAACAGATGCTCCTTCTACCACAGGAAAATCTCTTTTTTTTTTTTGTCTGGTATTATACATTTTTGCCCATTAGAGAGGCTGCAGCTTCAGGAAACATCTCAACAGTCTTGGATCTACAGGGAAGACTATTCCTGTTGGAAAAGCAAGGGGAAAGTGGGTGCACATGTTCTAATAAATTAGGTGGTGTCTGTAAAATTTCATAGCTCCAAAATGCAGTCTTGTACACTGTCAAGATGTTGGCATGGTTTGCCTTGTACTAAATAACATTTCTTGAGCAAGTCTCAAACAACAGCCACAGAATGAAATTGGACAACCTACCCAGCCCAAGATCATTAGCAGACTTCTGCTTTGGACTACAAGCAGCTCTTTGAATTTCTTCCCTGGTAGTTCCTGCTTTATTTGCTTTTTAGTTTTTATATTTTGCCAGATATGGCAAGAAGAAGATTGACTTCAGGTACCATCATACATTGCAAAGTGAAGGTGGGTTTAAAATTATTTCTCCTTTTGAGAAGCAAGGAGAGCCAAAATTGGGTAGTATTATATTTTACTTACTTGGGGACTATTTCTCTAGAATAGCACAGCATGGCAGCATAGCATCTTAGGGTGTCAAATTACCTGAGTGTAAACCTCTGCATTCTATGTCCGAACTGTGGTCCTGTGATGTGTCTCAGCTATGTTCCACGAGTCACTCTCAAACTCATCCACAATTTCAGGTTAGAATGATGCCCAGCTGCACATGATCTCCTCCTGAACCTTAGTGGGCTTTCTGTTTGCTTGGTTTGGTTGTTTGGATTTTTTCTTTTATTCATGGAAAAAACCAAACCAACATCATAATGCAGAGTGACAAAGTGACATGATGGTTTTCCTGTCCTGGACAGTGACCAGAATGACTGGTTGTGCCATGCAGCACTTTTGTCCTCAAAGTAGGAATAGATATTGTAATGCAAAGACAAGCTGTGCTCACCTCTTCCCTGTACATTGTAGTATTTCGGTTTCATGAAGCATAATAATGTTAGTTATGAGAATTAATCTCACAGAAGAATGATATAGACCTCAAGTAAAGTGCTTGAGAGTAATGTTGATGTAAAAAAGACAAGTGAGTATATACTAACAGTACATTAACTTGTTATTACAATATGGAAAAATAATGTATTTTTATTTCATATACTGACTTCCTATTGATGTGATGATGATTTGAGCATAGTAAGTTTACTGAATGTCCTGGTAAAGCAAAGATGAATAAAATTTAAATAAAGAATGTATAAATTGTAAAACAGGAAAAAAAATGGAATAGACAGAATCTTTCAGAGTCCCATGAGCTGTTCTTAAAACATTTTTTCTCTAAGAATTACTCTTTTACTTATGTCTTTCCCTGACAACATTTTGCTTTTTATCTCATTTTAATAAAAAGATAGCATTTGAGAGCATCTCAGAATCCAGCATCTCAGCCTCTGCCTTTGCTGCTTAAATTACAAAAAGAAAGGGAAGAAAAGAAAAGCCAAAATCCAAACCCAAAGCCTTTCAAGAGAACCTGATCAATGTGTTTTGGTCCTCAGCTTTATGATTCAAAGCTTCTTCAAAAGCCATTAAAATCAGGAATCTTGATCATCCACTCCAAAAAAAAAGCCATTGTAGCAGGACTCCAGTGCAATAACAGAGAACAATACTTTATCTGATGCCATCCATTGTGAAGTGGAGGTTTAACAATAGGAAAAGGTGCCACCCCTAGGCTTTTCCCTGAGCCCTGTGTTCCTCTTTTCTCTCATCTTGCAGAAGACTTGAAAGCAGGAGCATTCCCAAGAGGTCAAGTGTTGGGCTGTTGGGGCTATAAAGATCTTGTGACTTCTCAGAAGGCCTCTCCAGGCCATGTGCCACAAGCAAAGGAGAAAAATGGAGACACAAAGTCCCTCCAGTGTAGAAAGATGCTGGAGGGATGGAACTGAGTTGGTAGGGAATTGCCTAGAAGGAGGGTGTGCTTATTCTTCAGATACCAAAGAGATGTTTTCATGGCTGCCCAGCTGAGAGTTTTGTAGCAGGGCTGAATGGGATTACTTCAATATTTATAAATGCTTTGGAAAGAATGTATTGTTTCTTTTGCAAGATTTCCAATGAAGATAGTGAAAATTGTTATTTAGTCTGGGAAAACTGAGAGAATCATGTTTAGATGCTCTGGTAGGTTAATCATTTACAGGAGGAAAACAAACCCAATGTGTGGAAAACCCTTCCTTTCCATGTTGGCTTTGGACCACATTTGTTTGCACTTTCAGTTTGTTACTTTTACTTTCATGTTAATAATATACATCTATGGAAGGAAATATTTTATCCTAATGTCTGCTTTGTTAGTATTTGATCCTAAGTGCTACACTTTATGTGGTAAGAAGTGGGAAATACTTTTTCCAGATCTTGGGAGAAAATGAGACCACTTTTGGCCATCTAAAAATGTTTAAAGACATGATTTTACCATGATGAAAAAATGCAGGTGCATATAGAACAGAGATATTACACTGATAAATTAAATTATTTTATTTCTGGTCAGTATAATTATTTGCTGGAGGCAGACAGAATTAAGGGTAGCTGTTGACCTAAGGTCTGTATTAAGATCTGAATTTCCTACATATTACTGTTCTGTGACATCTGTCAGGGAATTGAGAAGAAATAGTCTATTATCTCTATGAGTTCTTTGCTGATAAGCAAGGCCTTTTTTAAAGATTAAGCGTGTGTAAATACAGTCACTGTTCAAAGCATATAGGCAAGCCTATCTGCTGGGAGAGGAGACCTCTGGAAATACACCTGTATCATCTCTGATGTTTGAGCACACTTTAGGAAAGGAGCCTCCTAAAGTTATAAAATTATGGGTTCATTAGCTGTACTAACTGTCAACAAAGGGTAAGTGATTTGTTTAAACAATCAAACACTGCACTAATTAGCATTATAATGCAACATTCAGGAAGTCTTCAAGTCTGATAAATATGTGTAAGACATGGGAAATTGGTCTTTTGGGGCTGATTCGATAATAGGGCAGTCCAGATAATTAAGTTTGTGCAGTAAATGAAATACAATATAAAGGGACTGGATTGTAACATATGCAGTCTTCACTGGTGTTGATTGGTGTCTGCTTGAAGGCCTATTGATAACCCAGCATGACATAAAGAAATCTCAAAAGTAAAATTTAAAGATAGAAAGTTCAGATAAGACAACATCACATTTTCCCTTAAAAAAATCAAGAAAGGGTGAATGAATAGTTTCAGTGTGAAAAAGTTCTTACATAGAACCACTTTCTCACTGGAAAAACTGAAACAAAAAAAAACAAAAGAAAAAAATCAAATAAATTGGTAATTCTGTGTGTAAGCAATAAACAAATTTAGCAAACATATCTCTTAAATATTTTTTAATAATTAATGTGCTGTTTTATATAGATAAAACAAGCATAGAAACATCTGCATTTGTATAATAGTTTTAATATTTATTTAAACTATATTATTTATAATATATTATTCGTGTAATTTAAAAGATTTATTTACAGTAAAATAAATTTATTGCTAATATTTCTCACATTTGCTCATTCAAACAATGAAGAAAATACAATATAAGGAGAATACAGTATGATCATAAAGGTGAAAAGATTCCTAATTCACTTGAACTAATGCACTTTATTTCATGGGAATAATGTTGCCCAAAATATAGAGGGAGTTCAACCCAACTCAGCTTTATATTTTGCGTTACACTCCACTGCTCCATAGGATGGTTAGGCCGCTATTTTATATACACACACAAAATAGGGTTCTCAAAGGATAGAGTAAAATTTTCACTTCATGATGCACAGGACAGAAATGAAGACCAAATTGAATAATATAGTTTTCTTGCTGCAACAAATATTGTTTACATTTATTCCTCTGTAAATTTTAGCTTGATCTGTCCCATTGAAATATTTGGCAGAAGCTGTTTGACCTCAGTGTAAGCAATCCTTTCAGGAGGCTGTGATCAGGTTTACAGGGCAGAGAACCATAATTTCTTTGTTATGGTTTTGATACGGATCTTTGTGATTTTTTCCAGGCTGCTTCATTTTGATCTCAATGGAGCTGAGCAGCACAGTTACTCAAGCAAAAGGTACCAGGGTAAAATTTAAAGATCCTTGAAGATGCCTAAGCAAAGCTGACACAGGAGCTGCTGAAACACTCAATGGGAGCAGGATTGTAGGCATGAAAGAGATCTGAGGCAGGAAGTTCTTAGAGAGTTTCCTTCCTCATATTTATGTCCCAAGAGTTTTGCTCATTATTCAATACTCAGAGGCAATCTAATCACTGTTGGCATCACTTAGCACTTCTGGGTTCAGTTCCCCAGTCTGCCACTCGCACTTAGAGTAATTTTCTCTGGTCTCCTAGTTTATTTATTTTAAATAAAACCTGTTTTGTTATTTATTCTGTTCACTTGAATTGAGTAATATTAATTTATTTAAAACATTTACATAAAAAATAAACATTGTATATGTAGGAAGCTACCAATTTAATTTTAAATAAAATAGCATAATATATTCTTCTCAATATATTATCTACTTATAAAGTACATAGACAACTGCAAATGAAATTACACACAAATATTTATGGAAACAGATGTACGTGTCTAGATTATTTGAAAATTAAATTGGTGCTTGTGAACAGACAAAAGTCACTTCTGACATTATGGTGAAAGTAATATAATCTTTGCTGCTTTCTTCCTCATTGATTTGTGTATTTTAAATTGTCTAATTTTTCTCTAAGTAAAGACTTTGGGTGAGAAAATGTCTTTGCCAGTCTGCAAATTAAGAGTGAATTTCCTTCTCAACGTGTTTGGTTAAAAGAGACATTGGCCTTCTACTCACCTCTGTTAGAGTAAAATGTATTTGTCCCAGATGTGTGTATAAATGTATCATGCATTCAACATTTCTCATCAGAAAATTAAGATATTGAGGACATGATTTTTTAAAGTGTCTCTCACCAGATGTTCTTTGTGCTCATTCTTACATTTCTTTGACCATCTCTAAACATTTTGCTTTACCTGGTTCCGTGAGGATCCCATTCACAGGAAACTTCAAAAGCTCTGTACCAGTCCTCCTGTTGTATATGATACAAGAGGACCCGTCATCCGAGCCAGCATCCCTGCCACGAGCCATTTATTGCAACAAAAGGAGCTGTGTTCATGACACAGCTCGTCATCAGTCAGTCCTGGTGCAGGAGGTGTCAGATCCACTGCTGAAGAACAAGGATAATTTGGACCTTGCTTTTTGAAATGGAAAGATGTCAGGGGCTGCAGACAGAGTCACCTGTAAATTGGTTGATGATTTTCCACTTTTTTCAAAGTAAATCCCTACTATGATCCTCTTTTTTTCCCCTAATTTTGCCTTTGAAAGGCAAGCTGATTTTATCCAATCTGGACATTTTAGTTTGCTCTAATATTTTAAATTTAAAGGTATTTGATACTTTTAAATTCCTGTTCTAGTGTGTGTAATGCTTCTTTTCTTTTTTTTTTTTTTTTATGATGCTGTAATTGAAAGGGCTGAGAAATCAGTACTATAGACATTGGAAATATTTTTATAGAAGCCTACAGTAAACGATAAGCCTGCCTGACACTGTCATATATCTTTTAAGGGTTTGGCCTAACTTTTGAGAGCTTCAGCACTAATGTTGGCAAGAACACAGCTGCATGTTCTGATAGGAGAACGTCAATTTTAATCTTTAGTTTGGATAGGAATAATTGTACATGCTATGCAAATTCTCTTTCTCATTTCTTTTTATTCATGAGTTTTTTTGTAAAATCTTTGGTTGTTGGTGTGTGTTTATTGTTTTATCCTTTATTGCTGCACTATTTCTGATTTTTCTTCCCTGTAAATATATTACTAAGCAAAATTGAGACTTATCTGTCACTGAGAATTTAGGCTTGATATATAGCACATCTATTGGGGGGATTGTATTTCTGGAGATAAAGATGTGAAATATAGTAAGACCCCATATTTAGAGTAATCATTTTTGAGGCAGGAAAATAAGCCACCATCTTGCAAGCATGTGCGTGACTCATTTAACTGCAAGTAGTGTTTACTTTCATTTAATTTAAACACATGCTTAAAATTAAGTATGATCATAAGTGTTGAAGAATCAGCACCTCCACAGATAAAAGGGAAAGTGAGACATGTAAGTTATTTGCATTCAGCTAAAGCATTCAATATGGAGTCTCATGAAAATTGGACTAAAAAATTAATTCAGTTTGGTTTGAATATACACGCTCTTCTGTGGTTTGAAGAGTGTTCAAAGGAGTTTGGTAAACAGTTAAGTAGCAAGTACCAAACTAGGTTAAAGTGTCTAGTGAGGTACCACAGGGATCTCTATTAGGTTTTATTTATTTAAGTGTCTTTAAGAACTAGGAGAGGGATTCAGTTAGTGAGGCATATAAAATGAATATTAATGATCACAGTTTAATTAAATTCACAGTTAATGCTAAATTGGAAAGAAGGTGCAAACAATAGAGGAAAAAACAAAGAGAAGGAGAATCTTATGGACAAGACAAAATAAACTGAGGATCAACCTGAGAAAACTGATACAGGTGGGGGAAAATATTGTAATGCCAAAGGCAGGTATTCTGTAGGAGGAAGGAGAAATGCTGCAGAGAGACTTAAGAATGACAGTGAGTAGCACAAGGCTCCACATTATTTCTTCTTCTTCTTCTTCTTCTTCTTCTTCTTCTTCTTCTTCTTCTTCTTCTTCTTCATCTTCTTCTCCTTCTCCTTCTCCTTCTTTGTGTATCTGCATTGAGAAAATGTTGGGCTGTTTTGGGCACCCCATGATATTTTGTGCCTATATTGAAGTTTTTTTATTGAAAATAAAGTGATTGGTTCATTTAATGGATTATTAAAGGATAAAAAAGCACTGTCTCAGAATGCTGGAAGAAACAAAAATTAGATATGCAAGTAGCTACCTTGAGACCACCTGAAGACAGAATGGATTTTATTTTGGACAGTAGAAAATATATTATCTATAGTTAAAGGATGAAAGTAGAAGAAAATTTCATATGGGTTCTCTTTTAGAGTGGAAATATGTGTGTTTGGGTGAGGTGAGGGACTATGAGGAATGATTCTACCTGACTGAGATTTACTTCACCAAAAAAAAGCCCTAAATTTTATTGCCATCAGTAATTTCCTTGACAGAGGACAAACCCTTGTAACAAGCCAAACAGTTTTTGACTCTGACTCCCATGGTTCTATAACACAAATAAAATGCCAGTAAGGAGTCTAAGTGTCAGGTTTATGTGGTTCTATAGTCTGCTAGGAGACAAGATATTTTAAATTTTATTAATTTTGCTTTGTTAGTCAACCATGTGTTCTATAGCACTTGTAGCCTTATCGCTGGCTGGGAATACACAGAGGTGATCCTTGCAAATTCTGAAAGCTCTTTGAAAGTTTGTTTTTCTTATTATATAGCTTTGGGGCACAAGATACTGAAAATTTCAACATGAAAGTTAAAAGGGGAACTCATTTGTTATTTTCTGCATCTTACTGATGTCCATTCCTTCATAGGCCCCCTCTGATTTATCATCCTAAAGCTACAGAATGGCTGTAGTTGATGTTCTGTCAAAGTTGCAAAGAGAATAGCTTACAGCTGTGCATGGATTGTATTGAAAAAACCCAGCATCCAATGATTTTACTTGTTCCTTCCTAGCTGCAGCTTAGCAGCCTGGTCAAATTATGATTTTTTTGTCTCAAACATAGTGTGTGCAAAGGAGTATTTAAATTGATGGTTTATACAAGACAGTTAAACTGTAACTTATGAGCTGAATTGCACCTAATGTTATCTACTAGCTCTGTGTTTACTACCTAACACTCATATTTTCTTTTTCATTTGCTTCTCAGATTTGTGACTCAACATGATGTCTTTCTTTGTCCAAATTAAGGGTGCATAGCACTTGAGATCAGCCTCCAAAATGAGGCATAAGTCGCATAAAGGAAATTGAAAAAGGATTGAAAATGCTAATGGAGTTGCCCCCCACTGTGAAGATGTCACATCTCCCTTGCTGAAGGCTCCCAAAAATCAAAGCAGTGTGCATGCTAGGAACTACAGTTTACATGGGCTCTATTTCACAGCAAAATCTGAGGAGGATTTGGAGCACAGTCTTCCTCTGCCAAGG
Organism: Geospiza fortis; assembly: GCF_000277835.1. NCBI lineage: Eukaryota > Metazoa > Chordata > Aves > Passeriformes > Thraupidae > Geospiza > Geospiza fortis. The sequence continues at coordinate 3,500,123 of NW_005054342.1, read as the reverse complement.
CCTCTAAAGTGGCCAAGCCAGCCTGTGTTCTAAAGCCACACCAAAAGCATTTGGACAGAAGTCCTTGTATATAGAAAAAACTCATGACAGATCACAGAGGGACCAGTGCAGGAGATTGTGCAAACTCATTGTACATCAAGGTGATAGCTACATTTGACTAGGTCATGGGAGGCCCACATTTATTCTTTTCTATTTGACAGGATTCAAAAGTCCACATCTCAATTTCTTTTAAGAGTGCCCTGTTTATGTATTTCATGCAATGACAGTTCCAGATAAAACAGATAAATACTCCTTTAGATCAAGCAATTGTTGAACAAAACACAAAGGAACACCTTTTGATGACTGGAGACTGAGATCTTCTTCTCTCTCTCTCTTTCTCTCTCTCTCTCTCTCTTTCTCTCTTAATCTCTCTTTTCACCTTCCTGGCATTTCCCTTCACCCAATTCCATCTCATCTACAAGTTAGCTCTAGTACACTGAGTGTTTGTATTCACATTGTAAGACAACCAATTCTGCATGCATTGAATTAAGTACTTTTTGTCCAATTTTTTTTCAAGATTTCTTTCTGGGAGCTGAATAAACTTGCAAGTCTTAGTGATTGTGTTTCAAGGTGTCTATTTTGAATGTATGTGTTCCTACAGGGAAGCAAATAGCATCCCTCTGAGAAACGGTGGCAAATATGTGTTGTGAGCAGGCTGATATTGAATGCACATATATATATTCACCTAGATAAAACAGTGAAAAAGATAAAAAAAATCTTATGTTTACATTATGAGAGCACTAAATTCAAGTATTGTCTTGGAAACATCATGATTAAAAGGATAATAGCCAGCTGTAGTCACACACCTTAGTAAGTCAATTTCAATTAAATTGACTTAATTAAATTAATTAAGTATTTCAATTAAAATTGAAATGAAGAATAAACAACCTGAATTAGCCAAAACCATGACTATAGTTACTGCTTTAGGTTTCAGGGGTTTTAAGTTCTTTTTCTTCTGATGTTTATGATAAGTGACAAAATAAATTCCTTCCTGTTTTTCCTCATTATACTTTCCTTTCTGGTTCTAGGACATCCCTCGAGGTATAGTTAGTATCTTACAGATATTTGTTCTTTCTATTATGAACATTGGTCTTGACTTTGGCAGAAGAGATTCTCCTATAGTAAAATACAATTAAGTAATCAAAGGCAAGAACAGGCTGTCCTTAATGTCCTTAATGGGCTGATTAAGATCAGCATCTCATTTTTACTGCACATGCCAACGTCTTATTTAATGCAAAAATTTGGACTGCCTTAATGAAATCAAGGTGAAGTGTCTCCATCCTAGGGTAACAGTCCACTATAGCACTTGTACCATTTTAACTTTTTCAGAAGAAAACCAAACACCTAGAGCCATGTCTGTACTGATGGGAAGGCAGACCAGGTCTATACAAAATGTTCTGTGTTCATGCCAGGAAAAAATTCAGTGGGCATGGACAAATATGCAAGAAAGATAAATTCAACAAAAAATTACTTCCTAATAATTAAAAAGACTTGCTGAACCATGCTTTTTAATTTAAAAGAGTAGCATTCTACATAATTCCTGTTATTCGCAGAAAAAGGTTCATTGAGGATTCCCATAATTGTGATTCTGTTTTCAGCTCCTGAAATATTTCTTACAAAAAGTAAAAATGAGACATCTGCCATCTTTTATTTTCTTCAACTTTATAAAGAAGGAATCTATATATTTCTTGATTCTACTGCTGCCGCACTGAAAGCTTTTTTAAAGTTTGTTATTCTTCACAAGTTTTCAAGTGCCATATTCACTCAGTCCTCTTCGATGAGCTTGTGTCATACATGGCAAGCCAAGCAAACAAGTTGTGTGTCACATAAAAGCAATCTCATTTACAGAAAAATGTGGCCAGTTCCAACTGTTAACATGCGTTAGCGAGATTATAGCTGATATCAGGCTCACTCCTCTTTCAGTCTAAGGAGTGAAGAACCTTGGGCTGCAGATGGTTTTGTGTTCAGCTATGTCCTGTTGAGACCTTGTATTTAAAGAGTGTGTTGGAGCCCTCAGACAAGAGAAACCTGTAGGTGCAGGACACAGATTGTATGAAATGTCAGTGCCAGCAGGAACAGGACCCAGGAGGAGTACACAGACACTGCATCCAAGGATGTGGTGCAGCTGTGACTGAAGTGGCTTTCACTTCCTACTGCCCCAACAGTACCATACCTGTGTTCACATGTGATTCATCAGCAGAGGGCATAAAATCATTGTGGAAAGCATGGCATCTATGCTGACCTCCTTAACTTCACAATAGCTGATTATGGAATAACCTGGTTAAATGTAACTTATATACCAAAGTTGTCACATTGGATTTTGGTGTTCTTGTATTTAAATTTCAAATTAAAAGAAAGGACCTTCTGCAAAGCAGTGGGCTGTCAACAGCTTTGCTTGAGGTTGCTGGCTGTGGCACTGCAGAGTAATTCCTGAACCTGGATTTTTTTAACAAGAACGCTCTCATACTTCCTTCTGGAGAAATGTGTGCCATAATGAACCACATTTTGCCAGGTTTCTCTTGTGGGATTTGCCATGAATTCTTCTTTAAGGAACTAAAAATGTAAAGTTAACAGCATTTAACCAAAATGAGGAGCCACAGGAAGTTGCTTATTTTGCCTGGGGTGTGTTGTGGACATACCTGATAAGGTGTGTCCCCTTCACTTTCCCATAATCTTTTGTCCTCTGTGATTGCATAGACAAACAGAATTATCAGTACCTAGTCAATTCCTCATTGCCCCAGAGTCCTCTCTCAGAAGAGTAAAGTAGATGTCACAAATTTCATCACAGATTAATTATCAGTGTGTTTCTACTGCCAGGGATGGTCCTTGTTTCCCCCCTTCTTTCCTCCTATTCATTCAAAGCACAGAAACTCACACCTGGGAGAATGATAGCATGCTGAAATGGTGCATGGCTCTTTCACAGAGCTACTGAATTTTGAATGAAATATGTCTCTAAAGTGTCCATTTAGTACAAACTTCAGGAGAAACCCCAAGTGCACAAACAGATCTGAGTATAAAACTTTTAGATTTTATACTAAAGGCTGAGTCAGCCTTTTAGATTTTAATTGAAGCTTCATATTGAAAAAGGTTGGGAAAAAAAGGAGGGTAAAGGAACATTTCACGGCTCAAATTAAACCATTGTTTTTCAAAAGAAATGTAACTTGAAATAGTCATGTATTTCTTACTAAGTGGAAGCAAGTGTTATGCAAACAAAGAGTCATGTGTGAAAGTAATTCTTATCTTGCTGCCTGGAGTAGCTGGGGAATAAAATAAAATAAAATGAATCCAGGTCAGGTCCGAATAGAAAAATGGAACTCAAACCTCTGGAGCACATGGAGCAGGGAGTGAAAACATTGTAAATCAGGGAAGTCAATTGACTGCAGTAGGAAACATGCTCTCTTTGTGCACACCTGTAGGTCAGGGCCAGCAAAAGAACTATTAAAACTGATATCCCTATTTAATTTTTAAGGATTGTTTACAGATCAAAGTGCACTCATTATAAATATGCTTGTCATGTTTAAATAGTCCCTGCTTTACTGCCATAGAAAGTACCCTTAAAATATTTCCTTTTTACTGTGAAATAAAACATTCTTTTCACCACCAGTCCTTCCCTACTCTAAATATTGCTCCTACTAGCAAATAGTAGGTATATAAAAGAACTCATTCAAAAGGTTTTCGCTGTAGCTCATATCACCTCAAGTGGACATCAGAAAAAGCCCAAGCTACATAATCCATAGGACTCAGAAAAAGTTCAGATTTTTTAGGAGAGCTATTGAGCCTGGTACAAGAGGGTAATACTGTACTCTGTAGTTTGTCTCACAGATTTAACAAGAGTTTATATGACAAGAGCTACAGAATGCTATTAGTAAGAAAATAAATACCAGTAGATCACAAGTGCATTTTCCCTGAGCTTGAAGTCAGTATCCCCAATTCATTGAAACCATGGAAGATGCCTGCTCTCTCGTCCTGCTGTTAACTCCTCTACTGTGTTCTCAACCATCCTTTCCCCTAAGTGCCTGCCCTCTCCCTCCACTGCAGGCTGCACAGCTGTTTTTTCATCTAAATGCAAAGATCACATGCAAAGGAGCTCTTGAGCCATGAATCAATAGAGACCCGGGAATGTGTTTTACAAAAGTATTGTGATTAATTTTGTCTTTTTTTAGGTTTCTTTAGAAGATATTAGATGGAATGGACCTTTGATCTGGCATACTATGACATTCTTAGTTTCACGTGGTTTTCCTCATCTGTACAGCCTACCTGTATCACCATTGTTTCACTTCTAAAGAACTTAATTCTAAGATACAAAATCCAGTAGCTGAAAAGCAAGAGCAAAATTATTTCTACCCTGTTTTTTTCAGATGGTCTCTCTTCTCCAGCAAATATACTTCAGAAAAAATGGTCCTTGTGGTGTGTTTTGAAGGTGGGTGCATTCAGGTCAGGATGAACAAAGGTAGGAAACAGAATCCTACCTATCTTTTGTCAAAATCGTTCTGCTTTCTGCCAGTTGGTATAGTGTGGGGCTGCAGCTCAAGTGCCATAGCTTGAAAGAGGTAATTGGGATTTCTTATTGCTTTCCCCATTCCAGGTAAACAAATGTTGAACTTCCAATGGGCCATCAGAACTTTAACTGCAGTTATTCTCTAGCACAACTCTACATAAGGAAAACTGACTGAAGTCAGTGCAGCCATGCATGTGTAAAGACAACATGATATAAAAAGAGGAGACTGACCTACCTGTTGTTTCTACCAGTATGAAATAGAATACCTTTTTGTCATCTCTATTTGGAACTTAGTCTTGTACTTTGTTGTGTTCATGTTACTCTCTCTATAGAGCAATGAGTATAATAGTACACTCCTTGTAACTTGTAAAAATCATGGCAAGTTTTTTGTTTTTGTTTTTGTTTTTTTAATTTAACCAAGAGTTTAGTCAAACTTAGAAAATAAATATTTAAGTATGACTAAGTCTATGAATAATAGTAACAATCAGCTCAAGTTGCTACCATTTTAGAAATAAGGGAGCAAATGGAAATGCTTTCATGTCATATTATAAGACAAGGGAAATCAGCACCCTTTAGTTTTATAAAATAGTTTGGGAAAAAAGACACTAGGAAAGAAGTGGTCCTTACTGTTACCTCAGGTTTAACCCCTAGAGGGACAGAGTTCATATCAGTTTCAGTTTGAGTTGCTAGAGGTGGACTAATGTCTCACAGAGTCTGCCTCTCACACCTCCTTGGAATTTCTCTCATCCTCTAAAGCATGGAGGGACAACTTTCATATTCCAAAAGCTATTTTTTATTCCCAGACAGGTGTTATGAGGCCAAACAGGTATAGACATATTGCTACAGGGCTGCTCCTTTTGACCAGACCAAACCCACATCTGCACCTTCTCCCTCCTTCAATATGGGGCAGAAACAGAACCATGGTTGACTGGCCAGTGCTCTCCAAGGTAGGAAAATGTCCTTACTGGCTGAGTCCTGGCCCTGAGCCATCTGTTGACTAGTTTGGCACAAAACTATTCCAAATCTCTTTCCTTTATTCGTCTTACCTCAAGGTTCTGAATGATTAGATTCCAACCTCCTTTCCAAAACCACCTTTTTTAACAATACTGGCACTGTTTCTACTAGTGACATCCCCTTCCTAAAAAATGAACTTCTTCCTGTAAATTATCCTGAAGGATTTTGTAATAGTAATCTGGCGTAGCTCCACCAAACAGCATCACCCTTTGAAGCCTTTACTAAGAACTGCTTGTCTCATTATTTTCCTCTTTTTCTTTTCATGCCAGTGGTTGGGCCTTTTGTGTGTTATCCTTCATTTCAACTGAGATGATGTTTTAAAACAGATCTGCTAGAAATAGTCTTTCTGAACTCTCTCCCTCTTCTAGGAAGGAGGAAAAATAATTTTATAATAATTTCTACAAAGTATATTATATTTTAATTATACTCACAGTAAATTAAAATAACCATCATAAAAATTAATATTGTAATTAAATTGAATTAAAAGACTTTAAAGCCAGCTTCTGCTTTTAGTTATGTGAATGGACAGTCATGTAACATAACTTCAGTGACAGCACTAGAGCTGAGCACAATAGTATCCACTGAAAATCAGAGTGGGGAGCTGGGGACTCCTTAACATGAGAAGCTGGTCAAGAGAAAGACAGTTATCATCTTGATCTGTACATTATGATTTATTTCTTTAGCATTGTCCAGTGAAATATATTCTTATCTGAAGCAAAGTTCTGAATACTGACAAATTGAGAACTTGAGAATTTCTTGCTGGTGGGTGCAAACTGCAGATGCAAGAAAACTGTGGACTGCATGGTGAAGTGCAAATCTTCATGGACAGATGGACAGAATTTTCCATTTCTGATTCTAGATATCTGATAACTTTTCTACCAAGTCTCTGTGAGTGTATTAACTTATTAACTGCCCTTGTGACTCTTTAGCTGCTTCCTTTCCTGTATCAGTTAGGAACATCCAACCTGGACATTGGGTACAATGTTTAACTGTGCTGATAACTAATCATCAGGACTCCTCCCCTACCGCCCATGCAGTCCTTAAGTCAAAAAACCTGGTTATTTTTATAAGAGATGTATTTTAAATTAACCACCCACATCACTGGATTTGATGTAGTAAAAGAGTGTGGCTTATTTTGTGGTCAGGTGAGAGTCTCATGCCACTCTTTGGATTTAGGTATCCATGAATCAGACCTAGTGCTTTGGTTTATTTCCAGAGGAACTAAGTTAAACAATCAGCGACAAAGCTGGCTGTCTTGCACTTGTGAAAATAAGTTCATTTAAAATGTGTTTTGACACCTAAGATCAACCTAGAGAAAGAAAGCTTCCCTTCATTGGTAAGCTCCCCCTCACCTGCTTAAAAGTATTAACACAGATGGAGTTTCCCTTTTTAACAATATGCTATTTAGTAAATGTTGGGCTTCAGCTTCTCACCTTTACAGCTAAATCATTAATTATGACCTTTTTAGTGCTGTTATTAAGCAGTTCCCTCCTTCCCCTTCAAATTCTTTTCCTTTTTAACAGTGAACCTTCTGTGTCAGTGGCTCATAGACTGGAGCAGTTGCAATCTGTTAGTATCCACAGATCAAATGTGAAAAAATGAGTTTACTAAAAGGACAATGCAGCAAAACCAGGAAGAGGCAGGACATGGACAGACAGATCAAAAATTCCTCTTTGTTTGCCCTGTTATGAACTGTGATGTTTGGGGGTGCCTCTGTAGACACATTCATCAGGATTCACTGAAATGTAGGATTTTAAATCCTGTAAGTCTCTGCCTTAGGGAAGTTTAGAAGGCTGCAGGCATCTGTCCAGCAAGTGAGCTCCCAAAGCAAGCATGATGGGCTGCCATGGGCATCTGCTCCCATTCCTGGGACTTATATGGCCTGGACACTGCCTGGGGACTCCTGTGCAGAGGGAAGGTTCCCCATCTGAGGGGGATCCATTGTGATCCTCCTGCAGACTTCCCTGAACACAGTTCACAGAAAAAAGGAGCAACTTTTCCCTTTGTATAAAAGAAGCCCTCCTGCTACATCTGTCCAGGCATTGCTCCCAGAGGGGATGGAAAGGCACATGGGTTCTGGTCCTGGAAGGGATGACAGCTGCATTACCCAACCCTTAGACTCAACTACAGATGCATCAGGCTTATGTATAATTGTGTTTGTCCAGTGTGAGTGAAGATACAATGCTGGTGAGTTTGGTGTGAGAGCCAAGGCCACTTTTGCCCTTGGTTGCACATTAACTGAGGCCAGACACTGTCTGGCCACTTCCCTGGCTGCCACTCATGCTGGGGATGCTTCCCCTTTTCTTCTGAATTTTCAAAGCATTTGGTGAGGGACCTACTATTGAATTAGTGCAGTGTGATCAGCAGAGGTGAGAGACAATCCTGTCATAGCTACCTGTGGCATTAAAGTTGAGATACCATTTTTCTTCATTGGGTTAATTTAAAACTTTACTCTTTCCTTTCTTTTCTCTTTCTAAGGTTGAAGGCACCTCAAGAGAAATGAAACAGAGATCTGCTGCCACCTTCTGACCACTTGGAAATCCTTCCCTGTCCTCAGCACAGCAAACAGCGCTGTGGAACAGAAGTGGCTGCATTTCACTGAAGGTGAAAATATCCTTCTGCCATCTGCAGCTGAGTATTATATTATTAGTTTCATAAATACATTAAAACTTTGAAGTCGATACGATATTGAAGGAAATATTTAGTGAAGGTGTCCTACTCTTATGTATATACTATAGCAAACAATCACATGCCCAGCTCTAGTGTAGGCAGACAAAGTTTCCACTGAGCTCAGTGGAAAGTGTTAGAGGTGGAAATACTTTTCTGTGGCATGCCCAAAACTGGAAAGAGAATTCACCTTACTCTGAACAATCACAAGAACTTTAAGCGAGTCACTACTTTAATTTTTTAAGAACCTCTTAAGTTTATAATTTTGAATTTTTTGACATGACCTAGATGGAAAAGGACATGAGCACACAGCCTATTCCCATTGATGGAATCTTTAAAACACTCAGGGGAGTTATCCCTTGGCTGCTCCGTAATCACGTATTTCAAACCTTGAATTACTCTGGTATGTAAATACTGATAATAGCTAAATATAATTGAAAGTGGCCACATACACATGTGTACACCATATTCATGTCAGGATATTTTCCTGGGTCTTCAGCACCAACTTCAGCACTTGAACTTTAGCACTTGAAACAAAGGCTCTTTTGTCTATAATCAAAGTAGCAGGCTGAACAGTAATGTGCCCAGCCACAAAAAAGGCAGCATTAAGCATTCACTTCTTAAAGGCATCAATATTGCTAATGATTTCAAACCCCGACTCAAGCCTCCTGAAACCATTAGACAGGCCTTACAACCATCAGCGCTAAAACAACAATAAAAATGTAAGGAGATTTTTTAAATTATATTTATTCATCTGGTTTTTGAATCTTTACAATCCTGTGTTTTAAATTTTCGTCAATCATCCTGGCAGACAGTTTTCAGGAGAAACTCAGCTTCTCCTGCTGCAAGAACTGGGGCTTGAAAGCAGGCAAAAGCCACACAAACACAAAGAAAACTCAATGAAAATGTTAAATATTGAACGGCTATGAAATCAGAACAGTCAGTAGCATGAGCATAAACCTTTGTAGCCCACAAAAGTGTGCAGAGTATCAGAGCCTGGTTAGGCTGACATTTTCTCATGGGTAGTGCCCATGATTCAGGCTGACTGCTTGGGCTCACATGAGGTTTGCCATCCTTATGTGGCCGCTGACAGTAAGGCTCCTGTTGTCCCTTTGCAAAGCAATAAACCCAGGTACCTGGGAGGAATATTCCTTGCAGCACCCCTGCTTAAGCGTTGGCAGTCCTTGTGTCCTCGCACCTCCTGGCTCCAGCCCTGCCCCTTGCCCGAAGGCAGAGGTAACTGGATTGTACTCTGTGCCTGATCCAGCCATGGGGAAAAACATGCTGGAAGAGCCAAGTCCTTCTGCCTGCAATCAGCAGCCTAAACCACAGAGAGAAAACTGTATTTATCTGACAGGCAGCATCAAGAAAACTGAACATCCAAACTGAGCATCTTCAGTGAGTTAGGTGGAGGGACTGGGGACCCTCAGTTTTTGTTGCAGGGCTTTACAGAGACTGATATTGAGAAAATGCTCCTTAGAAAGCAAATCACCCTTAGGAAATCAAAACCAGTGATGATGCCTAAAAGCAAAGCTCTGACAGTATTAGTCTCGTCTGAAAATCTCAGCAGGAGTTTTTAATCAGGGTCAACCTTGAAACGAAGAGACAAGTAACAATTTCCTACAGTCTGTAAAATTCTGGTGATGGTAAAGTAAACATTGCTTTTACAGGGTTACAGAGTCAATTTCCTATCACTTTTCACTAGGACTATTGTGCTAAAAAAATCCTAAACACTAGCAATATTTCCTTTTTAGGAAAAGAGAGTTGTGAATGATTTAAAGCCTGATTTGGTAAATTGGGCCCTCTTTTGCTCTGAAAAGGAATGGAGGAGAAGGGGGAGAGTGCCAAAACTCTATTGTACATTACCAGATTTCCAGGATTCTGCATTTTCTTACTCATTAAACTTCACATTGAATATGCATCACTTCTCTGCACACAGTTCAAGCCCTAGAGATTGCAGAGTTCAAATATATTTTAATTACATTATTTATTATTTAAATTATTTAATTACAAAAAATAACAGACTCTGCACATGTTTGAAAATGCCATGGTGTACAACTAAATCTTGAGTAATTGTTAAATTTCTTGCAGGCCTCCTGCTAGGAAGTACTGTTTTTCTTTAAAAGTGAGAACACTATTATATCCGTCAGTGGAAAGTTTACACATTGTATTTCTTCTTTCATATGCCGTTAAACATGAGGCTCTCTCATTTCCCCCTTTCTTCAGAAGGCAGGAGACCCATCTGGTAATATTCTGCAGATCAGCATTTCTTAAGGAGAGTTTGATTTAAGTGGTGGTTTTGTTGAAGCAACGAAAAAGAAGCTTATGAACCTGGGTTATAGTACTATGTCTTGTGTTGTTATTAAAGTTCTCCATGCTTGATCCATGCCAAATATAGGCCTGTCTTTAAGCTGTGGAAAGTAAGAAGTATTCTCTTCTCATCCCACTGTGTTTTGGAGTTGAAGCAAAGAAAAAATTGTCCAATGTTTGCATAGCTCTTGACTTGCCAGCTAATTTTGTTTGTTGACAATTTATGCGGATAAAATAAGAGTACCTTCATAAGCTCAAGTATTTGGGAAAAAAGAAAACAAAGAATAATTTTCAAAACTGATTAGTGTCTGTGTGCCTCTTCTGTTCTGTTTTCTGGCTGGCACTGTGAGCATAGGTTTTGAGATGCTGCAAGACAATATTGTCATCTTTCTTCCTTGGAAAAAAATTAGTGGTTGAGCCTCTTTTCCTTTCTCTCTCTGAGCCAGGAATCCAGAGCAAAATGTGTGAAGACTGGGAATAAAGCTCTCTTGGCTGAGAGAGGGCAGCTAAGGGATTTTGCTGTAGAACAATGTTCCAACAAAGATCAGGAAACTTTTGAAAAGTTTCCTCTGAAAAAAATTCCAAATGTTTTGAGCAGAAGTCAGTCATAATATGTCTGTATTCTTCCTTTCTCAACCCCTAAATGCCCCAAATTACCCCAGAATCTGTCTCCTTTTCTGCAGGACTTTTATTCCATAAAAGAGAGCAATGTGTGAAATCCAGTGGAGAGTTTTCTGCTGCTGTTGCTGCTGGGTTTTATGCATTTTAGTCAAGAGTGATAAAGGCTCAGTGTAGGCATCAGGCAGGGAGCATGGTCTACAGGAAATGCCAAGTCAGATCAGCATTCTACGTAATTCATATTTTGTTTCAAGAAAGGGTAGTGACAGATAATTCAGCCCTGGTCATTTAAGTAAATGCATCATCTGCAAATATTACCATCTCAGTACTCAGCATCCTAGCCAAATGACTAGCAATTATGTTAAACAGTTCTACTCAAACACACTGAGGCAGCAAAATGCTAAGGTATGCAGTGGTGAAAAATGCACTTTAAATTGTAGCCTGATTTCAGCCAATCTAACTTTAGGAAATTAGCTGAGGTCCAAATATATAACTGGATTCTAGGCTGTCTTTGTAGATGTTGTGAAAAGAAAAGCAGCTGTAGAACTGTAGAAGCAATCCAATCTGTGTCCCACTTGCTACCTATAAATAGCCTACCTTGGAAGGGTCTACTTTTATCCTCCCTTCTGTAACAAAGGAAGAGAAGGACTATTCTCCTACTGGCAGCAGTAAAGGATAACTTGTGCATCCTTTTTTTTTTATTGCACACCATAAACCAGCATATGTAATGGTTTTGCTTCCCTCAGAGACTTAGACAAAGACTTTCTGAAAGTTCTTTCTCTCTCCTTGGTAGAGAGAGCAGTGGATGTTGTTTACCCTGTCTTCAGAAAGGCTTTTAATACTGTCTCCCATGCCATTCTCATGGGGAGGCTGATGAAGCCACAGGGTGGCTGGATGATGGGTGATGTGGATTGAAAAATGCCTGAGTTGCCAAACCCAAAGGGCAGTGCTAGTCAGAGGCCAGTAACCAGTGGTGTAGGCCAGGGAGCAGTGTGGGGTTCAGCCCTGTTTAATGTCTTCCTTGATGATCGTGGTGATGGGACAGCATGGCCTCAGCAAGGCTGACAATGACACAAATCCAGAATGGTACCATGGAGCCATATATGCCTCATGCTGTCCAGGCCAAAACAGAGTTTCTCTGTTTCTGCAAGTTTCATTTGCACTCTAAAAAGATGTGTCCTCAGTCACCACAGAAGAGCTCACAATTCATAGGCCCAGAGGTGAACATTAAGAGTCTGGTTGAAAGCTTCAAAGCCAGGCTTGAAAAGGTCCCCTTTCTCATGAAAACTTAAGAGATTTGTGGTTCAGTGAGATTTTCCTTCCCTTAACACAAATAGCGTGTAAGAAATTAATTTCTCACTGCTAGATTAAACTCTCTCCCATCTCCTCAAATCTAGCATTAGTAGTTGGGAGAGTTACAAAAGCAGAGATGAAAAATTTCAAATTCTGGATATTTATTTTGGGTTCCTCTGAACCCAATATAAATTCCCAGCTGTGGTCCTTCATATGTCTCTTATACTGCTCTTTCCAAGTGTCAGGGTACACCTGATAGGACTCCTGGTGCCTTTTGCTCTTGAGGAGGGTGGCACCAGGCAAATTGCAATGTAGAATAATCCTACTAGATAGAGCCATACTTTAGAAATAGCTGTTCTTCTCAATGAGAAAGAAAAGTCTGGGGAAAAAGGAGGATGAATGAATAGAGGGGAAAAGTGATGACTCCACAAAAAATAAGTGGCCTTTGCTGAAAATGAGGTGAGCCTTTGGGCAGAGTAATAACAGAATAAATTGATAAAATACCTTTCAGCATGGTCTCAAAGCACTACACAGTTATTAAAATCTACAGCCAAATTTAGCACTACAATAAAAAGACAAAACAAAAGCAGTTCCATGATATAATGAAATGTATATAAAATACCAAAATAAAGTGACTCTAAACCTGAAACCATCTTATTTTCACCATACGTTTGGAAATATGAAGTGATTTTCAAGGCATTGAGTATCAGGCTGTACTGTTTTACAAACAGGGCTGTAAAGTAAGTAGGCAATACATATTTTTGGGTAAGGGGCTGAAAACAAACCTACTAATTTTGTTGTGGAAATGCTCCAGACTCTAGTAAATACCTTTTTAACATTACATTTTGACTTTAAAGTTAAGATGGTCTAAGAGTTTCATTTTATAAGAAGAAGACAGACAAGGAAAAACTGATATTTTTCATTGGGTCACAACTTATTTGGGTCAGTGAAAAAATTATAATGTATATTACCAGGTCTTGGTTATTCAGGAAATCAGATTATGTGATTGCCGCAATCCTTTTCAATTTCAAGAACATGCATGTTGGCCAGTAGTTAATATAATTTATTGTGTATATAAGTATAGCTGGACACATGTGGGATTCTTCTTGTATCCTAGACTTTCCCTAAAATTAACAGAGATATATGGGCTGCTTCAATCATCATTCACCCAACTCACTTTTCACGAAGAAAAGAAGAATCATCTCCTAGAAATCTTTGTTTACCTGCACCAGCTTTTTAAGGAGTTTATTAATACAGTCAAACAGCTCTTCATTCAGTCAGATGAATTTTACCTCAGGCTGTAGGGTTCAGGAAAAGAGAAATACTTTATATTTGTGCAAAAAGAAGAAAAGAGGCAGAAAATACTGTATTGACTGAAAATTTAAGTACCCAGCCTGGAAAATTTAGTGTACACACCCATTTCCTGGTAATTTGTGCAAAACATTTTTTTTATATTTTGGTTGAACTAGAACAGCATTTACCAAGATACTTATTTGTATGTCTTGCAGTTTATAAAACAATCTGTGTTCTCTCTTTTGTGCTCTCCTTCTAGTCCTTCTCTCTCTGATTTTTTGCTGAGCTGTAAACAAAATCACAGGGAGTGTAATGAATAAAACAGGCTGGTTTGATAGCCTCTACTTTCTCTACAATATGAAAAATACTGTGTGAACTATATGAAAATGAGCATCTTTGACTTCACACAAGTTAAGCAAATAAATTGTGACTGAAACCTGAAGAAATATGCACAACCTGAAACCCCTTAAAATGGATATCCCAGGAAAAATGCACCAAAGAAATTCTCTGGCTTAACTTCAGTAAGCTGATACCAAATTGCCAGTGCAATCAGAATTTGATAGGTTTAAAATCAATTAGAAGGAACTGGAAATAGGATTGGTAATCTATGAATACTGAATAAAAACTGCAAAACTATATTAATCTGGAAGATGAACTCTTCTAATATGTTCTAAATTTAGAACCTTAAGAAAATAAGCTAAAAATTAGTTGTTTCCAACAAGGCAGAAGGGCTATTGGAACTGAATGAGACTACTGCCCATATTAAAATAGTAAGGGAAAAACAGAGACCACTTCCAATGCAGTTTACATTGCAATGTATTATACATCTCAAGAACAGTAGCTTATCAAAAAGGAGAGAAAAGAAAGGAATGCAATTCTACAGAAACTGAAGTTAGTTCAGAAAGATTATGAGCCAAATTTGTTAGAAAGTGAAAGGCTTCACCATTTTAGAGAAGTGGATTTTTTAAATCTAAAACAAAAGATGTCATCCATAGCAAAAAAGGAAAAATGGCAAATAAAAATAATGAAGTTATGGCAGGTTGAGGGAATTTAGGTATATCTGAGCAATAATTTGTAAAACAGTAAAAGAACTGCTGTTGGTAACACTGTCCTGGTTCCTGCCAGGACAGGGTTAATTTTTGCAGCAGCCAGGAGGGGACATGGATGGGACCCAGAGGTTATTTTATACCACCTGATGTCATTTCCCAGGATGGAAATCCTGTGAAGGCGTGTGAATCACTCACTTCTCTCTTGTACACTTTTGTCATTAATATTGTTGCTGCTGCTGTTATTTTTCTTATCTCATTGCTGTTTCCAGTAAATTGGTCTTAACCCAAGTTTTTCACCTTTTGTGCCACCCATTCTCCTCTCCAGCTCTTGCCAGAGGGGAGGGAAGGGGGAAGTGAGTGAGCAGTGCATGGTTTCAGTGAGAACATGGAATTGGAGAAGAGAATTCCTAAATCACAACACAGACGTATGAAGAAACATGGCTGTTGTAATGCACTGTTCTAAACCCGAGAAGAAAGAATAGAAGGATATGAATAGATTAACACAGGAAATGAGAAGGAGGATGACCTGCAACAAGGAGAAATACCCTCTCAGTTCTGCTCAAACACCAGTGTCTTCATACAATTCTGCTTCTTCACCCAGGTGACAGACTGAAACCCTCCAGGTGGGACTTCATCTGGAAGATGAAGAGAGGGTGGTTGTTGTTCACCATTCCAGGGCAGGGGTGAGTTTCCATGGTTAGAGGTAAAAGAAAATAGGTTTGTGGAGAGACTCTTTGGGGATCCACATAGATGGATGTTTGAAATAAGGAAGCAGCAGAGCCTGAGGAATTGTTTCAGAAGACACATTTATCTGTTTGGGACCATGGTTAAAAAGTTAATTTTTAGAAGTAGTTTTTATACACTGGTGAAAGAAGATAAAAATAGAAATTTATATATACTGGGAGACTACTAAGAAATGACCAGGAAATGTATTATATCTTTATTGTAAAAAAGTGAAAATCAGTTTTAAACTATATACTTACTCAGCATTACACCTTAATACTATGTTGGCAGGTCTTACTCTGACAGGGTTGGAATTACACTGTCAAGAAAAAAAGTTTAAGAGAATATGTGTTGATAAACTGTGGACTTTTAAGTCAATAAAAATTACATCTATGAAAGTTAAAGGTCCAAATAGCCCAGTCAAGAAAATGAAGGTTTTACAGACAACACAGGTGGATATACTGGGTAATAGACTGTAAACCAAACCCATTGGTAAGCTAGAGATATAAAAGAATGACTAGGAACAACATACACACAGAGCACATTGTTCTCTACAAAAAGTAACTGAGAAAATGAAAGTCACTTTATTACCTAGAATACACTTTGGTTTTAGGACAAAATTGGAAGAACAAAGAGGCAGATTAAAAGAGGAATGAAAAGTAATAATTTTCCTATGAGCCTATAGGCAGAATCAATTATTTTCTTTTTATTGTTTTTAAGGTGTCTTAATAAATTCAGAGAGCAAGGGACAGCTGAAATGCTATGACTTTTCCCTGTAGGTTGAGGGAGTAGGGAACTGGACTAAGGAAGTGACACAAAGAGCTATTAAATTGTTAGAAAAATGAACAGTATTTGGAAAATTATTAACTTTGAGATTAGAACTCACACATAGCATTCACTGCCACAAGACAGAATATATGGATACCCTCCCTCCCAAATTCTTCTCAACAGTCAGCTGTCATCATCACTTACAATTGGAGTTAATGTGCTGGTAATCAAAAAGCAATCACTACAAACAAAGTCTCAGCAGAATTATATCCTGTGACCTCATAAAAGTACAAGAATTATACAGGTGCTTCTTGAAATTTCCAAAAGAAAATACTAAAGATGAAATATATTTTAAAATGTTGTTTGTTACTGAAGTTTTCCATGTTTAAAAAAAGAGAACAAGAAATAAGAAGAAAAAATATCTGTCAAAATCCTGGAATTAGAATAAATTTAGAAAGTTCATCAACTATACCAAATGATTGAAAGTGAGAAGAAATTGGACATCCTGCAAATTAGTAAAATGGAACAAAGTTTAAGATACAGTAAAAACATAAAAAAATGTGACAAAGGACAGGGAGATCTGTAACAAGAGGGCTTCAGAGAAAATGCCTGGTTTGGCAATCATTTTAATGAGAGATAGTAAAACATTAGCATACAGTTCAAAAGACACAGTGTATTTTTTTAACAGCTCTGTGGATATCAAATTTTCAAAGCTAGAGGCTGGGAGAAGAGGTTGTCTTGCTTTATACCTGCTCCAGCAGCTATAAAAATAAAAATAGAGACTTTCTGCAGAAGTGCATGACACTGGACGTCCTTATTGGAAACTTGAAGAGTGATAACAAAATTTTACAAACTGGTGAGAAAGCTGATGGTCTTAAAATTATTTTTTTTTCCTTTCCAAGCAAGATGTGTATCTGTCAGAATCCATAGCTGCAAAGTAAATGAGTAACTTTGGAAATTGTCTGTGCTGGAAAGAGACTATATATTCATTGTATCTATGTGGAATTCATGGAGATTTATAATAATCATGGGGTCATAGAATATCTGAAGTTGGAAGGGATCCATAAGCATCATCAACTCCCTGCTCCTCAAAGGATTAGCTACAACTAAACCATGTAAGTTAAGAGCACAGTCTGTTACCCTCCCCGAACTCTCGCAGGCTTGGTTCCAGTGACCAATCACCCACTCAGATGAGAAACTTTTCCAAATGCCTCATGTTGCTAAATATCTCCAAGGAAGATAAACAGGCAACTTTTATTCCCATAATCTGGAAGAGAAATGCAAAAGACCAAATGATATGCAGGAGGATAAAGGGTGATTTTGGGACTAATATTAATTTTGAGCAAATAGATATTTTCTGAATTTATGTATCTTCTGGTTTAGTTTAAGGATTAATGACTGTAATATAGTGTTCTTTTTTCTTTTGCTCATTTTATACTTTTGAGAATAACACTATTAATTCACTATTAACATTTTGATATTAGAATACAACTACTGAATTTTTAACTTCATTAATGCCCTATCAAGGAATTCTTTATTTCTTTTTCCCCTTTTCAGAAACGTATAGAAGTCATTAAAATCAACTCTACTACATTATTAAAAGTATAAATGCAGTGCTAGATGACTATCAGTATTCAGAGTTGTAATAAAATCCTGAGACAATTCTTGTGGGAAATAAAATATTATCTCCAAGCAACCACACAATGCTCAGAGCGCCTAGAAACCAACCCTAGAACAGAAAGAGTAGCTGACCAAGCTTCAGGTGATATTAATTGAACAGAAAATGATAACACTGAAAGAGAGATCCAAAAGGGCCAAGCTGAACAGTTAGAGGGACTGATAGGAAAATTCACATCAATCACACGTGTGGTCCTGGCTGACCATTAGAACTTCAACACCCCATTTTATCTCTGCAGTAGGTACCACTACCTCTCCTGGCTGGCACACCTCACTTCCAGCGGTGCTTTAGGAATGAGTCTAACACTCCAAGTGCTGTGTCAGACAAGAGCAGGGAGCGCACAAAGGCCGCCTCTGTTTCACACATGCATGGTGAGTCCCATTTTCTCATCCCTCACCATCCCTATTCTGATTCAACATGTGTCAAAGTGCTTTAGGAGCATTGATTCTTCATGTGTAGTAATGCCAAGCTGGTCTCTCTGAGGCAGTGTAACTCACCATGTTTGTAAGTATGACAGGGTCTCAAGCATCTCCGTACTCTTCCCCCATCAACTTGGGGTTCTCATCCTGGCAACTGCATCCATTAGGATTGCTAACTCAATTCCCTCACCCCAAAGTAACAGAACCCAGTTTCATCCTCCTTCCTTTATTCCTTCACAATAGTGATTGCTACTGAGATTGGAGATGCCAGTCTGAGCCTAATAAACATTAATAGCACTGGAGCCTAATTTTTCCTGAGCAAACCCTTTGTTTAGTTAGATTATTTTGTCACATCATTCATCACAGCCATTGGTTTTAGCCTGTTCCTGTGACTTGGAACAGTCAGCTGTTCCTTAACTCAATGCAGCAGCTCAGCTAATTATGCAGCCTAGTACACAGAGCAAAAGTTTTGTCTTATTTCTTTCTGCTGAATTAACATTTTAGGACCAAGCACCAATGCCCATCACTATTTGGCTTCCTGACAAAGACAAAAAAGTCACTTACACGATGTCACATTAGAAATGTAGATCATTGAAGGGAAATAAGCCACTCAGCTGAGAATTGCTACATGGACTTGTTTACAGGGTGAACCTCACATAAAGCAGAAGTCCCTATTTTATCAAATATCAAGCAATAACAGAAATAGAATTAAAAACAAAACAATGTCTTCCCCTGCATGTTTCTTGGCAATTTGCTTTGGTGCTGACTTGCTTAATCAGGAGGCTCAATGCAGAAATGTTCATTGTATGTTGAAAAATCAGCATGTCTATAATTCCATGTTGCAGCCTTTCCACATTTTAGCTAAAACTGGACCTTGTCAAGTTTTATATAGTCTTGAATATATTATGATGAAGTCTAGTGCTGTCCAAATTTACAGAGGCACTTGGCTCCTATTACACCAATAAAGGCCAGTCTTTGGCATCTACAACATTACCTTTATAAAGCTTGATGAATAACCATTAAATCACTAGATTAAATTAAGCTTTTTATACATACTGTGTATACACACACACACATATTCAAACATACATTCACACACACATTAATTTGTAGATATAAGCATATTTGTTTCCTCTCAAGAAAAAGTAAAACTCATGCCAAATATTTTTTCTAGAAGGAAGTATATATTAGGTTAGCAAAGAAACTGGTTGCATTTTCAGTACCAAGAGAAATTCAGTTATGAACAATTTCAGAAGAGCATGTATACATGGAACATTTTAACAAATTGATTTCCTGTTTGCTTCAGGCACCTAAATCATGTGAGCCTTCCCCTCAAGGAGGGCTCTCAGAAGTACTTTACCAGCTCCACTCACTTAAAGGGCTTCTGTTACAACCAGGAGGTGATTTCCTCATGTTTAGGTACTTACTAAGATTAGCAAATTTGTTCCCCCTGCATTTGAAAGAGAGTGTAATGAGGATTGTCAGTCGGCAGTACTTCAGAAATTAAAAGGAAAAAAAAAACCAAAAACCTAAAAACCACTCAAACCATTTGTTCACAGCATCTAGGGCTGAAAATCTACTGTGAGCCCACTTGCGTAATGATCCTCTTGTACACTGTCTTCTACCTAAAATTTTTTATTCAGCTGAGAAACATTGCAATTTGTCTCAAAACCTAATCTAACCCTTATTCAGAAGAAGGCAAGATGATCTAATCTCAGCCTTGTCTCTTCCAGCTACAGAAAGCCAGCCAGCCACCACCCAGTCACTGCAGCTGGTGCAGGAACAGCTGATGAAGTCCTTCAGCCCCTGTGGTTGAGATCAGTGCCAACAGATTCTCTCTGCAGTGAAACCAATTTCAATTTCTATTTACTGACTAAGGTCGGCTTTGAACCAACTTGTCTGACAGCTTGAAGACAGATGTTTAAAATCAGTTAACTTAGTAGAAAGAGGTAATCAGAAGGTAAATGGCAAAACAATCAGCTACTGAGATGCTGACAGAATAGTCATGTTTATTGGGAAGACCTCAGATGTGTTTGATGTTCATTATGCTTATCTGAAAGCTTCTGCAATGTTTTATTGCAGGTGGCTCTGGGAGTAACACAATCTTGGAGTTGTACTACCTTCCCTGGAAAGGTGCTTTCAGCCACTTTGAACTTTGCTACCTTTTCTCCTCTTCTCTGCTACCCAGGCTTTCACCCCCACTTCTGTCAGAAACTTGGGGTGATATAGATCAACATTAGAATTTATGTAAAAATTATTTTCAAAGATTTGAAAGGAAGATAGAACTGTTCCCCTCCTAGTCTGTGAAAATGACTTGAAATTCTAAATAAAATGTCATTATACCTAAGAAATAATTGTTATTTTCCTTGGGAAAAGAAGCAAGTTAATTCATATATGCTTAGGCTATAAAACTCTGGAAATCACCTCTTTAGAACTTTTGAAGAGTTTGGCTCTTCTAATCTCTGAGTAACCACATGCATAATTCTTCCAAAAATAAGGCTTGTACAAACTCCATCTTCAAAGACTTCTTCACCTTTGTTTTCCACATATTGTGCTCAATGCCTGCATCAGCATTTTCTTCATGCCAGCTCTTCTCACCTTACTCAGCTTTTGAGGAATATGGAGATTTTTTGGACTCCTGTCATATACAGGATTACCTACGCTTTATTTCACTCACAAAGCAAACAATACTGCTGCAAGAAAAGGATTAATGTTCATGCAAGGTCATCCTTGCATTTTCAGCAGTACCCCAAGTGATATTCTTTCTGGTTTTTCCACAGATTTACCAGGTTATATTTGATTAAAAAGTCAGGAAAGTCCTACAATTTCTTAAGCTGGGAGATACCAATTTCCCATCCATAACATTAAGCAATTCATTTAATACTCTAAATATATGTTTATCATCCCATTATATACTTAGCAAAGAAATTTTGCAGAGCCACAAAGAGAGAAGGAAGAAAATTACAGTGGCCTGTGTTAATGCAGTCATTAATTGCCCAGTCATGTCCACTCACAGGGATCCTGCTTCACTCAGTGCACAGGCAGACTGTGTTCCCAGAATGATCAGCCATGCAGTATTCCTTTTTCTTCTCATCAGTTATGTCCCCATGCCTAATTTTCTGCACACCATCCAAACCTTGCACTGAATACATAAGTATTCATTTCCTAATGGGCTTTTCCCTGGTGCTTTTTTTTCCATAGTATCCTGCTTATTAACAAAAATTAATGGATTTATCTTCATAATGTCCCTGTGGTATTTTTCTCCCCATTTTATAGACAGGGAATTGTGAAAAGTGCCAGCTAATTTGGGGTGTTAATTCAAGATGCCTGAGGTCTGATTTTTCAGACTATGTAGCAGCATGTATGCTTAGGGTAGTGCTCCTATTTATCTTAGTGGCTGCTGCAAAAGCTCAGCAATTCTTCAGGCAAAAAAATATTTCAAAATCACACGTCCAAAATGTAAGAATATAGAATTTATATTATTTTAAAGAAAATCTGTCAAAGACAGGATGCCACTGGTTTTCTAGGAGGATTCAGTGACTTCTATCACTATGTCTTCTGTTCATCTGCCTCATGCAGTGCCCATCTCCAAAGCATCTAGTGATCTTCAGTCATGACACAAAACTGGTTCATGTCCAAGCACTGTTCATCCTGTATTTTTAATGAAGTGGGAGTCTTATGATCTTTAATTTCAATCCTTAGGCAAAACACATATTCATACAGTGATGAATTAACTTTATGTGAACACTTCATAATATTGGACTGCTGGGCAATTTTGCAGTTTAAATATTCTTTCAATGTAGCCTTGTGGCTTAGAACTAATTAATTTGAACATGAAGAATGTGGTAAAAAATCTGTTAAATTGAACATGTATGCATGGTGTCCCCACAAAAGCAAAACCATTGAAGCAGAGCTGGGGTTGCCAGGCGTGCAGAGCAGCCCTTTATTCTTCAAAGCGGGGTGGAAAGTGGGAGAGGGAGGGAACATTTGCTCTGTGCACCTCCCACTAGAGGGGGGTGGAGGAACACGTTTGGCCAGTGACTTTGGAGCCTCACAACACAGCAGAAATACTGAGATTCAAAAGCTGCTGATTTTACCCTGGCACATTTGTTAAGAGGTGTAGATATATTAGAGAGCAGTAGGAAATCTGCGGCCCCAACCTTTTGCTGTAAGCATATGGCTCGCTAAAGAATGTGGAGCACAATAAGTGTTCTTCTCTGTCCTTCAAGGACAAGAGGAAATGACCTGAAGTTGGACCAGAGAAGGCTTATATTGGATATTAAGAAAAATTTCTTCACCATAAAGGTGGTCAGACATGGGAATGAGCTGCCCAGGAGAGTGGTGAAATCACCATCCCTGAAAGTGTTCAAAAAATATGCAGCTGTGGCACTTGGGAACATGGTTTAATGAAGGACTTGGTACTGCTGGGTTAGTGCTGGACTTGGTAATTTTAGAGGTCTTTTCCAACTAAGTGGTTCTGTGATTCTCTGATCAAGCAGCATCCCATTTAGTTGTGAGACTGGTAAGACTTTTCAAAGTGTATATGAGGCTTCAGAGAGGTAGGAATGTATGATTTTTCACAAATTTATAATTAGCCACATTTGGGAAAATTTGCATAGTATAAGGCACAGTCCTTATATGAATTCATACCAAATTTTGTTGGAGCCCTAACATGACCAAGACACAATTTTCTCTTTTCCATTTTTTGTAATGTGATCTAAAGTATATTTTGTGCAGGATCAATCTCAGAAGTAGCTACACCATTTGTACTGAACCAGAAAATGATCTTAGTTTTGACCAGAAATGCTTTTAAGAAACTTGGCTGGTATTCCAGTTCTGATGTCATGGACCTAGTTTTAGACAGCCGTATGTAGAGATATCTTCATAAAAGAAGATATTCAGCTTTTAAAATTTTCTGAATGGTTATAAAAGCTTTGAAAGTATAAATCATTCAGATAAAAATATTTTTTAAAACTCAGATCAGAAAAGTTATTTCTCAAAAGAACACAAGTAAAATTAATGTGGAATGTCTCTATCCATATTAAAAATATTAATATTTGGTATGTTTCCATTTACTATTATTTATTTTCTTTTTTCAGAGAATTTTATTAAATTATTATAGTATCTTATTTCTTGAGATCAAAGGAATCTGCATTTAATATCTCATAGGGACAGTTGTCCATGTGGTTTCATATTATCTTATTGGAAAATCAAAACTGGTTTTATTTTTCTGCTAACACTCCCCATGGCAAATCCCATCTTCACATGGAAACTGTTGGTTGAGATGGATGACATTTAAGTGGGGGTGGAAGAAAAAAACTATCTCATACCCATGAATGGACCACCAGGGTATGCTTTGAAGATGAGATAGAGGCAAAACATACACTATGTGTGAATGATTACTTGGGAACTTCTTTCATATGACCACTGGAAAGAAGTTTTGTTTCTAATGAACCTGATGACAGACCTGGGGCAATTTACATCTCTATATGTTTTCTTTGCTATTTTGCCTATGAGTGTAGGCAAATGCTCTTTATTGAGTAGCTGTTGTGTATGGGCATGTCTCTTTTGAAACATTTGTGCAATGGCTATAGACATTCAATATACATATTCCTTAGAAGCTTCTGATAACCTTTTGGCTTGTAAGAGGCCATTTTCAAGAAGTATTTAACCTGAGTATGTCAGGTTTCAGTCCCTCCTGTGCAAAAAGCAAGCCACAGTAAGCAGTGAAAGAAGAATTTTTGCAGATTCAGGGAGGAGCTGGCTGCTTAGGCTACACTGTAGTCAGTAGAAAGAAAACAAGAGGTTATTCATCCTGGTGGGTATCTCAGGTGATGTGGACTGCTACCTACAGATAACTGTTGCTTTCCATGGGGATATCACTCAATAATCTCCTCGACTGGATATGAGACAACCAACACTTGGTCAACTCAGCAAGATAGATGTCATGCTTTCATACCAATTTGCTTTTGGAGAGACTGCTGAGGATGTCACACTGTTTATCTAGAACATTGCTCCTGGACATCAAGGTGAAAGTGATACCCAAAGACCCATCTTACTGCAGCTCATGGGCAGTTACTGACATTTTTTATTACATATTAGACAGAGTATTTCCCCCTTGCTGAAAAACTGTGAGGTCTGGTGTGACAGTTGGACAACAGGAATAACATTATGAGCATCTTTGATGATACCAGATACCTATGTGTGTATAATTTAATCAAATGTCTCTGCATTCAGATACTTACATTTAAATACTTGCAGCTTGATGCTCAATGCCACCTGCACTGCTCACCTGGTTTAAAGGAAGAAATTATTTTGTCATTTAATTGTTGATTCTGTGAGGTATGTACCTGCTGAAACACCCAGACATTACTGAAAAAGGATATTACACTAAAAGAAACCTCAGGAAGAATTCATCCCAACTCAGTTTAAATGTATGCTCACATCTGAGTTAATTGCCCTGAGCGTACATTAGTATCAGCAGAAAGAGGAAGGACTTTGGAATATAATTCACGTGTTCTACTATTTATATTTTCTTTGGGATTAAATTAATAGTCCCCTGAAAGTGGTGTTTTTTCTGTACTGACTATGAAGAGAATAGAGGGTGACTAGCTCAGAGGCAATGTCTGTACTAGAGCTGAGGTATCTGGTGGTATGAACCACACTGACTGTGACCACCAGCCAGCCAGCAGCAAAGGGGCGCAGAGGCATCACCAGTCCTGAAAGTGGTGAAGGGAGGCTGTGACAGCTGCCCTCTCTCTGCAACCTCAAGTTATAATATTGGCTTAGCAAAAAAGCTGAGCTTGCTCTACTTGCCCACCCCTAAATGTCCCAGGGAGGAAGCAGTAGGGTCTAATTCAAGTAACAACTGTTACCTTTCGTCACTACTTGTTCTGTCTCACCCTTGATTGTATATGGACTCACCAGTAAGAGTAAGAGAATATTAATGAATCTTTCTGTAGTTTCCCTCAATCAGATTTCTTTTATCTTGTGTTCAGATGACAGCAGTTTCAAATGAACAAGAAAGCTCCTTGCTCATGGTATGGGGTCCTGTAAGACTGTTGCATGTCCATAGGGGTATTTGAACCTCTCCAAAATCCAGTGATAAAGGGAAACAAGAATATAAGAATTATCATGCTGAATCAAACAAAAAAGTTTTGCTATCCCGTTCTACCATTATATAGTTTATAAAAAAGGTGAAGAAAATCTTCAAGTAGACTAATGGGATACTGTTATGGTAGCACTCAGGCTTTAATCTGAACTTAGAGTAGACAGTGGAAATTTGGTTTGTATGCTTTCAATTTCTTAAACTAACCATTCTATTTTCAGACACTATGATGATTTCAGTGAGATCTCTTTACTGGAGACTTTGGAAAACAAAATAAGTACTAGAGTGCCAGAAATAAAAAATGTTCTCCTGGAGTGTGCTATACTCATCTATATTGTATATGGAATAACAATGCAAACATGGTTCTCTTCTTTTAGAAAGTTAGAAGTAAGGCTATACCAAATGATCACATTTTCTCTCATTTGTAAACACCTGAAAGATTATTTTGGCCTTATTTTTTCATTATTTGTCTAGAGAAGACATTGTGATGACTTTTGACATCCTTTCACATGTTATATGGCTTGTATATAGTATTTTGTCAGGTAGAAATGGAAAGATAATACCCTTGTGTACATGTCCCACTGGACAGTAAAAATAAGCAATATTAAAGTTTTTAACCCTGAAGATTTCATTGTACTTGGTGGGACTGTTCCATCATGGAGAATCACCTGTTCTGAATGAAAGTATCTTGAGTGATTTTGCAGGATTTGGTGGAAGAAATACTGACTGCTTCAAAATATTCTCATTATGAAACCAGAGAGAAAATAATATCCTATTTTAAGAATATTTATTGTGCATGTTGGTTATTGAATAGATTTTTAACCAAGTACATACAGAAATCAACTCCTTTATTTTCATCAAACACTGTAACCTGCTGTGTCAGTTTTTCTGACCAGCAAGGTTGTCTTCAGCTCTCTAACACTTTTTATAGGCCTCCTCAGTATGATCTACATGCTTATCTAGCCTATAAGGAGCTTTAGGGCTTCTTGCACTTAAAAGTCAATATGCTGAAGGATTAAACTGAACTTCTATTCAAAATAACATAGGATGTTGTGATCATGGTATTTTTCCAAAATACCCAGAGGCAGCTGACTGTATTGTCAGAGTACTACAAGAACAGAAACACATCTGATCCTAGTAAGATGCATTCTACATTGCTGTGTGGTCCAATAGCTTATCTGTGTCCTAGAGGACTTATTTTTATTAGATTTGCTAAATCATTTTGCCCCTCAGGCTGACTTTGTTTGCAAAATTTCTTTTGTGTCTTCAAAGACTGAGCTGCAAATACGAATGTAAATGCTGACAGAATGTGCGAATGATGTGAGAGCGTTTGTATTTCATCTTCAGCTCATGTTTCTTTTAAGGCCATAAGAGTAAAATCACATCAAGACATCAAAAAGATTTGTTGTCTACTGTTTGAGGGCTAAGTTTACTACAACGTGTACTGTCCTTTCCTCACCTTTTTAGCTTCTTTTTTAGTTCAGTTTTTCCTCTCTGTAGATGTTGCCTATAATTCTGTGCATTCTTTGTGTGGTTTCTCTTAGAACTGTTTTCCCTGACTAAACATGATAAACAGTCATTTATTATTCTTTTATTATAACAATGGGTGTTACCAACCACCACCCTCCACAATGTACTGCTTCTAACACCAGGGCTGATCAAAGCGTGGATGAACCATTGACATAGAAGTGTTGCAAAATAAAATGTCTACCTTCAGACAGTCATCTTAAAAGGCTAGAGAAACAGAGCGATGGGAACATGAAGTTCTACAAAAAGAAATGCAAAGTCCTGTACCTGGGAAGCAGCATAAGCTTGGGGATGACCACTGGAAAGCAGCTTTGCAGGGAAGGCAAGGCTAGTACAGAACAATCTGATCATGAGCTAGCAATGCAACCTTGCAAGGAAAAAAGGCCAGTGATATCCTGGACTGCATTAGAGAGAGCTTTGCCAGCACATAGAAGTAGGTGATCCTTCCCTCTGCTTAACTCTAGGAATAACTGTCTCTTTTTTTTTGTCATGGTTTCAGCTGTAATAGAGTTAATTTTCTCCCTCGCAGCTAGTACAGTGCTGTGGTTTTGATTTAGCATGAGAATAATGTTGAAAATACACCAATGTTTTAGCTGGTTCTAAGTAATGTTTACCTTGTTTACCCTAAGTCAAGGACTTTTAAGTTTCCCATGTTCTGCTAGTGAGCAAGTACAAAGGAAGCTGGAAAGAAGCATGGCCAGGACAGCTGACCAGAACTGGCCAAAGGGATATTCTACACCCTGGAATGCCATGCTTAGTATATGAACTGTGAGGAATTGACTGATAGGGACCAATCACTGTTCTGGTTGGGGCTGGGCATTGCTTAGCAACCCTACTGTGCATCACTTGTCTTTTTTGGGTTTTATTCCTATCTTTCTTTTTGTTGTACTCATTTATTATCATTTATTTATTTATTATTTCTATTATTGTTATTATAATCATAATATCTTAAATCAACTACTCATTTCATCTTATCTCAACCTACAGGTTTTCCCATTTTTTTTTGCATTCTCCCCCTCACTCCACCAGGGGGTGTGGGGTGTAGGTGTTAGTGAATGGCTGCATGGTACTTAGCTGCTGTCTGGGGTTAAACCACAACATTCTCAAACAATATCTGGAATAAAATTTGGACTATAACAGCTAATGGAAGATGTCTATAGTGCACTGGTTATAAATTTTCTGACTCTGTGGTGCAGTTAATGCACTTGAAGTACAAAATCACAGAAAAACATTATATAATCAAGACATCTAGTCATGACTTTCAAAAGTGTGCTTCTAGTAGAATTACTCTTCCTTTTCTTAAAGGAGTAATTTAATTTACAGCAATTTCCCTGTTGCTGTATAATCAACACTGGAATAAAAGGTCACTTAGGTTCTCTGTCTTTCAGTTAGTTTGATTCTTCATCTTCAAAGAAACATGTCAAAATATTTTGCCAGGGTATAAACATCAGCTGGATTTTCTTTCTCCATTCAACAGATATCAGATTCTGCCAACTGCCAATCAGAATATGGGGAAATGATGCCAAATTCCTCCTTGACATACAACTAAGCCCATTAATAGAGAAGCACATTCACGGTGCAAAATTTTTCGCATGGTCTCTTTAGCCAGCTATTCACATCAAACCAAAAGCTGCCATAAAAGGCTGATATATAACATTTGAGATAAAGTTGTTCTATTGAAACCCATCGCTCAATTGTCCAAGCTTTTTCAATGCTATGGCATTTAAATGCTCCCACTTTGTCCTCATTCCCTGGAGTTCACTGCTGAGGACGTTACTCCCACTGAGTGCCATGGCAACAGAAGGAGAACCTCAGCTGGAGTGCTAACATTAAAAACAATTCTGACTTAATTGATTTCAACCCAAGATATAGAATAACTTCACAGTTCTTGTGTAATCAAAATTGAGAGGAAATACAGACTCTTTTCTGACTGCTTCTTCTACCTCTTGTTTTTAATCTATAGCATACCACTTGTGCTACCTGTTTTAGTTTTGTAACCCCTGAGTCTTTTCTGATGTGGAAATTTTCTCCAGTACCTGGGTGTTTGAATCCTTTGTGCTGTTGATTGTGATCTAACACCTCTTATTTCAGCAAAATAGCATGCAAGAGACAGGAGACATTAGCACGCACTGAGATACCATGAGCGATAACTCCAGTATCAGCCATCTGCTAGACCCTTTGTTTACTGCCTTTCTTTGTACTGAAGTTCGAATATTTTGGAATGAATGTGGGGAAAATTGCACAAGTAACTCCCCAACTCAGCTTTAGTTTCTTGATGAACAACATCTGCAGAATATGATAGGAAACAAAAACATCTGTTTTGCTGTATTCTGCTTTTCTATTGATTCGTACACAAACCTGAAGCTGGGCTGTTTGGGGTGTTCTCTCCTTGTTTATTATGTAAAAACCCCAGGCAAACTCAATACACAAAGGTAACACAATCAAAAGTGGAGCAGGTATTAGTAGGCCCACAGTAAGCCTGAATCATCCCCATAACCTCTGGATGAAGAGTCTTTCATATGGAAATGAAAGCTGAGCTACCTAAAGAGAGAAATCCCAAAACACATCCATTTTCCAACTGCAACACCATTGCTAATGGCAAGATTTACTGTAAAGTAGAGATGAACTTTTGTCTGTATTGATTAGTTTCATCTGGTCTGCGATAATTTAATGCATTGGAAATATGCTTGTTTGCCTAGCAGACCAGTATGCCTGGTTCTGTTGTGCTGTACTGTACTTGGATATCAGGGAGATTCTGGGCAATGCCTGTGAAAGCTGGTAAGTGGCTGTGGTTTCCCACTGCCTCTATGAATGCATTTAAGTTGAGATAGATAGAATACTTGAAAATCCATCCTTAAGGAATTTTGGGTGGAAAGCATTATTTATTGTTATTGTTGACCAAGCACAGTTTTAAATTTGCCTCCTTGTACATGCAGAATTGAAATTTTCCCTTCATCTTACCAGGACTTCCCCTCTCCTTCTCCCTCTCCCTGCTTACCCTTATAGCTCAACATTTTAAGAATTCACAGGGTATGTAGAAGTCAGTCCCTCACTGCTCTTTTTAGTAAGAAGGGCCTCTCATACCCATTAAAAACTATGGTGCATTTGTCTATGCTGTTCCCACCCTTTTTTGGAAGCTCAGCTCTTTCGCTGAAGAAGAAAAAATCCCTTTTCCAAACTGGCTGGCTCAGAGGGGTAAGACAGCAAATAACTTGACAGGCCAGGGATGCAGATGCCCATCAAAAAGGGGATTGATGCTTTTCCCATAAACCTCATCACACTAAAAGAATCACTGGACAAAGCAGAGCTGTCTGTGCCACATACAGCAGCAAGGTAATATATGGCCCTCTCCATCTTACAATTAGTGACTTTAACCTCCTCCTCAGCTA
This sequence comes from Geospiza fortis, assembly GCF_000277835.1. NCBI lineage: Eukaryota > Metazoa > Chordata > Aves > Passeriformes > Thraupidae > Geospiza > Geospiza fortis. The sequence continues at coordinate 3,469,730 of NW_005054342.1, read as the reverse complement.
AGTGATGTACTAATGGCACTTCCTAACTGTTATAGGGATATCTTATCCTTTAAGGGGGGTAGGCTGAAGTGCTTCCTCTTATTTATAAAATTTCCTAGCAGTGCAGACAGTTAAGGGAGAGAGCTCATTCTCTCTGTAGACCCTGCAAGACCTATTGCCTACAATTTATCAACCCATCTAGCTTTCTTATCAAAAATCTGAAACTGAATAGGCTCTTGCCTTTAGCAGCCTTCCAGGAACACAGTGATAAATGCTACTTTTTAACAGAAGACTTTTGTAGACCAATGTAGAACAGGAAAACATTTATCAAAAAAGGGTGATACTGGGGCATACTGATACAAAGAAAACAGAGAGAAAGAAAAAGTAATAAATAGTCCTGAGACAATGCTTTTTTCTCTTTTATTCAATGCAATTATAATATCAAGTACTTCAAAAATGTGAAGATATTGTTTGGCCCATCTTCTGACAACATTTTTAGCTTGACTAGATATATATAGGGAGATTTTTTTATTATGGTGCATGTTGTTTCTTTTTCACAATTATCTTCTAAGACTAGGAGATCAGAAACCCCAGACAAAGAGCAGGTAAACATGAAACCTATCACTAAACCAGGGGAGTTTGATTTGAAAAATAAACTGTGTAATTTCACTGGGGAAGGGACACAGGGCTCCTTTGTCTGCAACTTATGACAGAGCATTGCCTTCAGAGCTGCAGGGCATGAAGGGAAGATAGTTTCTGCCTCTGCCTCCATCCCTGGCCCTGATGCACCCCAGTAAGGAGGAGAGAGGAGCCCCAGACAGATGTAACTTCTCAAGTTGCAGGTTTGGGGCTCCTCTCCAGCTGGCAATATGGCAAGGTTGGATGCATGCAGGGACCCTTCATGGCTCAGGGTGAGGGTACAGCTGCTATTTCCCACCACCCAGAAAATCTTGTGCCAGCAGTTTCCAGCAGGAAATCAGGCAGGAGCAAGCCATGCAGCAGGCAATAACTCAGCTCTCAAATCATAAGAAATGATTACAAGAAATTTCCAGGAGTGGAGGAGTTATTATTGCATTTCTTCTCTTGTTGCACAATACTGCTGTTTCAGCCACTAGATTAGTCAGTGATAGATCTGTACTCAGATATGCAGTGACAAAAGGTCAATTAGGGTCATATCTTCTTTTCTGACAGAAAATGCTGACTTCTGCCCTTGGTATTTTGACAAGTTTAGGCCTGTGTACCTTTTTTTAAAAAAAAAGAAATTATATAATCCAGTCTTTCAAGCATTTAATGAACATGGCCCTCCAGTTTCATCTTTGCAGTTTGCATTGTTTTCACAAAAAGGGAAAAGCAAAATAAGCTATGTTTTGCATGGCTGAGTTTAGTAACTGTAAAAATGTAAGCTACAAAAATAAAAAAAGCAAGAATGGTTTTGAAAGCTTTGTTAAACACACTCTGAGAAGATTCTAGGTTTATTGCAAAAGAAGCAGCCATTTTCTGGTCAAAATTGTGCATTTGATAGTTGAGCAAAGGATATTTCCAAGTAAAGTAAGAAAAGCATTATTTCCTCCTATTCTTCCTCTCACTGAAGATCAGACATGAAAAACAAAGCAAACAATAGAGATATTCAATTTATCAATATAAATTGGCCTGTTGCTGCTATAGCTAGCACATAAATTGCGTGAGGAAGAAATATACATTATGTTTGTTCCATTGTTGAGGAAATACTGTTCAATTAGTCTGGACTACCACATGAACCCATTCCCTTCCTTTGGGATATAATGAGGGAACAAGTTAGAGCATCTGAGGGACTCTTGCCTTTGAAGAACATGACAAGTTTTGAATAAATAAGAATGAAGATGTGAATGTTACTGTGTACCCTTCTTATCACTGCGGGGAACTGAACAGGCCTTGTCCTGTCTGGCTGGTTAATTTGCTAATTTGTGGAAATCTGCTCTGAGAGATGGAATGCATGTTTGTGTGACCATCCAGGAAATGGGAGGGGAGAGGAGGAGAGGAGGAGAGGAGAGGAGAGGAGAGGAGAGGGATGGCAAAATAGTGGAAAATGGCCGATGGCAAGGGGTGATTAGGGAAGCCTCCAATACCCTCTAACAGTGAGCATGGTTAATCTTCTACCGTGTTTGATAGAATCATCATCAGTACCTGGGGCAAGACCTTTCCTGTTCCTCAAATTGTGTGTTTGATCACTCTGTAGACATTCTTGTAGAGTTTCTAATGATTGGAAGGCTTTTGTTTTTTAAGACATGGGGGAAGGGAGCTTGTTTTGAATGCAAATAATTCCCTATATTTTATTTTCTTCATAGGCAACATTTTTTAAATAAATACTTGAGGTATGTGGGTGTTTTATTTGTTTTATTTCTAATATGTTATATACAATGTAAGTGTGGTTGCATACATGCACAAAAACCCCTTTCTATCTATAAAACATAATACAAGATATATCTTGTACTAAAAACTTACATGGTTGTAACATTTCAGGACAGCTGCTGAAGCAGAACAATTCAACACGATGTTCTCCTCTATTGTTCTTGAAGAGTAAAATTTCAGGAAAATGCACTTAAACATTCTGAATCCAGACAGATAAGTAGTTATGCAACAGAGAGTGGTTTAATTGAAGAAGCTAGCTTTGCAGGCAGTCATATGATGTGAGCTGAAGAGGAAGCAACTAAACAATATATTCTGTGCTTTAGTTCTCTCTTCATTCATTGAATTATTACTGAAGCAGGTTCTTGTCTGTTGTAATTCACTGTAACTTCTTTGGTTCTAATGCAAGAATGACAATTTATATCGTACAAAGAGCTGAGCTGAGATAGTTTCTGCTCATCAAATTTTACAGAGCTTGAATTAGCTTAAAAGTCAATGCATTCTTATAGTGTTATTGAAACTTTTCATGGTTACCTTTCACAAAAATTTCCAGAAGTGGACAGTGTACAAAAAACATCCTCCAAACTTGCATACAAGGCAAAATTGTTTTTAGGATTATGGGAAATCCTTTGCTAGCATATTAATCTTGTTAGTGAACAGTCAAATCTATGACAATGTCAAAAAAAGTTTGGGGAATGTGGCTGAACTGTCCTTCCAATTAAGTTTCCCTCTTACTGGTCAGAAAATGTCGGTATTTTTCTTTGAAAAGCAAACTGGAACACCTAGACAAAGATCTTGGCACTTAGTGATCCACATTATTATTTACTGTTCTTCAAAAGATTTGGAATTGAAGTTTTTAAAGCACTGAATTAAAATATTTTACTAATCACATTAATTTTCTGAAATGCGCAATTTCCAATTTGCACATTAAATTAGAGTGTTTGCATAATGGAAGTATGTGATTGGCAAGGCTTAGTCAACTGATAAAGCCATTTAATAATTGACTGATATGCAGGTGAATAGCTGCAGCTAATTCAGCATATAATCACACTGTATCAGCTTACCTAGATGATAGACACTTTTTAACACTTAAATTTTTTTACAAAATTTGCTTTCAAATAGCATGTAGCATAAGTGATATGGTGAAACTCAGAATCGTCAAGATTTTTTTTGTCAAGTCTGATTGCTGAGTATATTGCATTTTAAATTTGAAATTAAACATACTTTAAAAGATGGTATGTTTAGAAAACTTTAAAATATTGTTCTAAACTTATTTTTAAACTTGATAAAAAACCCCACACTCCCCATTTTCTAAAGAAAAACAAGAGACTAGTATGTGTGATAAGAATAAGAAGTCCTAATTTGTGTTCACAGCTGCTGATTGCACTAAACCCCAGTTCGAAGTAAATGAAACTCAGTTAAACATAAATACTGTTCAAAATGAACTCCAGATTTCTAAAATAAAGGCTGTAAGATGATGACTATTCAAAAACTGTAAGATACAGAGGACATGACCTTCTGAGAAAACACTTGAAGCCCTGATGTTCTGGAGGAAGCTGCCTACACAGAAGTATCTGCAGGCTAAAATGTGATTCAGTACTGTACATCCTTGCTCCTCTCTTAGAAATGGGCCTTATTCCTTCTCTATAAAACCTGTAAGTCGTGCCATGAAATGCAAAGTTAGGCAACAAAAATCTCTTTACATGAGACAGCAAAACCTCTTTATTTTCTCTTTTCATTTGGGAAGAACAGTGGTGTTGTTTGCCCTGTTCTACACACTCCATAAGCAGAAGGACTAAATATCAGCTCTGCTGACATATATTATGGGAGAGCTCCTGTGCTCTCCTGTCCATAGAAGGAAAATGGGGCTTAGGGATAAACCCCAATTAGAAGAACAAATCCTGACTCTATAAATTATCAGGAGTTTGTTTCAAACACTTGAGTCTGCCCAAGAGTTGGGAAAGTACAGATCTAAAACCACAGCCCAGTGTCTTTCTTGATGTGAATCTTATCACTATGACCTTTTCTATTCCATCACTCTCCCAAACTCGTCAGGATTTTTATGGAATTTCCTAACACCTTCTGCAGCTTTTATAACATCACATACATGTCATCATTCATTATAATATGGAAACCAGCAATAGGAGCTGTAGTGTTGGGTGCTGGTATCAGGCAGGCAATCTCAGCTGCTTTGCCATCATTATTTTCAGCTGTTCCTGAAAAAGTGAATATTTTTTCCAAAGGCCCCTGTTTGTCACTGTTCTTCCCATCTTCTTGCTGGCTTTCTGCCTCAGTGATGGACTCTGGTTCTTCATATTCCAGCTTGGTTTGCAACACCACGTGGTCATTTTTGTCTAGCCATTCCTAGAAAAATTAAAATGTTAATGCCAGCAGAGATGAGTTATCTGTCAAAAGAAGCCTGGTTGTACAGATACCAATTACCAACTTTCCTTTCATATTGGCATCTTTCCAGGATAAGCTAGGAGAAGATGAAATAGAAGCAATGTAGAGAAGCAGGATATAAAATAACAGGACAGAAGAAAGACAGAATGGCAGGAAAGCAGATAGGACTCCAGAACTGCATACAAACTCCTACTTATTCTTGAGACCACATAAAATACATTTTTGAATTTAATTAGGGCCCCTAGAAAACCTTGGATGTGTAAAATATCTGGTGCTCCCTCTTTGATAGACTTATGTGGTTTTGACCCAAGCACGGACCTCTATGGCTGAGAGTGGCTATTCCCTCCTGTGACTGACACCTGCAAAGCTGTGAGTGCCATCACTGTGCCAACACTCACATGCTCAGCACTTCACAAACATAAAGCACAAGATCAGGTGATAGCAAGGTCCCTGACCTATCATGTGCAGGGGAGGGTGCAGACACCACAATGTCATTTCAGTGGATATTGCGCCACTCAACACCCTGAAATTCTTCTCCCGCAGTTTCTCTGTCTCTATAGCAAGTGTCTTTTCACAGTCCCAAAGCAGCATTGCATTGATTTTATGAGCATTTGCTCCGTGGATCCTCTTGGTGAGGCTGCACAAGGGGGAGGGTTTGGGGCTTTTATCTTGGGTCAGAGATTCCTTGTAGTAATGTCTGCACAGAGCAAGAATCAGTAGCTACCTTCAAATTATTCTCAACGTTTTGGAGTTTGCAGCTCAGCTAAGGTGATTTTTACCTGTAAGTTTCCGTTATGATCATTGAAGAGATCAGCTAATGGGTATTTTGGGTCTGGTATAGCAGGCAGGACTGACATCTGAACCCTGCAAAAAGGAAAAAAAACCCAAATAAATGTTTTGTTATAGCACAGTTATTCATATTAAAAAAAATCCTTCAGCACAGTTCTGTACCCACAAATGTATTTTGCATTACAGTACTCTGTTCTTGATTTCTTTTTAATGTGTTCTAAAGTCAAAAAGCAGTTATAACAGTCTGATAACTCCGTCAGGCTAAGAGAATTTTTTGATAAATTTTCAACCCAATCCCAGTCTATCAAAATCCAGACTTTACACAAACTTCCAGTTATTCAGCATGTGTCATTCTGCTCGATGCAGTAGTCAGAGCTTGCATTCTCTGGTTACCTTCCCCTAGACAGGGAAGATGGTGTAGCAACCAGCTGTATTGGCTGAGTTAGTGAACACAAATATAAATGTGAACCATAGAAGTGCAGGAGAAAAAACTCAATTTATGAACTGAAAGGGTAATTAGAGTCACAAATGTGTTCCTCTCTGAAAATATGTCAATTTTGGTGGTTTTTTCCCACCAAAAAAGCCAAAATCTGGGGCCTTTGTGGGTTTGGTAGTCGTTTGGTAGTTGTTTGAGATTTTTTTTTAATTGTAAATTCTAAACATGAACAGCATTATTCAACAACCAATCTAAATATTGATATAGTCTTATTAAAGTTAAATGCACTCAAACCTACTTTATCCTACTGCAAACAGATATTTTGATTGATTGATGAAGGCTGAACAAAAGAATGTCCTTTCAGAAGAAGTAGCTAGAAAAATTGGCTTCTCACAATTTAGCTAAATTCCCTTAAAAGAGAAGAAATTAAGTGGAAGAGGCAGAATTTTGTCCTGAAACATTGTCTTTTACCAGAATTGTTCCAGTTTTGCAAATTAAAGGCCTGGGTGTTTGGAAGGCCAGGATGTATTATTCCTCAAACAGTGATTAAGCTACTGACTTCTACATCTTCACCATGAATTCATTTGCCTGACAAGAATTTTCATCACAAGAGGCTTCATCCAGACTGACAGCTCTATTTTCATGACATGGCTATTTAGTAGTAACCAATAAAACTATATTTACCTCTGCCACTTACACAGAAGAATCAGGAGGATAAGCATCATTAAGAGTACTGCCAGCGAACAACTTAAAATAATTACTGTCCTTGACTGAGGAGTTGTATCATCATCACATGAATCTAAGAATAATCACAAAAAGAGTATGTAAAAAAAAAAAATTTGCTTTAACTGTAAATGTTTCGAATCATGTTAAAATGTTGACTTTTCTTAAAAAAAAAAACAAACAGAAGTTTTTAAGGACAAATAAGACAAGTTTAATTGTTCAATTGAGACTGAAAAGAAAATCTCTGCTTCCCCAAACATTGCAACAAAATTAAATTGTGCTTTTTATTTATCTAAATTGACCTGATACAGGACAACAGAGGGTCTTATAGGCAGTGTAGATGCATTATGAATGAATCAAGTATTTCTACTCACCTTCATCACATTGCATTAACAGTGATAAAGCAACTTTGTGCTAAGATCTGTATTACATAAACCTACTTACAATCATTAAAGCTGCAAATGCAAGTTTTCATGTAGCCCAAATGTCTTATCTCCCAACAAAAAACATATAAATAATCCCAGCAAACAAAGAGCCAGCAAATCACAGGAGTTGATACCCAGAAAGTTACTAGAGGCAGGCTAACACCTAACATTCAAGTATATAAAACTAATTAATTTGTGCATTTTCCTGCATTCTCAGTGTTCTTCCTGCAGCTTTTGTAATGCCACCTGAAACCTCTGCCTCCTACTACTGGCCTTCTGGTCTCCACAGAAATGCCAAAACCCTGGATGATTATTCATACAGAAGCAACTCTCCAGCCTGTTCCACCTCCTTGCTCTGTTTAGCTGCCAGGAAACCACAAGTAAAATTGTGACCCCCCTCTGCTAAGTGAGTTTATGAAATTTCAGAGTTGATGAAATTTCTTGAAGCTTCACAGCTTCATCTGATTATAGATTTGGAGTCAATAACTCATTAAAGTCCTGAAGAAAACTGCTTGCCCCAGTGAAGGAGCTGTGTCAATGTCACTTCTGATCCAAGGGCACACAGAATCTCTTAACCACTTAGACTGTCTCCTCTGTGATGTCCTTCCTTGCAGGTACCTGCTGACAGCCTCTGGTCAAATGGTTCAGGTAAAGCTGATAGGTTGTCTGCTCTCAGAGGTGCAGAGGAAGACATTTTCCTTATTTCCTAAGGTCATTTGCCAGCCACACCTGAGGACATGCTTGCAGGCTCACAGTTTGCATAATGGAAGAGACTTCTCTGTAGGTCAGCTCTGTGGCCATGAGTGTACAGGTTATTATTTCATCCCAGCTAGGCTGTTTTCAAGTGAGCTAATAGTTCATTGCATTTTAGAGAAATCAGATCTTTTTACTCTGAACAATTGAGGGCTTCATAATTCTGGTAAAGTCTAACGAGTGGCAGTTTGTGCTTAGGTAACATAAATGTGTTTGTATGGTGTACAGTCTTTTTTTTTTCCTATAGAAAATCTGGGATTTGTCTTTGATAAGCAGTAGGAATACTGTTTCCATTGACAATCTAATTAATGTCAGTCACCCTCAGTTAAATGCCACTGTCTGGTAGGAAAGCAGTGATGATACTGGCTTTGCTTCCCTTCAATCTCTTTTTTCCCCATCCTCATTTCGATCAATCCAGCACCCTTGAGCATCAGACTTCTGTGACCTATGGTCCTGTAGTTCAACTGCATGTACTTGCAAAACAAACTGCCTTCAAAAACTGGACATAAGGGATTTTCTTAGAGTTCATATTTGATGTCCAAATATCATATACCCCCTTCAACACACACACGCACTGAGCCCTCATGCATTACATCACTGTCACTGGGGATCCTCGATGCTATTGTAACACAAATAATAATACTCTTAACTTTACTGATTATGACATTAATTGGTAGCTTCAGGGGCCATCAGGAGCAAAGTGGATAGAGTTAAATTAAACAGGCGCAATTAAACATTCACATGAACTTTCTTTGATAGCACAGGATGGAGAACAATAGTGCAACATGCATTTGCTGCATGTCCTCAGCTTCTTTTGCAGTCTCCCTTTCTTCTTTTGCACTTAGACTATATATATATATAAAAATATATACATATATATATATATATTAGGTCTTACCTAATAACATGCCATTCATCCAAAATGTTTCAGCTGCCCAGTCGCTGCTGTATTTAACCACGTTGCAGTGTGGTACCAGCCTCTTCAGTCGGACCCGGAAAGAGTAGCACTTCCTGGGATCGAAGCCTTGCTCTCCAATACTGCAGCACTTGGAAGTTCTGGACTGTGGAAGAAGGTTTATCATTGTCAATTCTGGTTTTCAAGACAGTGCTTCAAAATGCTGTACTCAGTCATGATCACAACTAGGACAAGGAATAAGCCAATGCAAAACCTCAGAAACAAATGTTACCTTCTCTGAGTTTTGAGGAATTCTGTTTCTTGATTGACTTTTGACTATCCATATCCATTCCTTGTTGTGGGGTATTGAATTGAAGGTCCTAACAATCATTGCATAGTGCACTATGTTACAGTTGCATATTTACAATACACAAAGACACTCCAATGCACAAAATATTTACAAGTTATATTTGAGAATGGAAAGGTTTGTTAGTGAAATAATGTTTGGAAATACTTAAGAGCTGATTTTAGGATAAATAAGAATCCTGTGTAATTTCTTTTCTTTTTCTACTATTTCATTAGTTTTTCTTTTTTTCTCTCTCTTCTTTTCCTTAATCTGTTTTCTGCTTCTATCTTTCTAAACTCCTCTATTCTAAATGTATGCATTTTCCTTAGATTGCTCTCAGCTCTTAGGGTGGGAACTGCCTTTAAATTTATAAATTGTTTCTGGCATGGCAGAAACCCAGGGTTCTAAAAATCTAGATGTTTTCTGCTAGCAGATATATTTGAAAATATAGGATGGGAGAAAATTTGGAAACAAACGTATTTTATATTCTATGGATATTCTACTTCAAACTCCTTCTAGTGTTGAATAAAAATGTGATGTCTACTGCTTTCAATGTTGATTAAAATATGTGACATACAACTCACTTGCCACTCTTTGTCAAACTTGCTTTTGTACTGAAGCTCAAATCTCAAGCACCATGCATTTCTCTCAGGTTTATTACAGCTTACAGTAACAGTGTCCTCTTTCCAGAAGAAGGTCACATTTTCTGGTGGACTGGGCTTTACTGAGAAGAAGAGAAACAGATTTTGCTATAGCATCCTAAAATGAACTCTTGCCTTCTTGTATTATAAAAGCTCTGTCTTCCTAATTTAAAGGCTTCAGTCTGATCCTTGATATTTGTCCTTTGTTACCTAACCTTTTTGAAATTAATTTTGTTATCAGTGGGTGTTTAATAGCAAAAATTTGAGGATTAGGCTGCAGTTTTCCATAATTAAACAGATATTGGTAAAATTAAGATATATAAAAGCATTCTCAAAGTTTGATGCCTTGACAGACTTGTGTTTAGTCCCTTTTGCTAAAACATTATTAACAAGTTTGGAATATATATTTATTTTCAGATAATTCTCCATTGTATATATTCTGTGTGATTTCTATTAGGAAAAAAAATTGCTCCACTTTGATGTAGGTATGCAAAATTCCAGAAGTTTTTGATAAATTAATCTCACACTAGATGGTAAATATGTATTTGGGGACAGTAAAGATTCAATAAAAACAGGAACATATCTCTACTAGTAGTAGGATGTCCCTTTTACTCTGCCAGACTGTACCATAGCCACTCAGCTAATTTCTATTGGCATCAATGATGGTTTTGTGACAGCATCTTTGACAAGAAGCAGTTTGCTGCCTGACATAGTATGAAAAATGGCAAAAGAATGAAGGTTGAAAGTATGAGAAATATCACACAGTCAGCACTAAGACAAAAAACTACCCATTTTCTTGCTCAGCGGGCCTGCACTAGACAAAGAACACCCAAATACATATATTTAGTATTTTCCTTTGGATTTTGAAATTGTATTTTGGGACAAGTCTGACTCTCACTTAAGTGCAGCTGCACACAAGCCTACGTAACTACAGCAAGGATCAAAAATCAGCATGAAGTAACTGTACTTTTGTTTTGATATTCACAATAATAACATTTTATATGCCATATAAGAGATTTCTTCTCAAACTCAGAGAACTGGAAAATCTGCCAAAGTAGTCATGATTTTCCATACTTACTGTAAAAATCAGCTTTTAGATTTTTAGTAAAAACATTACTTCCGTTGCTGTTCCTGATAGAAATGGTAAGGGTAGGTCCTTCGGTCTTAAAAAGACAGCCAGAATTATAATCTTGATCCAATAAATAGGTGGTACATGGCTTCCAAACTTTCTTCTTGCCTTCACCAAATCTGTAAATGAAATAATATTGGTAAATGGAAAACTTAAAAATTAGCACAAGTTAATTAAATTTTTTTATGCTTTTTTTTTTTTCAAATGCTATACAGAGGAAAGTCTGAGCATGGTTTTTATTGAAGTGACAAATTTCATAGTGGTGTGAGGGAATTCATCACCTAAACTTCACCTAATTTCCAGCCCTGGGTTTGGATGCAGTCTGAAATAACCAAGTTTTGTTCATGCTGTTGTTTCCTAATAAGGGAATGACTTGCTCAAACAGATGCTCTCATGATCCTGTTTTCAAGACTGTACTATGAAAAGTTCTTCCACATATACAACCCAGAAAGAAAAAATAAGCACTATGACTGTCTTGAACAAAAATATTACACTTCTGTTAGTCATTAATGATCTCAGTTAATAAGGAAAATATATACACATATGTGGAAAAACCATTTTTGATGGTGTAATTAGCATCAGCAATGCACTGAACAGGGACAATGACAGAAGAGAGACAAATCTTTCATATCATGCCTGATTACTCACCAGGTTTATTGATTTGTACACTTCTGTATGTTGTGAATATAAACAGGTTTCATGCTGGATATTAAGAAATGTTAAAAGAATTTCTAGTTCACAGAAGACTCAAATGGACTTGGATATTTCATTGTGCCTAAGTAAATCCTTTAACAAGAGAGGGATAGGCACTGACAATACTCACGTGTAAAAAAATGACACATTCTCATTGGGAAAAAGCTCTCTTGTTGCCCATGTGATCTGCATCTTCTCATTATTGAAGTTGATTATTGTGGTGTTGATGGCATCTTCCCCACCTGCTCAGGACATTTATGGAGAATATGAGTTCAGGAGTGAGTATGAAAAGCGTCCCTTGACGTTAGTAGGGTGTCGGTGTCTCTGGGTCTGGATTGAAGGCACTTGAGACAGTAGTTCATGTTTGGACTCAGGTGTTTATTATTTCTTATCAGTAAAACAATCTCACAAACATGAGTTCAGCAGCAAGACACAAAATGGCTCATAATCTCTTGTTACAAGGTCTTTTAAGACTAAACTATCCAATTAAGAACTGACACCTAGATTATTTTCCCTTTTAATCGGATAACTGATCCCAAAGAGCCCCCAGTGGGGTCTTTTCTGCCCAATTACAAAACGCCACCCAAACCCATGAAGAAGAAGGAAGAAGAAGCATGAAGAAGAAACCCAGGACGACACCCTGTGCCCTCCATCTTGCTTCCATCCACAACATACTAAAAATCCCAAAACCTAAATTTCTCACCAAGTGATACACCTACACTATTCTCTATAATCTATTTCACACTTTTGTGGATTCTAGTCTATGTTGAAGTCTAGGAAACCTTCTCCATGAATGAGGGTCAAAGACAGTGCTCCCCTGGGGGTCAGGGCACCCCAGAGCAGACAGAGAAATATTCCTGGTGCCCTGCGTTTCCACAGTAGGAAATCAGTATTTCTAAGATATGTATGCAGTAGGCTCAGATGATCATAACACAAGAAGACAAAAGAATATCCAAAATACAAAGAAATAGAGTAAAACAACTTAGAGAGGTTGAAATCAGAATTTCAAAATAATGAAATGAAGGCATGCACAGCAACATGAGAGAGAGACTTGGCCACATGGTCCTGGGACGAAAAAGGGTAAACTGGGCCACGTTCCTGCACTGCATGAGATGTACACCTTGAGGACAACTTTCCCCAAAATACCTGCTGAAGAAATCTGGGAACTAACACTGTAGGGAACATCTGTGGAAACTGTCAGATGTTTGTTTTGTACTGTTTTCTCAAACAGAAAATCTTGTTTACATGCTGAGGCAAAACCAGAAGTGAAAAACCTTAAAAGGTGTAATAAAGTGGAGTTTATCTAGCCGCTTCTACCTCTGTTGCAGCAAAGTACCTACAACACAGCAGCTCATTTTATGTAAGACTTCCAAGTTCTTCATAGATCCCTTGTGTAGCTCTAAGAGATGATCTTGTCTTTTACTAAAGCCTCTAAGAAATATGCAGGCAAAGTGCCTAACAGTCGATTCTTGGTCTATGATTGTACTAATACATTTTAATTTTTATGACTACTTTAGCATGGTTGTGCTGTGCAGTATGTAATGTAACTGAAATCCTTTAATTTTTGGACTTAGATTTTCTATAAAACTAGTTTAATGTATATTTAATGTGTATTAGGTGTATGTTCTCCATCCCTAAGTAAAATTGACACAATGAAAAAGCCTATACATGTTAGAATGGAGAATATTGTAATGTCCTGAGATAATTTTTATGACTATATAATGAATCCTTTCCATTCCCCTTAGAAGTTACAGAATATATACTTTCTACTTTTAGATAATTAATCTGATTGCCTGTATTTTCACTTTGAGAAAGAACTGCTAATGATCATGCTTCAATTATGAAAATAAGAACAGGAAGAGTACTTGCTTTCTTAATTATATATTTTCAAGGGTAATTAATTTCAAAATTAATTTCTGATGCTGTTTCTATGTGTACAATATTTGGACGGAACGACAGAAAGCAAAATGTTCTTTGTAGCGAATATTTTTGAATCTTCCACTAGACCAGGCTGCTCAGAGCCCCATCTAACCTGGCCTTGAACAATTCCAGTGATGGGGCACTCACAACTTCTCTGTGCAACTTGTTCCAGTGACTCACCACCCTCAGAGTAAAGAACATTTTTCTAACATCTAACCTAAATCCAGTCTCTTTCATTTTATGGCCAGCACTCCTTGTCCTGTCACTACACGCCCCATATAGAAAGTGGCTTTCCATCACAATTGATCTGAGGTGTTCAGTCAATTTGGTCACAAGGGCTGTGCATGTAGAGAAAAAAAGGAGGAAGAGGGAAAAAGGAGTTCATAACATAAATACAGAACAGTGTAACAGAGGAAAGGAGAGGAAAAGTTTGTTTTAAATATCTCAAAAAGGAAAAAACTACAATGCTATGAGTTTTTCCCTCCAAGTTCAGATTTCTTAAACAATATTATAATGCTTATTCTTTCTAAATTATTTTTATCTTACTGGGCTGTATAAATAACTTCTTTTTTTCCTCTTCTTTTTTTTTTTTGCAAATTATATTTCTGGGGAAATTGTTAGAATTAAGAGGGATAGCACTGGTTAACTAATTGTGAGAGAGATCACACAGAAATTGCTTATCCAAATTTTTTTACACATCTGACAATTAATGTGGTGACAAAATTTAGACTGATTTTGCCTCTCAAATAGGTGATCTATGCTTGGGAATCTCCTTGAACCTGTGACTATACATCTACAACCTGCCAGCAGAGAAGTAAAGATCTGGTGAAGTTGTAAGCCACCCTTCCATCTCTGTGCAGGTCAATTGTCGAAACCCTTTTTCAGGGTGCCACATTTTCCCTCAATACCAATGTCAAAAGGACACCAACATTCAAGCCCTGAATCCCATAGCATTTTTTCAAGAGGGAGTTTGATCTCTTCATACTCTCAATGGGTTATTTGAGGTATGGCTAGATCTAGAGATGGATACTAGTAAGGAAACCAGAGGAATCCCATGGCATTTCCACACAATCAAAGTGGACACTGACTAGCCTGTTGGAAGGCAAAAAAAAGACACCAGTTAATTCTGAACCTTAAACAACATTCTTTATTCTCTATTTTTTCAAATGTATTATAACTCTGCACTACTTATTAGGGACTGCAATTCAGAGGTGAAGACTAAATCTTGGGTTTGGTGATGAACATTTTTTGGATGGCAAAAAATATCAGTTTGACTCCAGTCCTGAAGTGATTTATTCATGGACCTAACTCTGAGTAGTTGACTTTAGCAGGATTGGTCAGATTGTATCAACTTAACAACATGAATAAATATATCTAAATCAGAACCTTTTTCTACAAAATATCCCTACATATTATGAATTTAAATGCTGGGATTATTAAAATCAAAGTATAAACTCCAACAACTACAGTTATTTGTGTACTAAAAGGGAAGGCAATACATCATTAAATTCTTTAACAAGAAATAGAAAGTTAATTGAAATGGAATAGAAATTATAGTAAACCATCTGGTGATATATGTGTATTCTTTCCTGTGCTCCAATTTAAAAAAAAATCATAAGAAATCAGTTTCAACATAATTAAGTAAGTATGTAGGACAGAATCTTACCAATCTTTTATCATTAAAGACTTTGTTTTCAGAGCTCTAGTTGGAGAAATTTTCTTCTGTGCTTCCTAATTTCATGAGTTGTGAAGCCTTTTTGAATGTAGTATGAGATGCATTTTTTGTAAATGTACGGTAGGTATTTGCATGTATCTTTTGAAATTATGACATGTATATTTTGCATAATTTAAATTTCAAAATGAAGGCATGCATAACCTAAGTGAGTTTCTCTAAAGTTTAGCGTAAATTGGCATCAAGCCCTCTGAGGATATATACAGTTTATCTGAAATATATTTTTTCTTTTTGATGATATTTCCCTTGCCATTAACTAAAAAGGTGTTTGGTTTAAAGCAAGTATACACCTATACTCCTGCAGGCAGAATCATTTGTATCTTCTCTTAGTGGAAAGAGAAAGAGGATAGAGGAGACAATTTCTGTCCCTTCATTTATGATGGAAATTTTTTAATTCAGCTGTGACATCATAGATCATTCTCAGCTGATATGTCATCTCTCCCACAGTAATTGCAAATATTTAAAGCCTTCTTCTAATTGTGATCCTGGAGGCATACAATACACCAAAGCAACACATTCATAGTTATTCTTCCTATTATAATAATGGATAGATGAAAAGGTCAAAAATGTTATGAACAGGCTAAAAGGGGTGGCACAACTTTCTGTCTGAGGATGACCTGCTGGTCTACCTAGGTATGCAGCATGCTGCAGTGCTGGAGGATACATACCAGTGCCCTGGAGCAAGAGCTTCAGAGAAATTATCCAAGCCTACACCTTCCATAAAACCAGACAGGGACTGGTAAGGGGCCACACAAGACTTGAACATCACAGGCCCTGCTGGCCACCTAATTCTTCTGAGGACAGAGAAGCATGGAAAATACCACTGTGGTGTGTGGAGAAAGTAGTTCTACAGGGGGAAAAAAACCCAACATTTCCCTGAGCAAAAAATTATGCAAATACAACAATGAGAAATAATATGAGCAAGTACATTCCACCTCCTTTCTATTTTTCAAAGTTTATTACTGAGAAAAGATACTACTGAAAGGGAACATGTAAAAAGGCTAAATGTCATGGAACAAATTTTAAAAAAGAAAGGGAGAGGCAGAATATCAATCTTCAAAGATAACAGAATGAAACACGCATGTACTGGAACAGTTGCAACCTCATTGATGCATAACAAAGAGGAAAAACCACTTTTGATTTCCTTAGACTGATGAAACCTGATAAGTAACCATATGTTGAACTTCCACATGTTGCAGTACACTGTACAGAAACTACTGGAGAACAAGACCCAGATCTGAACCTATAGTCTTTATTTACCCTTCATGTTGATGAAGGACTGTTCTATTTTTTTAGTAGGAAGAAATGTAGGCAAAAGTGCCATTTGTGCACAAGGCTGTTGAATTGAGCACATAGGACAGAGAATGAGTAGCAAAAATCTTTTCAAGAAGAGGAAACAAGCCAGCAAGTGAAAGTTTTTTATAGATATATTGAGATGAGGTATAATTCTTATAGCATAATTCTTAGACTCCACCAAATTGAGTGCTTTGGTGTTTTCTCAGAAGATTGCTGACCATTGCCAGGCATCACAACACTGCATAAATTAGGCACCACAGCTCTAATTTTCACAAAGGCATGCCATCAGCCCTGCATGGCTATAGGTGATTGCCATCTCAGGGCAGAGAAGTCACCTTCCCTCGCAGGACAGCCAGTGACACACAGGGACAATTAACCCCAAGGAATCAGGTGGTACAGCATTGCCAAAAATGGTATTTATTTACCATATGTATGCCAGAACAGAGAGGTAACTTACAGGTTGATAGCATCAGATCATAACTTTAAAGAATTTCTTTTTCCTTATAAAATGAATGACAGGGAATGTGTGGGAAATTAACTCGAGTGAAGATTAGATTTTTGATGTAAGTGTTGAGCTTTATGCTTGATTTCTGTAGTAATGCATGTATCTTTGACAAGCTATAAGTAATGGCATTGCAGACAAATACCTAAGACAGAGATGTTCTTCAGTAGCCAAACAACTGGTCTTTAATAATTCTGCTGTGTAATAGTATTTTTATCTTGATGCTTTCTCAGGAACAAAGTATTGCTGATCTTTTCCCATAAGTTCATTCTTTTAGAGTACTAAGTGCAGAAGTCTTACCTTGAATCTGTTTCATCCTTCTTTGTTCATTGAAGGGTAGTCTTTTTTGGCTGCAATCTACTCTGTTAGAAAACTTTCATAGAAATCTGTTATATTTTGTTTTTTAGAAGACCACTTTCATTTCTGATGGATATTGATTTTTGTTTGGTTTAATCTTCTAATCAAAAAAAGCACTGAATATTGTAACACATGAGGTAAAATATACACAGAAATATTGCTAGCTGATATATCAATTTCTAAATAAATATGTGGGGATTTGAACTTACCAGATGATTGTGACAGAGAAGCCACCATGTTGCCTAGTATGAAGATCATTGAATATGCTTGAAAGATGAGTCTCATGGTTGGAATGACTGTGAAGAGATGAGTAATCATAATCTCTGGATTTTCTATTTGATCACTTTATACCAGATGCTGGAGGGAAGTGGAGGAAATGACAACAGGAAATAAAAAATGGCTTATCTATAGCTACAAACAAATCAGAAGTGCAGGACCTCTTCATACAATGAAAAAAAATACAATCAGAATATGAGTATCTCCTTTCCCAGATTTATCTTCTCACAGCTGTATCAATCAGAGGAGACCATAGCCCTGATGCAAACCAGGACGAGGCAGCTGTGCAGAGGTGTGACCACATAGTATCACAGAATCAATCACAGAGGCACAGAACAGGCAAGGTTGGAAGGGACTGCAGTGGGTCCATCTGGTCCAATCTCCCTGCTCAGGCAGGCTCATTCCACAGGCCCAGGACTGTGTTCAGGTATTTCTTGAATATCTTTAGTGAGAGAGGTTCAACACCCTCTCTGGACCACCTGTTCCAGTGTGCAGTCACATGCACAGTAAAGTTCTTCCTCATATTCAGGTGGAAATTTCTGTGCATCAGTTTCTGCCCATTGCCTCTTGTCCTATTGCTTGTCACCCCAAGAAGAGCCTGGTCCCATCTTGGCACAATCCCTTCAGAAACTGAGAGACATTGATGAGGCATCAGGAAATGTGCAGTAACCTTCTTCTCACACAGGGGCTCTCTTGAGCAGATGATCAAGTCAGTCACGGTGCATGTGAGGTGCCCTGGGCACACACACCATGCTGCTTGAGACCCCTGAACTACATTTTGCTGCAAATTTCTCAAGAGTAGGAGCTTGTCTGCCATTCCTGGCATGGATGTCTGGGAATACACCCAGAAGCGCTTCCATGATTTTTTTTTTGGGGTTGTTTTCATTCCTTTTAGATCCCTACCTAAAATGTTCACAATCCCAACAGAACTGTTTGTCCAATGAGACCTTTTTCAGCTTAGTCACATCATCAAAGTCTGCATGTCCTAAAAATACCCATTCAAATCTCAGTAATTCTTGGAAACCCCAGCACAACTCTCTGATATACATACAGTATTATGTTAACTGTCTGGTCCCTGCTTTGACCAAGTTCCTCCAGGGAGTCATTAATTCCTGGAACTAAAGTAACAAGCAACACAAACGTCAAATACTAAACTAGGTCGTAGGTGACAGTTAATGGAAAGCTAGTATCACTCATGGTTTCCACAGTCAGCATTGCAAAAGTCAGTGAGATAAACAAAGGCAAAGGTCCAAAATCCTCTAGTTCCTCAGGACATGGTGACCCCTACATGTCCCCTTTTGAGTTAAAACCACATTTTTCTTCCAAAAAATGAGTCTTATCTGTCCTTAGAGAACATGTGAGTGTGATGGAGACAAATTTGTCCCTTTCTGCTTTTCACACAGGTAAAATACACTGGGCTTCAGAGCTCCTAAGATAGTTCATTGTTAGGAGGGAAGGGATAGAGGAAGACAACAAACAAAGGAAAGATATCTAAAACACCTCTTGGATTATAATTATTTTGATTTTGAGACATTACATCTACAACAAGGTCTAATTCTCACGCAGCAACACCACATTTTCACTCATCTTTTCCTTACACTATGTATGTTGGTACCACAAGTAATTATGCCTCCCACCAGTCTTCTTTTTCGTATACTGAGGTCAAACAAAAATGAGCCAAAAATCTCTCTTTTTACTACTTTGGAACCCAAACCTAGGGATGAGGTCCTGCAGAATGAAAATGACATCTAGGTCAAACAAGCTGCTTGCATTAAGCTGATGCACTGTTGACGTATTTTTGCTACTGCTGAGAGAAATATCAGATTTGGCACTGAGGGATGTAGGGCTTTGGCACCTCCCACCTCCCTCCCATGCTGGCAGATAGTGGCCCAGCCACCTACCTTAGGTTCTGTTTACTGGAAACCAGCTCTGATTACCTGATTTGATTTTTTTCATGATCCTAGTCCGTGAACTGAATAGCTGTGACTGATACCATAAGATGTGTTCCCCTGGAGGACTTTTTCTGCCTGCCTGCAGGAGTGTGCTTGATTAACTTGCCCGTGTCCTCTGGGTCACTGCTCTCAAGAGGACAAGGACAGAGAGTTCTCACAACGTGGCCCCTCTTCAGGGCTCACACACAGAGCAGTTGGATTGTTTGGACTGAGAAAACAAGATTCATCCTGCAACTTCATGCAGGAATAGGGAAAGCAAATGGTGAAGGTGAGATGAAAAGTAGCAGCCAGGGCTTCTGATGCTGACTGCTGGAAGAGAAAGTTCTTATCAAGACACACAGAGGATGAGAACAATGCAAGTAATGCAAGCAAATTAAAAGAAACCCTTTTGACTTCATATTTCATTTTGGATCAAACTGCACAAACAGAACTTGGCCCTCTGCCAGCTCATCTACCCACAACAGCAGCTCTTGGGTGGCTGCACTTGCCAGCTGCAACTTCCAGCACCCTTGCTAACTTTCATCAGTTTCCTTCCTCTCTTCTTATTCCCCTTTCTATAGTTTCATTGGTGGTGTTAAATGAGTCTTGGATCACCACGTAGTTCAGCAAAGAACATTGTCCCAGTTTAGTTTTTTCTTCACTTAGAGCCAAAGCAATCAATAGTCTGTGAGTAATTTTCATTTATTTTTACTTACTTATTCATGGCCTTGCTCACAGCCCCCAGGTAAAGACCTGAAAAACAGCAAGATTATCTCTTTCTGCAGAAATTACCCCTTTTCATTTTTAGCATTAGCAGGATGTGATTTCAGTGTGCTTTGAGTAAATGGGATAAAGGGAACAATGAAGCATTTATATGAAATAGTGGGTCCCATCACTCCATGACAAATCAGTTTAGGCAACTTGAGACAGTGCAGCCCATTGTTGTGACAGGAGAACCTGATTCCCTGTCTTAATATGTGTAAAGTGCATGTGTAAAGATCTCTACTGCACACTTTGGACTCATCTTCTACCCCTGGGAAAAGCCATGGGGAGCAATCTTCAAGTGTTCCTGGAATTTTAAAAATTCACACTCTTATACAATCACTTTAAAAAGTGCCACTTAGCGGTCTGTCCCTGTATCATCATGGCTTGGCCTTTCCTGGCTTTTTTATGAATGACAGGAAAGAAGTGAGAGGAAAAAAACCAAGAGAAGGTGGCAGGTGTACTGCATGGATGAGCAGGGAACTCCTACCTAAAATCAGACCAGAAATGGATTCTACACCCAAGAGGTGGAATCTGGTTGATCTTTCAGGGACAGGGTTGGAGAAGTCAAGGCCAGCATGGAGTTGAATCTGTTAAGGAATGTGAAAGGAAATAAGAAAGGATCCACAAGTGCATAAACACTAAAAGGAGGGCTAAGGAAGAAAGACCTGCTGCTGAATGAATGTCATGCTGTGCAGGGCCTTTGTCTACACAATGGAAGTTCTTCTCTTTGTTAATGTCTGGTACTGGCATTAACTGCTCCCATATGCATTTCAAATCCTTACATAAAGAGTAAGCATGCTTGGTCATTACAAAAAAATGTATCAACATAAATGTTCCATCAACAACTAAAAAAAGTAGTCTTTAAAAATAGAACAGAATAGAATAGAATAGAATAGAATAGAATAGAATAGAATAGAATAGAATAGAATATTTTAGTTGGAAGGGACCTACATAGCTAGAATGACCATTGAGTTTAACTGCCTGACCACTTTAGGGCCCACCAGAAATTAATGTCTGGTATTTAAGGCATTGTCCAAATACCTCTTAAACACTGACAGGCTTGGGGCATTGACCACCTATTTGTAGGAAGAGTCTGTTAAGTGTTTGACTTTCCTCTCAGCAAAGAAATATTTCTGAATGTCAACTCTGAAATTAAAAATAAACTACAGAAATCTGTTGGCCAAAGTTAAGCATCTTTTTAAAAAACAGAAACAAGCAAGAACCTCTACAAAACTAATAATTGAATAGTTGAAATTATATAGCACTGAAATGTAATTGAAAAAAAATAATGGATACAACAATTTGTTTATTGGATGGGATAATGCGTTTAATTTAAAAAAATCTTTCATTAGTTCAGTTAATGGTGCATGTTTCATTTTTTTAATACGTTGCTTTGTTGAATTTTATCCTTGCTGTATGTATCCTTAAAAACATTTGTAACACTTTTTTCTTTAAGCTGTGCTTTTGTTTTCTGGGGAAGGAAATAATGAAATCATAAATTCAGGGATGCATCCTCAATTTTGGGAGTATTTTGCATCAAATGGAAACCCAACAGACATTTACACTTCTATTAGCTTTCTCTTTTCCCACCTATTTATGTCAAGGTTACATATTGGGTCCTTCAGTTAAAAGTCAAAATGGCAAAAGTAAATTTTACCATATAGTCTATAAAACAATCTGTAGAAGACAAGAGTACTTGCATACAAGTAAATTTATGAAGACCTCCTGATTGCATAATCCTTAAGACTATGTAAGATTAGGATTCTCATTATTTAACATACCTTAATAAGCATTAATAATTAATAAGACTATGTAATTACATAATTGCATTATTACAGTCCTGTAATGCTAGGAAAGATTAGAGGCCAAATACAGTTTCTGTTTCAGTTACTCTTCTTTCAAGAAGTCTGCTGTTTCCATCTGCCACAATGGAGTATTTTAAGCTAATTTTGAGATTTCCAATCCTCTGGCACATTCCTTTCCAAAACACCTAACACAGCTGCCCTTGGTCTTTTCTGGTAAAAGGTGGGGCTCCTGTTGTCCTGGAATAATTTTGCAGGTGAGGGGCTTTATTCATGTTCACTAAAATGGTAAAGAAGCTGAGAGGGATGCAACAGGAACTGATAGTGAACATATATATGGGAAAAAAGTCTGAGTTATTAAAGAATATATAAGCTGTAATAGGTAGGAAATGATGGTAGATTACATGGAAGAAGACAAAACCTAAATATTCATTTTGGAATGCATTTCTGGAAGAAAACATATTTCACTAAAGCGTATCCTGCTATCCGGGTACCTTTCTCACACTTAAATAAAAACAGAAAACAACAAGAAACTTCCATTGCTAAAGAGAAAGAGCAAGTAATGGAGGCAGTATAAAGCCAGTAATCTTTCCTTCTCCCACCATAAAGCTACTTCATCCTGTAGCCCTCAGCTGCTGAGTGCAGTGGGCAGGAGACCACATCAGGAATATGTCTGGCATGTCCTGGTTTAGGGCAAATTTGGGAGAAAACCTCCAAAAGGGGGTTCCAGAAAGCTTCTGTTCTCAGTCCCTCCGGCACTGGGGCAGCTGCTGCAGCCACAAGGAGCAAACTCTCGGTGTTCCCAGGTCCCAGTCTGGAGCAGGTTCAAGTAGTTTCAAAAAAAGGGAAAGGAAAAACAGTCCAGGGAAAAATTCGGACTGCTTAGCTAAACTAACTAATGAGAAGAAGCAAAAAGGGAGAGCAAAGCAAGAGCAAAGCAGGAGCAAACAGAAGCAAGAGCAAGAGCAAAGCCAAAAGCCAAGCGAAAAGCCAAAGCAGCACTGTGTACTGCCCCGTCTGTGTGTCCCGCCAGCCGTGGGGGAGCGGCTGACAGCAAAACCAAAACAAGACATCCACTCTTCAGAGCCAGTCTTGAAGGCACAGAACATAATATCTGGTATAAACAGAACACACAAATGGGGATACAAGCGTCATAATGTCACCTTAGGACAGGGCATTATTTAGTCTTCCTGAGTTTGAACTCCTTTGGAATACATACAACAAAACATGCAACGCAAAGTGGTGAAACACCTCTTCAAAATCACAGCATGAATGGAGAAGATCTGATGGTTAAATAATGATTTCAAAACTGGATCATAGTGTCTCCCATAAGTTACTTAGCAACTGGGGATGTGCTGTGGAAATCCTGGCCTGTCTTTCAAATCATGAGAGAAATAGCATTGTTTCTGAAAATTAACTTTTATGTCCTATCTATTGCAGAGATTCATGGCTATCACTGTCACCTTTTCACCTCCTGGAGTCCATAGTGGCATTCTGTTCTCATGTAGCAAGCTCACATGAAACTTGACTCCAGTGGAAGCTAAGAGGTTACAAAGGGTATAGGAGGAGAAGAACAAGATTTGGTCTTGATTTAGTTCTGTGTTTGTAGAGAATAGATACTGTCCCCAAGGGTGACATGGGAGGGATAAGACTGCAAGGAAAGCAATTGACAGCCAAAAGGGTTTTGCCTGCAACAGGCACGCCATCTCTAGGGCACAAAGATGGGGCACCAGGCAGGCACTGATTTCATGCTTATATTCTCTGAAGGTGTTGAAGGCTCCTGCACATACTGCTGAGTCCCAAATGGTCAGGAAACTCCATGAAATGCACTCTGGGATTTCCAGCTGGCTTCCCTCCCCCTCCTCCCCCAGCTGCTGCAGACAGTGATGGGGAGGAGATAAGGATTCAGTTTAAGAGCTCTTCCGGAGAAGCATCTGCACATGCAGTTATATAGGAGATACTAAAGTAAGATAAGGACATTAAGAATGATTTTTTTCCACAGTACTTTTAGTTTCTTATGAATGCAATTACTTTCATATATTATGACTAAATGCTGTTGTTGGATTTTTCTGCTGTTGAATGCCAAATTTGACATTGTAAGTCAGATTATTGAAGCGAAACTATTT
The DNA here is from genome assembly GCF_000277835.1 of Geospiza fortis. Lineage (NCBI taxonomy): Eukaryota > Metazoa > Chordata > Aves > Passeriformes > Thraupidae > Geospiza > Geospiza fortis. The sequence continues at coordinate 3,445,426 of NW_005054342.1, read as the reverse complement.
CGCTGTTTACAATTGTTTGGGATATTAATTGGAAAAGGACAAGTGACAGGATGTTCCTGCAGCTTCTTGTGCGACTGCAGTCATGCAAGCTACAGCACCAGCAAACCAATGCAAGATGTTAATTTCAGCATACACTGACATAGCCTTGAAAAAGCCAAAAGCCACCAGGTTTTACCCATTGATGATATGTTGGTATTTCAGGAGCTTGCCAGGTGGAGGATATGTTGACACATGCTGAACGCTTTCCACACTTAATGTCTGTGCTCAACTTAATAGCAAAATCTTGTGGCATCTGGAGCATTTTTCTTTTTTTTTAAAGAACATAATAGTGTGAAGTGATGCTAGATCGAGTAGTAAATAATCTCAGGATGTGCTGAGATGACTGCAGATTCTTATCTATGAAAAGCATTTAAATCCTTGTCTCAAGTATTTGTTTTGAAACACACAGGTACCACATTCTTTTCATTCCTCAGACAGTTTATTGCGTTGACTTCTACATATTTTTTTAGATAAGAAAAAGCTGCCCAAAATTTACAGCATACTAAAAATTCCATTCTTTTGAAACTACTGAGCAAGGAATTTTGGAAACATGGGATTTTAATTTTTGAACTGGACCTGATCTCTCTTGGTGTTTTCTTACTGAGATTTTTTATTTTGTTTTCTCATGTCATTACAATTCTTATCCCACATGGACTTTGACTGAGGATCATCACTTTTCACCTTTAACATGCCTAAATTCAATCACAGAAAGATCTTCATTGCTGGTACTTGGAACTGAGCCCTGTGAACCTGTGATACACTGAACAGTTCATTCTCGTTCATTCTCATTTTCATGAGGGATTAAACCTCTCATGAACTTTCTACTCCTGAAAACCCCCACATTCCACCGCTGTTGTTGGCACTGTCCTAAAAATATTCCAGACTGCAATTACTGTCTAGATATATTTTAGTGCTCTCAAGTTTAATTCTTGAACAAAATATGATAAAATCAAAGATATTTTGAACAATGTTCCCTTTACCTTGAAATCAGGTATTGAATTAATTTAATTAAGATTAAAATCAGCAAATGTTTTAGACCAGTCACAGGGCAGTGCAGGAATCAGAATATGAGAGCAAGGAACCGTGAAGGAGAAATATACAGGGAACAGAATTGCCTCATGCTGATGTTGCTCTCAGGAAAAAAATACACCTCAGTCACAGCAGTGGATTTGTACCCCTGACTGAATCAAGGAAATACAAACAGATCCTTTTGTGCAAACAGTGCAATGTGCTGCACAAGAAGCATTTGCCACAGGTGGCAAAAATCCTTAATTTTCCAGGGTGTGGAAGACTAATGGGTTTTGCCAGAGTATAACACCTGGGAAGGGCTTTTTAATGGTACTAAAACTCTGGAGGACTCTCAGAAGAGCTACAGATTAGCTGTTAAAGTTTATCTAGAATGAGTTTGCTCTGAATATTGTTATCTGCACTGAGCAGCAAGCAGGGAGCAGAGATCCCTGACCTTGCAGACCAAGGACACACTTACGGCATGTCATCTGAAGAGCGAAACAAGTTTTGTTCTTGCTCTAGGAAGATCATATTGTTTATCTTCTTCACTTCTTCACCCAATTATTTTAGCACCAACTATTTTGAATGTGCCCTCTAGAACAGGCACATTCCACTTTAACTTGCCCTGTGTTTTGTGAAGGGTGGTTTCAATCTAACAGCAAGTACCTTTCATGAAAGCTTGCTGTGATTCCTAAAACAAGCAGTCGAGGCACCCTAGCAAGTGCCCAGCTCTCTGAAGTGTTGCTTGAGGCTGTCCAGGAAGGAGCAGAGCTTCTTCTGCAGCAGCAGGCTGGTGTGAGAGCTGTCATTGCTGGGGAGATCAAGGGAAATCATGTCTTCCAATGATGAGCAATAGCTGGGAAAGCCTCCAGCATCTGGCAAGATAAATGCTAGCAGGTTTGGACTCTGATGGGTCTCAGTGGGGCTTTAATAAATGAGAATTACTGAAAATTTGCCAGGCTTGATATAAACTAACTAAAATATCAAAAGTGAGGTTTTCTAATATTCACAAAAGAAACATGAAATGACCACTTTTTATAACGTACCCAAGAAATTGTCCCTTATATGTTAAAAATAGGATCTTTTAAGGCATCCTGAACAACACACCTGCCTTTCCACATTGTATCAAGGTCAAGCCAGCTTTTAATTTGCAAACATACATAATAAAATTATTTGTATCTTGCAGAAAACAGAAGAGGGAAGACAAGCCAACTGTGCCCCCTGGCTTTGGGCTGGATTCCTACTGACCATTTCCTGCTGGATTATGAGGGCTTCATTCTGCACCCTGTTTCTGTCTTTCATCTCAGGGGCTGGTTATCCTTAGACCTTTCTGAGTTCTTTGCTGAACTTAATTCTGAGACTGAGTTCTTTCCTAGTGGTTTTATGTTCTTGATTATGTGTGTCTGTGTGTGCACTCACACACACATCTGTATGTATAGCTTTTATATAAGTAAATACATAAATACATGTGTAATCATATTCCATGGCAGATTATTGCTATGTAGACATATGAACATACTCATGTATTTTATTATTTTGCCCTGGGATGAATCAGATACCAATAGTTCATATTTCTGGATCCAATGAAATCAGATTTCAAAAGTGTTTTCAGCACACCCCTCATATATTATACCCTCCTCTGTCCTGAAAGTCTAGTATGGCAGGTGATCTGCCCTCCTGGCTCACTTCCACTTGTGATGTGGGAGTGTTGAACACAACCAAACGTGTTGGTTTGCGTTTGTAAATTATACACACACATCAAGTGAAAGAACTCTCATAGCAGGTGGAATCACTATCCATGCTCAAGTGCCTTCAGATGATGGACTTTATACCATAAGCATCACAAATTGGACCCGAAACTGGGGGTTTTTTCTTGGGTTTGATCAGATGTGAAGCATTAGCTGACAAGAGTCCTGACTTACTGGCTGTGCCTGGTCTCAGGGAGGCAGTGCTGGCCACTGACACCACCTCTGCTCCTTGAGACCACAGCCAGTGTGGGGTCAGGAGCAGCTCTGCCTGGAGCAGCTCCAGCTCTGCACTCAGGCTTCAAACTCAGCCTCTTCCACGGGAGGACAAGGCCGTGGGAACACACATTTTTGAGTGTCAGAATGGGAATGAACTGTGTGAGGATAAAGTCCTCCACAAACTCCTCAAGAGAACACAGAATCTACTTAAATTAATACTCTGCTGTCAATGCTTAAGATGTTGGACTAACGGATAGCTACTTCATGGATCTCAAGTGTGGATGCTCTGAGGAATACAGGGAAATAAGATGGCTTTGAATGCCTGAGTAGTGAAAAGTTGAAAACCAGATACATTTTAAAAATTATACATTTGATTTCATGCAGAGCTGAGATGAAAAGTGTGACACAGCCAGGCACAGGCATTGAAAAAGCAGAATCAACTCCAGCTCTCCCAGTTTAGCAACACTAGCAAAGTCACAGTTTATCTGTATTTCACCTTGTTAAATTGCTCTGTTTTAGTCCTGTGTTTCTGTATTTTATTTAAGAATGAAATTGGGCTCAGCTTCCTTTAACTCATTCCATCAATAAGGGGTTCAATTTTTTTTAATATTTTATTGTATATATTCAATTAGCAAACAAAATTCATACATAAAACATTATTTAAACTTATACATTTTAAATTTTAAAGCATTTAAATCACCACCCGTAAAGCTTTCAAGTGTTAAAACGTTAATTTCTCCAAAGTTCTGATTTCAGTAAATGAAAAAATTAAATTATAACGGCAATAACAGATTTAAATGCTTTTTATTAAAAGAGATAGAAATAAGAGTGTCACTAGTTGGGAGGCCCCAATACATAGTCCTCAAAAATATCAACTCTGTTTAGAGAAAACCTTCCTCTGCAGAATGTAGCCATGCCTGGATGAAAATGCTGCAGCCTTTGCTTATTGAAAATGCTAGGCTACTTTGAACACCCATGGAAGTACACAAGCACCATTTAGCTGACACAGGAGCACTGCAAGAATTATTCATGGGAATAATTAACAATCTTTTACAGACCTGATTAAAGGACAGCGAGCTAATAAAAGCAAAAATAAATAGACAAACTGAAGTAAATGCGCAAGACTTCAGAATAGCATCTCAGAAGGAAAACATTTTTAAAGGTGAAGGAAAAAGATTATTGCTTTAGAAGCTTATGTTGTGCCTCTGTTTTGCATTTGGGTTTCAAATGTCTTCCAAAATCTACTCATGATTTCATGCATAATTGGTGTGACATGAAATTACAGTGACTGCTGATGCAAATGAGGTAATTGTGCACGCCAATTATGTGTAATATGCCTGTTGCCTTGTTTAAATAAGCAATTACAGAATTTATAGAGACAAGCATGTTAACTAGGAATGCATATTAGGCACAAAATTACCACCACTTAATTCAGAAAATCAGGCAAAGTAGAATTTAGCTGGGGGAATGGTTATGAATCTTGGCATTTTTCCTAGACATAAAATTTTAGTTTCATTATATGAATTTCTTGCATTCATACCAGCCTATGGCCAAAAGTGATTTAGAAAAGAAACAAGCTCAGTAAAATTAGACACAATGCCTAGCTAAGCATATGAGTGGTCATTCCTATTACCTTGGCACCCCTCAAATTTTCATGCAAATCTTGCAGAAGCAGAGTTATCCGTGAAGAGATTTTAATTTTCTGCTGAGCTGTGGTTGCACCCCTGGCAGATTAAACAGTCCCACATTCTGCCTGGCAGAGGAGGAACTAAAGAGCTAACACCCTACAACCAGATTTTTGGCCAGAGCAATGTCTGATGCTTTTTACCTTTGGATTCTTGGCATCCTTAAATTGCCATTTTTATACCTAGTCTGAGATGTGCTGTCAGACAACCCCACAACGTCACTCACAGAGTGGTGATAACTCGGATCATCCAGAGTCTTTCCGAGTGCTTTGGCCATTGGCTGACCCAGATAGATTCATTGGAGGTGTCCAATTCTCAAAATGCCATGCATGTCTAAAAACTCAGGTCTCTTATAGAATTTGTTGCAAATGAAACCATAATATGCATTTGTCAACTTGAAAAGCAAAAGCTTGCATTTAATTGTTCCTGGTGGTGTTTTTTGGGTTTTTTTGTGTAGTCTCAATTCTAATTAGGTGTTGATTATTATAATACAAAGATATCAAATAAAGAGAAAATTCAGAAAAAAATATTTTATACTTTATAACATATTTCTATTTTCATTTTTTAAAATGAGCGTTTCACATTCTTTTCAAATTACAAACAAGATGTTTTATAGGCATTTATATCTATTCCAAGTGATAAAATCAATAATTTAGTACTCTTTAAAGAACCCACAAATGAAGGCCACAGAACTGTCAAAATATCTCTTCCAGACCCAATATCACAATTTTTTTTTTCCCCACTGAGAATATGGTGGTCCTTTCAACTGAGCTGTTTGCATGTGTAGACTGTGTGTGCCAGTCATGAGGATAAGCCAAGCATCTGGCTTATCATTTCTGGTAACAGGAAATTGCCTGGAGGTCCAGATTATAGCTGAACTGTTTCAGCTATTGGAAGTTTGTATTTTTTGTGGTTTGTAAAACCAAGAGAATATGCTGACAAAAACCAAGTCCCTGGAATATCTAACAAAGTCTATGGATTTGGGATCAATCCTTTAACCCTCATGGAAAGCTCAGCAGAAACCTGAAGTATATCACCTAATCTGTCCTGCTTTTGGCCCCTGGTGTTGACACCATAAACTCCTGCATTTTTAGCACCAGAGATTCATGGTGCATGATTATATTTTTAATACTGGTGGGCTTGCAAAGATGTGGAAACGATCTAGTTGTCTCTTTTTAACAAAATAAAGCAAACCAAAACAAAATCCCGAAATTCCCTATCACCCCCTCTCTTCCTTCTCCTTGTCTCCCTTCCCCTGTCCTCCAAGGCAAACATGGTGGGTCTGATCAACCTAAATTCTAATTTCATTTGTATGCAAAGGAGTCATCCTGTCTTACAACTGTTTCAGAAAATGCTAATAATTTGTTTTGTTTCTCCAAGAGTCAGTGTATTTTATTCATTCAAGTTCATATTTAACATCAGTTCCCTCTCTGTGTGGCAAGATTTAAGACCTTATCACTTCCTCCTGTCTGTTCACTACAGCATTCTGATGAACATACTTACGTTAAACCCACAGCAATTGTTTGCAGCCTCTGTGAAGCCTCAGCTTTCCTGTGTCCACTTCAAGTTAGCAAAAAGTTGCAGTGTGTAAAAGCTTCTCTGTGATTTTTTTCCAGGTCTGTGACTTTGCCTTTCCTGACAAACACTTTGTCACTACATACTCCTACATTGATTTAAAAAATGCTTTTTTGTATAAAAATCTACCTGTTAAAAATGGGAATATGACACAAATCTTTTTTAATGGGTAACTGCCACTTTCTTACTTCTCTTGTAGAAAAAAAAATATATATATTTTTTAAAAAGTACTTTACATTGTTGTGGTTTTCACAAAGACAGAAATGTTTCAAATCAGAAAGATCTGATTTCAGGTAAACTTTCTGAACTCTTGTAAAGTGCCACTCTGGTAAGTGTGTATATACAGGATATAGTGTTTGGGTTTGTCATTTGGCAACTTTTCCAGACTGGGTTTTGGCTGGAGAAGTTCAGGCATCTATGTTTACCCAGCAGCGCTGCCTTCATAAAAATATGCAAGAATAGCACATAAACATCTGTGTCTCGCTTGTTGAAGAGCTATGATTAGTGTTGCTTTTAATCTGTGTCATATTTTAATTAGTTCTATATTTCTAGAAACTATAATTTAGTGTAATAGACCAGCAACAACTGAAATTTTTAGTGAAACACATCTCAGTGTCATAAGGTTTCAAAAACCCCAGACTTCTGCTTTACGTACTATTGGTTGATGCAGAATTATGTTGATTCATGTCAGTCTTGTGGTGTTTTACAACTTCTTTCATCTGTTCTCAACTGAACCCATATATGTAAAAGTTTATGAACATAAGATTGGAAGGGAAAGTTAACTTCATGCATTCCATCTTACCTCTGGTTTGTATTTTGAACTAAGAAATCCCAACCAACTGTAACCTGAACTGTTTCACTTTGTTTCAGACCATGGTATCAAAATGCAGCTTTTTCAGAAGATTAACACTGTGATGAAAATTCAACACCAGAATTTTTTTAATACATATTTTTTCTTGCATTGTCATGAAGAGTGCATTACATACTAATCCTATGTATTTTTTAAAAGTCTATACTGTAATTCAAGATTTGTATTTTATGACTATGTGTTTAGTTATAATTGGTTTTTTTATGTGCATGTGTCATTTAATAAGATTTTTGTTTCTTTGTTTTCTTTCTCGTGTTGATTAGAGGTGAATTTCTAGTCTAAAGTTCTCACATCTACCCGCCAAGACTTTCTAAGAAGTCCCATGTCATATTCATTCAAAGTTTTGGGTTCCCCAAAAAAATGATTCTTTCTCAATACTCAGCAGATGTTGCTGGACACTTTGTGAGAGCTTTCTATCCCGCCTACCATTACCTTAGTCCAATGTAGCAGAATGGGATATAATGGCCTGGGGAGAGTTTGGGTTCTTTGCAACTGTGGAAGGCTTTTTAGTATCAAAAGAAGCAGGGTAATAAGTGGACATTTAATGATACTCCTTTACACTGAACAAATGGCTGCCCATTGTCACCTAGCTAAATATGTTTCTACTCCCTCATGTCCCAGCTTGCCTGTAGCTCTGAAAAATTGTATTAAGATCTCGAATTTCAGAAGGTACTTTTTCAGTTACTCTTAGGTTATTTGTGTTCTAAGTAGTACTGAAGATTTAAATCAGGTCTGGAGGGGAAGAGCTGCTCAGGCGTGGAGGCACGAGTCAAGTGAACTATTTATGTACTCCATAGGTGATCCTACAGTAAAGAGGATGGAGATGCCATCCATCTCCCTGGAGATCTCACAATCCTCTGCCTTCAAGGAAGATAATTTTTTATCCAGGAATGAGGTCCATGGTGTTCATCTTTTGTTGTCTGAACTAATAATAACAACAAAATGTTCTTGTGCTTTTTAATGACTGACTACACTGAATATTGCCTGAATTTAGAAGAACGAGGATGGAAAAATACTCAAAGCAAGGCAATATCTTAGGCCACTGTGTCTAGGTAGAGTCATTGTCCATTTTTTCCACAAATATCAGTTTTGGGCTGGAGGGGAACTCTTCAGCCTGGAAATTTTCTTGCTTTGTTATCTTCTGATCCAGCTTCTGTGTCTAGTGACTGCAAAAAAGAACCTTCAGTACAAAACTAACTGGAAATGAGCACAAAACAATGTTCTTAAATGTGTAAATCTGCTTAAAGAAGGAAAGACAGTCTCTACAGTCGTTAGCACTAGTAGCAGCTTTTTTTTTTCCTCTCAATAGCTCCCATTTTATTTTCTCTGTGAGTTGTTTTAAAAAGGAAGCAGGGCCCTTCTCAGAATTGTAGCAAATATAATTGAATTTAAAATGTTGTTTTCAAACAAACACACCATAGAAAAGTTGAGGATGGGGAAATATAAGCTAAGTTTCTAAAATGCTCTTGTGCAGGCAAACACATGTTTTGAGTTAAGTTGAGCTCATTTCTGGTAACAAAATTGACTTTCTGATGGCCATGACCAGCAGGCATGTGGAAAATGGAGGGTGGCGGTCTTTATCAAATTAGATCTGAAGAGGAAGAACATGTATTTAGGGTGGGTTTTTTTTTTTCCCTAGTAATTTTTAGAAGGAAATCTGGAAAGGGCAAGTAGAGGCTGGGAGGGCTCATGGAAAGATCATATGTTTTGGAGCTGGAAAAAAGAATTCTGCTTTTGTTGAAGAACATCTTTCCAAGATTATACTTTCTATTTACTTCTGTTTAAAATGTAGTATGGAAAATCAGGCTGAAAATTTGAATTTCTATCTGCTTTTCCTGAAAATTTTCTCTTTTGACTTGGTGTTTGGGTCTGACAGAATTCCCCGTGCACATGAAAGGGAGCAAAGTAATTTCTATGCTACATTGATATTTCATAATTAGATAGTTATATTCCATTACTTTCTTTTCTGAAACCCATTCAGCTACAGAGAATTTAATGAATCCATGGATAAACTGCAAGGAAATACTGTTTGACCCAACCCTTTGCCCAACCCCTGTCCCTTACTGTAGAAGGTGCTTCAGGGATGTGGAGTAGACACAAAAACTTGTTGCAGAGATTCTCACTAAAAAGGGCTTCCTGGCATTGCACACACACAAAAGGCTGGAATGTCACATGTCTATCAGTTTGCATTGCCAATTAAAACCACTTCTAAAGCTAACTAAGAAGCACTTCTAAATTCTATCTGTAAGAGATTTAGAAGCAATAAGCACAGGCTTCCCACCTCTGCCCCTCTCCCATATAAACCAATTTATGTTGCTTTAACAGAGTGGCTTTCAGAGCAAAGACTTTCTTAGTATACTTATGTGACAAGAGGACCAAAGCTCACAGATAAGAAAGGGTCAGGCTGAATGCTCGGTGTGTTTCACACAGGCATTCATTCCCTGCACTTCTGCATCAGTGGAAAATAACACTATAATGGAATTGCTTCAGTTTTGTCTTACCTTACCCTGGTGTAAATTGTGGCCTTTGGTGCAAGCCTATGAAGTGAGATTTTTCTGTTTTTCTTGCCATCCTTCAAGTTATCAACCATGAAACTATGAAAGACAATATTTTCATCAATATTTTCACAATATTTTCATTTTTCTGGATAAAGAAGCCCACCTTGTGCTGCAAGGAGAGCTGTGGGTGGCTGCAACCCATCTCTGCCACCCCTCTCACCATGATAGCAAACCTTGTCAGTCAGGCTCATGATTTATCTCAGTTCTGTGCTGAAGTGCAACCATAAATTAGGGATGAATACATTCAGGTTAGTAGGGATGATAAACTGGACAATAAGAAGTGAAGCTAATAAAGTCTGTTGAAATCAATGTCACGTTAAGAAAGAGAAGCAAAGTTTAGTAACATGCAATACAAACTACTTACAGGGAAAACACCAAACATATCAAGATAGAACTTTTTTCTTTTTTCTCTTATCTCCAATTTTATTATCTTCTTTATCAATCAGCAAAATAGAGAAAGCAGAACACATTGAGCAAGTTTAAAGTTTTGTTTTGAACAAAATGGATTCTGTCTGTACCACATTCTTGCTCAGGCAGCACTTTTCTTTTCAAGGGGAAAGGAAGAAGGTAGAGGAGGGAGTCAAAAGATGAAATGTGCTCACTGTTTTTGGGTGATACACCTCTGAATTCACATGCAAAGATGGAAGCTGCTGCAGCCAGTGATGCGCCTGCACCCACAACCCAGCAGTAATAGCCCTGCCTGTGTGGCCATTAAAAAGGGCCACAGAAGGTCAAGTGTCCCTGCCCAAAATCACAGATGGTTGCTCTTTATGACATTGTTACTGTGCCAGGTTATGTTTTAATGATCACCATTTTTAGGAACTTCCTACAGCCTTTCATTGCTCAGGTTCCAGGAAGACAACACAGGCCACACCCACTCATACTCCTATCAAAGGTGATAAGCCTATCTACACTTCAAAGACTGTATATTTACTTCCCCTTACCAAGGGGTGTACAAGCAAAAAGAGGTAGGATCTCTGTTCCAAATCTCTTCTCTGTTCCCTCCCAGGGAAAGCATGGCTTTGTCTCCCAAAAGCCCACTCCACCCCAGGCAGACAGGGCAGATCCTTAGCCCCTCCATATCCAGTCTGGAAAACTCCATGCCAAAGCTGAGGT